>NC_080041.1:79775369-80144131 GCF_012489685.1 Lotus japonicus
TGAGCTTAAAAATTCGGTGCGTGAATATTTGCATTTTTTTGGACAAAACTATAAATTCATTTCATTAAGGGAAAATTGATTTTTAAGATTATTAAGAAGGAATATTTAATCTTAAGAGATATAAAACATGTAAATTTAGTGAGAAGGACCATTAGATTCACCTAAAAGACAAAAAAAAACCCTTGTGAAGAAGTTACTGAGTTATAATTTCAATTTCTTAAGAACTTGTTGCAACCGAGAGCCAAACGAGGAAACTTGCTTTGACCATCATAATTGTTTTCAATTGAATTCTGGTACACAAGTAAAGGCAAATTTCTTAGAAATCAGTAAGGAGATTCATTTTCTCCCATTCTCAAGATATTTTCAATAGTTGTCATAAATCCAAATTCCAGAAACTATTTAAAAAACATAGCCTTACACATCAAAGCAAAAAGAGAGGAAAATAACCAATTAAAAAAATATCTCAAGTACTGCTCCAATGTCTAAATAGAGCAATTTCCCCTTTTTTAGACTTGACAAAACCCCTTTGATAGTTCACAGCACTTGATAAAGGGGTGAAAAACCAGTGCAGAATTGACAAAACAAACTACAAAAGACTCAATGTGAAGATAGAGGGATGTTTGATTGATGAATTGCGCATTTGCTGTTTATACCTCAATCGAAGATGATAACTTTCAAACAGGGAAAAAGAGAAGCCATTAGTTATTTAGAGCATAAGAAAAAACATTCTCGTAGGCAACCAAGGTTGCGGTACCCCACCGAGCAGCACCGCGTTGTCGACAGTTCGATGGCCTTCTTCCCTCTCACTGTCGCAAGCACTCGCTATTTCTACAAACCCAGATTATGGCTATGGAAACTATGGGTTGCACGATTAGAGACCTTGGAGATGCACCATGAAGAGAACGTGGTTGAGAGATAGTTTTTAAAACACAACCAAAATAAAGAAACCACTTTTTGTGGTTTTGAAAAACCGAGTAAAACTGTTTTGAAAGTTTTAAAAAACCGATTGAAAACCATTTTAGCCGACGTGTTTCGTTTTAAAAATGACATTTAAAAACCAAAAACCACAAACTTACAAGTTGCAACCACCCCGAACGGGGCCTACTTGAGTGTTGCAAGGTTGTCAAAATCGAGATCCTTCTTTAAGATCAAGATAGGGGGGGGGTAAAGGATCATAAAACATGTGATCGTATGAATAGTACTATCCTGCCAAAACTTAAGTCTCTTTTAATATAAATATGGTCATATAAATTAGCTAATATATGTAATAATAACACTAAAATTCAAGAATTCAGATATTTATTTTGTAGCTATTATATTGTTCATAGCTAAATGTCTATTTCATGATATTTATCTGGCTGGTTTTCTTCTATCTCATTAGCAGTGTTATTAAACTTGAACCGATTATCGACTCGGTCAGGGTACCGGGTTGATGGGTTACAGGTCGAACCAGTGAGTCTAGTTGAACCCGTTGACTCGGTATCTATTAAAAAATATAACAAACTAACACTAATTAGCAATTCACATTCTAAATTTAAAATTATTACCATCATATGAGTATCTAATTAAACTAAAAATAATTTGCTGCAATAAAATCTTACAATTTATTATGGTCATATCACTACCTAAAGTAATGTAAAAAAAATTTATTCAAATCAGGAAGGATTTCTTTGTCCACTAGTTTAGCAAAAGGGAAAAGAACATGGCAACCTCGTGATGGCTGTAAAACGATAACCCAGGAACAGGCACAGTGAGGACGGCCCCTAACTCGAGGGCACAACTTTGTTGCAGCTTTGTTGCGAATCTGTGAGAGGAGAATGCAATGTCGTTTTTTTATGTTTTACAACTCGCCGGTTCATTAAAAAACCGACCGAGTCACTGGTTTTGATGTAAACCGGCCGAGTCATACCGGTTCTCACCGGTTCAGTTGCACAGCTGATCTGATCCTCGACTTGATTTATAGTCTGACTGGTTCAACCGGCCGGTCCAAGCCGAGTTTAATAACACTGCTCATTAGCATATTTTTCTTTTAGCAACAACAATCTATATCCATATTGGGTATTTATATTTGTTATTTTGTGAAGAAGATGATTGTAATATAGACTTCTGCTATATGTAGTTTTCTTTGATTTTAAGGTTTCACATCAATTCGATGTTTTGCAAAACTAATTCAATAAAATTTGTGCTTGTGGTTTTTATATTTCTTCTTCTTTTGTTTTTATCTATTTTTTTCCCCTTAGCTTCCGAAATTGCAGCAGATGGAGAATCACATCCAGAGACCAGAGTTCCTCATTCGGGTAATTAAACATAGGAAGTTCTCCATTGGAGCAGAGAAGCCAATGCCAAGAAAGTCTATTGCATATCATGGAGTTTTAGGGTATGATATAGACTATTCCCTTTGAAGATTGTAGGTCTTTTAGTACCTCATTAATATTAATTCTTCTCTGGATTCCTCTCGTGAATTTTTCCATTTTTGTTCTGCATCAACCAGATAGTGTGTTATAGCTTTTAATCCCGTTTGGCGCCCTGACCTCGATTGGGGATAGGAACAGGGACAACCCCCCCCCAGAAAAATTTGGGGACCGGGATGGGGTTCATTGTCCCAGCCCCATAAAATACTATAATACCCTTACAAATATTGGATGACTTATAATGAAGACTTTCATTTGGATGAGTTGGATGGTCGAGGGAATGTTTTGAGTGTTTGGTGAATGTACAATTTTATTCTTACTCTGAAGTCTAATTCTGTAAAATAGAAAAATGCACACATGCATGATCTTCTAGTTTTTTTTTCTGACATGGATCCTGAAATGAAATACAAACATGCACAAGAGTTTAACAATAGTTGAAATTATTAATTAATTTTATGATAGATGGTAATTTTTTTAATTTAATGATTCTTTTAAAATTACTTTCTGATAACCAAAAAGAAAAGATGCTTTTCTGACATTTGCAATGAAATTGAAATTGGCTAGACTTCGTGATAACCATTTGAAGTGATATACTTGTTTCTATTCCGTTAGATATGCCCATTATATAATCAACTTCTGTTCTTTCTCTTAAATTTAATGGTCTGCTCCCCAGTCTATTGTAAACAAACAGTCATGAAAGAAAAGACTAAAAGTTGTTCATGTTTTGGACAGAGTTGATGAAGAGTATCTATATGTTGATGGAATTGGCATAAAAAAAGGAGATATCTTTCAGTTCTACCATTCAGATCCTAATGCAGCGTTAGTGTCATTAACGGTGGTCCATGATGTGCTCAACAATATTAAGATGGGAAAAAATTCCAGGAGGTTCATGGGTGATGGAGACAACAGCATTAATGTTTTCGGCGGTTTTATTTTTGCTTGCTATGGCCGTGGTGAATCATTCTTTGGACGTCATGATGTGGATAGCTCCCCATTCTTGGAGAATTTCCCAGGAGTGCCATTGGGTGGCATATTTTGTTGTGGTGAAATAGTTCGTCCTTGTACCCCTTTGATTGGCCAGCATCAAGGAGCAGGCCCCATTAGTTTCTGTTTGCATACTTATGGCACTGTCTATTTAGTGATGTCATATGCTCCTCCCTCTGTGGAACAATAGATGCTGCTCATGTTTTGTTCTCGTGATGTACATTGCTAGTTTATGGAGGATGCTCTATCCTATGGTGTATCAGATAATACCATTTTGTTACATGGAGATGGAGTTTACTTGTTTTACTATCACAAAATCACTATGAAACTGACTTCCAAGTCTTTTGTAATCTTTTCACGGGTTTGTGTGGTGGTTAGAATAAATAATATAAAAAAGTTGATAAATATAATTTAGATTGCCATTGGATCACAACTGCACCATTCTGCTGTTATTTCATTACAGTGTAGGAAAATTTTCCCAATGTTAGTGTGAGATGTCGAGCTCCATATCCCTAACTTGTGTTCTTTTTTCTTTTATCTATGGTTGACCATTGGTGGAGGCACAGTTGCACTCGCATCACTGGGTGTTCCTTGACCCTTAGCAGAACATTTTAATTCCTTAATCCTCCTCTTGAGCCTTCTTACCCAAAGAGTGTGTTGGTGCTTTGAGGGGCTATGCTTAGTAGACTCTTCCGTAAGGACTTCGACGATGAGATGAGATGAGATGAGATGAGATGAGATGGAGATGGAGATGGAGAAAGACAAAGTTCATTTGAACTTGACATCACTGTTAACTGTTAAGGGGATCTTATCTCCTCCAATGCTTCCTTTCATAGCTAGTAGTAGCAACAATGTGACCTCTGGTGGCTGGTGCTATAAATACTAAAATTCAAAATAAGCTAAGTGAAGCTTAGTATAGATTGTCAAATTAAAGATAAGCCTTATAAAAGACCCAAGGCTCATTCAAAATGTAGGTTTCTTAACCAATTCAAGTTGAAACTCAAAGTTAAAATGATAGGGCTAGCAACACATTCTTTTAAAGACACACGTCAACACACTTATTGTGACTGATTTGCTTTTTGAAAACTCAACATGTTCCTCTCACTTCTTAAAAAATGTGTTGACTATTAAGAAAATAAATCAAGTCCAATGAGTATATCAGAGCGTGTTCTTATTAAAAGTGTGTTACTTGCATTTCTCAAATATAAAAAATAAAAAGAAAAATAAGGTTATGAAGTAGCCAACAAAAACATGAATTGAATACTTTCAATATTGGGCCTAAGCAAAAATAAGCCCAGCCCAATAATGTTTAACCGCTTTCTTCCTGAACCTGAAGCACTGAACTCTGATGAATTCTCACGTCGGTGAAGCTTGAACCAAAAATGGAGGAGAATCCATCGCCATCATCATCATCACCACCACCATCGAAATCGATCACGAAGGGAAAAGCTTCAACCGATTCGATCATGGGCGTGGGTTTGCTCAACGACGACCTTCTCCAGAACATTCTCACCAGGCTTCCTGCCCTATCGTTCGCTTCAGCAGCTTGCGTTAGCAAAACATGGAACTCTGTCTCCAATCGCATCCTTTCTCGTCCCAAGCTCTCATCTGCGCTTTCTCTCAACCCTTCACTCACCGTAAGCAGTTTCATGCTTCAATTTTTGTCAATTTCACAAAGTTATGTTCATTTTGTGTGTGTGTGTGTTTATGTTCAATTATCTGATTAATAGATCATGCAACTTGTCTCTGCAGGATGCAGTGAACGAGGTTCTTCACAAGGTTCTAGCTGAGCCAATTCGACCTTATTTCGCAATTGTCAATGTTGGAAGTGGATTCGAATCGTCAAAGATTCTGCGGCTTGTAAGGAATTTAGCATTTTTTTAGTGCAAGCAGTGTTTGTAATTTTGTATTATGCATTTGACTTGATGCCTGTGGTGCAGGTTAGAAAGAGATTGGGGTTTAATATTCCGGTTATTGTCTCGGTGACGAATGGTATTATGGGAAGGGATGCTCTTACTGATGAATTTAAAGAGGTTGAAACTTGAAGGTTGGCATTTTGTTTCCTTTTGAGTTGGAGATTTGCTAGACTCATGTAGATAATTTGTGCAGGTCAAGTGGGGTGCGCTTTTTAGTGGCATTGACAGTGAAGCATATGCAAGAAATCTGAATGAAGGCATAGTGTTGACCGTTGGATACTTGCCGGGATTAAAAGTTGAAGCTATACCATTGCGTCGACCGCCCAAGGTAATTAAATCTGTTCAAGAATTGGACTTTGTACTCTTAGAATATGAATGTGCAAGAGTAAGATACATTGAAAATTATGATTGAATACCTGGACAACCCAAGGTAGATTCATGCAAAAGGTTCCCTTAGGCGGCCAAGTGGCTTTTATGATACCTTGAGGCAGGTGTCAGCTTACTGAAGAAAGGTGTTAGGAATAGATGAAAGAAGAAAAAAAGTATAATATGTGGATTATTAGCATTAGTTTTACATTTGAATTAACTTCTCAATTTACATAACAGAATAGTCCAAAGACTGGTATTAATTATTTAACATTATGGATATTTTACCCTCTTAGCATCACATCAGCGAGTTAGGATCTCAGTATTTTGGGAATTCTATAATTGTAAATAAGATGCTAAAGCCATGCCTAGTAAGAACCTTAATGGTCTAAGACACCAGAGATTTGTGCTTCAACTAGCCAGGGTTAGTAAAATCTTCGGTTTTCTCGTAGGATTGGCTTCTCATAGTGATTCCTGACCCTTTCCACACAAAAGATCACTTGTTCAGATAAAGTGAGATTGTAGGGTAATATCATGATTCATGAAATTGGTGGAATCGCCAATCTTCATGAGTAGTGCAACCTGTGACTCAGACAGGTTGAGCTGGGCAAACCTGGGAACCACACCTCTGTTTTTCATTTCATTTGGTTTGATGTGACATTGAGTTTGACTTCTTTGGTTTTGATAGCTGTGGAATGGGGGGAGCGTTGATGCAGTTCTTATGGAGTCTGGGAGAGGGTCACGATTGGCCACGATGAGGAGTGTGTTCTGGTCTGGGTCACTGGGTGGACCCTATAATGCCGTTCTTGGGGTTTGATGGGCTTTGCATAGATTCTGAAATTTGTTTTTATGCTATTTTCATATTTTGTATCTTCTGGTTGCAAGAGAAGGGTTATCAGGTACTTTCTAGTTAGAAGTCTAAAAATTTGAGTGCTAGATAATGGGTCTGCATGTGAATGGACTATGGAGATTAATATATCATAAGGGTGTAGTGAATGAATGGAAGTGAAACCATGCTTTGTGCTTTTATAGTTATCATTATCAAAGTTATTAATTAAAAATATCTTGACAGCAGACACCTCAAGAACCACGGATTGACAATTTTGTGATGGATATCAAGGAATATTCGGCCTCTGTCTCCAGTTGCAAATTCCCTGTTGGGATTATACTGTTTGGAGTAAGTTAATGGTTGTGCACTTATTTACAAATAAATTACTACGTTCCGTTGTCATTCTTGGTTCCGTTTTTAACACTTCGATTTGGCTCTACAGGAATCAAGCAGTGACATGAAACTGGTTCTGGAGAAGTTGGGTGAGTGGTACTTTGTATACATATATTTTGTTATGCCAATTGTTATTGTGATAAAAGAGTGCTGCTTACAGTTCATAGATGTGATGCTATATTTAGTTGAAAGATATTTGTGACAAAATGTCTGGGATACATAATGGCAATTTGATACTTGAATTTAGAGGAGGTGACTTTGTATGTTGTGTTAGTTCTGTAATTGAGAATATGACTTCAACTTACACCCTTCTGCCGCAGGCCTGTGCTTGGTTTCTTTTTATTTTATTTTAATAATGTCTTGTTTTATTTCAGACTATGCCATGCCGATGGACACAATCATTGTGGGTGATGAGCGAGGCTCCTTTGTATACTGCAGTGGAAATGATTCTAGGAGTATTCGTGGTAGAACAAGGGACACAGAAGCTGTTGCTCTTGTATTTGCTCAAGACAGAGACAGGTCTTCTGGTACTTCTCATTCTTGATATCTTTTTGGTAGCTCTTGGCACCTGATGCACAATATAATTCATGAAATTGTTACAGTGCATGCAATCCCATTTCATTAATGAAGAATGTAAAATTTCGTATTCCTCTAAGGATGTTTGGGTTGAAAACTTCTGTAACTTTAGTCATTAGAATATATATTTTATGCTGGAGAAATTTGGGTAGCTAATCAAACATGTGTTAAGAACAAAGAAGTGGGAATTCCTCTCAGGTTTGAATAGGCATGTCTGGAAATGTCATTCTCCTTGTTTTTTCAGATGAGATGAGGACAGAGGCTGATTATGGAAGTTTTTTCATTCCTTGTTTTCTGTAAGCACTACTATTTGATTCTGTTATTGCTCCTTTTTTGGGGAAAGTTAGGAAACTCATGTTGGGATCTAAGTGGGTGACTGAGGGAAATGAGTTTTTTTTTTTGGGGGGGGGGGGGATTGAGCCCCTTGGCAAGTTAGGAAATTCCTGCTGGGATCTATCGTGTATGTGATTTTTTACTGCCACAATTGTTTCTGGGGTTGCAAAGTTATTTTATTTTATTTTTTGCAACTCTCTATAAGTTGCTCATCTTTGTTACGGATTGATTTTGCTGCAGGAAGTATTAGATTCCATATTGCATTCTCAAACGGGGTTTCAACTGTGGGTGCTAGATACAAGGCAGTTTCAGTTAAAACAAACTTTGATGATTGTTCTACCTGGCTAACTGCTAGGAGGGAAGGGCAGCAGGAACTTCTTGATGGTCAGAGTATTCTACTTGAGATTAACGATTCGGTGCGTGATTCTAAAACATTAAGAAGGACCATTAAATAGACTCCAAAATTAATTTTTTAAATCATTAAAAAGGAATACTTAATCTTAAGAGATATAGAACATGTAAACTTAGGAAGAAGGAACATACCCTCTTGGGTGTTAAATATTTTATATTCTTGTTAACTTTGAAGCTGATGATAATATAGACTTCCGCTATCTGTAGTTTTCTTTGATTGTAAGGTTTCACATCAATTCGAAGTTTTGTAGTACTAATTCGATGAAATTTGTGCTAGTGGTTTTTATCTTTCATCTTCTTTTGTTTCTATCTATACTATTTTCCCCTTAACTTCCAAAAACGTGGCAGCTAGAGAATCAGATCGAGTCTCCAGAGTTGTACATTGGGGTAATTAAACATAGGAAATTCTCCATTGGAGCAGAGAAGCCAATGCCAAGAACGTCTATTGCATATCATGGAGTTGTAGGGTATGATATAGACTCTTCCCTTTGTAGATTGTAGGTCTTTTAGTACCTCTCATTAATATTAATTCTTCTCTGGAGTCCTCTCATGAATTTTTCCTTTTTTTTTTATAGAAAAAAGGCTGATTTCCTAAGTTTTCATGTTTTGAACAGAGGTGATGAAGAGTATCTATATGTTGATGGAATTGGCATCAAAACAGGAGATATCTTTCAGTTCTACCATTCAGATCCTAAAGCAGCGTTAGGTTCATTAACAGAGGTCCATGATGCCCTCAACAATATTAAGCTGGAAAAAAATTCTAGGAGGTTCATGTGTGATGGAGACAATGGTGTTAATGTTTTCGGGGGCCTTATTTTTGCTTGCTATGGCCGTGGTGAGTCATTCTTTGGACATCACAATATTGATAGCTCCCCATTCTTGGAGAATTTCCCAGGAGTGCCACTGGGAGGCATATTTTGTGGTGGAGAAATGGTTCGTCCTTGCACCACTTTGATTGGTCAGCATCAAGGAGCAAGCCCCATTAGTTGCTGTCTACATGTTTACAGCACTGTATATTTAGTGATGACATATGCTCCCTCCTCTGTGGAACAATAGATGCTGCTCATGTTTATTCTCATGATGTACATTGCTAGTTTAAGAGGATGCTCTGTGCTGCGGTCTTGGATTCGACTATCTTATGGTGTATCAGATAATAATTATTTTGTTACATGGATATGGAGTTTATGCAGGGTAGTTTGTTTTAACTATCACAATATCATTATGAAACTGACTTTCAAGTTTCAAGTCTTTCGTAATCTTTTTACGGGTTTGTGAGGTGGGTAAGATAATGATGATTAGATAGGACAACCATCAACAAGATTTAATAATAATGTAAAAACGTTGATAAGTATAATTTAGATTGATATGAACCATTGGATCACAACTCACCATTCTGATTCTCTGCAGTTATTTCCATAGTAGTGCATTTGGATTTCTATTAGACTTAATGTTCTGATTCACGTTGATAAGTATGTTTGAGGCCAATTGCCTCAACATATTAAAATCGTGCTGCTTTAATTTATAAAAACTCTGATAAATTCTAGCTTCTCCCTCCAATTTCCTAGTCGGTGTTCCATCTTTTTAATTTATTGTCGACCATTACATAAGGTACAGTCGCGCCACTAAGTCTGCCTTGACCCTCAGAAATGCATTTCAATTCCTTGACCTCCTCTTGAGCCTCCTGACCCCAAGAGTGGGTTGGTGCTTTGAGGGGCTATGCTTAGTAGACCCCATAAGGACTTCAATGTTATTCAAGGCAAAGTTTACGGGGATGGAGGAGAAAGGCAAAGTTTATTCAAACTCGACATCACGGTTAAGGGGATCTCAAGGCTAGTGGAGTAGCTTGAGGGAGAAACCTGAGAAGGGGGACAACCAAAATATTTCTTAAGTGTTCACGTAAGTAGCAAACAGACTATAGACCAAAGAGTGTTCTAGCCGAGTGTATTGATATATTGAGTGAGTGTTCTATTGCAGATACATATGCTTATATAATGGGAAAACTAGACGCTTCATGCTTGAAGGCTCGATTGTCGCTCCATGTCAGGCAGTAACCATGAGTCATTTATTGACTTTCCATTTTGGGATGATCATAGTTGGTTGCGGGGTCTTTGTGGAAGATTATAGACACAAATAGCGGTGCGAATATATTGGGTGAGAGAACAAAGGTTGTGCTTGATATATGAGGCTTTATCGACTGATTGTAGCAAATTCAGGACGACACGATAAGCAACAATGAGACATTTGTTGTAGTAATTACTAAATTTTAAAATAAGCTAAGTGATCGAAAGAAGCTTATGAATTATTGCGTACGTTTGGTAGTAAGGACATGATAGGATATGACAGGATAATAATCATATCATGTTGTTATCTCTTGTTTGTTGCGTCAGCAATATATGATAACATTATCCTGTCTCCTATCATATCATATCTATCATGTGCAAAAGTTATCCTGAGGGGGAGCTAGGATAGAATTTATCCTAATAGAATATGATACTAGTTATATATTTTCTTTCAGTATCCTAACTCTAAATTAATTTATTTTAATATTATATAATTTATAATTTATAATAATAATAATAATAATAATAATTAATAAATATAAAAAATATTATTATCCATAAATAGTAAAATAGACTACTCACTTACAAATATTGATTTATTAATAGTAATAGACTAATTTAATATTTTCATCTCTTATTAGTTAAAAATTACTTATCTACTTATATAATCATTTAAATATAAAGTAATTTTGAAATAATAATATTTTTAATTTGGTTAATTTTTATTGTTTATCACGTGTCACAACTATAATTGAAAATCAATTGGTTATAAATATTGATTTTTTTAATAGTAATAAGACTAATTTTCTATTTTCATTTCCTATCATTTAAAATTATTTATTTACTTATATAATTTAAATATAAATTACTTTTGAAATAATAATATTCTTAATTTAGTTAACTTTTATTTTTAATTATCACGTGTCACAACTAAGTGAAAACCAATTGGTTAACTGCATAATTTTATTTAAAAATAGGTTATCTTCAAAACAATAAAATAGAATAATTGATAAAATTCAAATTAATTTTATTTATTTTAAAATATAGACTCATCATGAAAATATAAAAAAATTTAATTTAATAGAATGTTCAATTTTTAAATGTATTTTTTATTCACATATAAATTTGATACATTTTTCCTTATCATATCTTGTCCTTATCATGTGCACCTCAAACACATGATAGGATAAAAGTCTATCATGTTTTTATCCTATCATGTTGTTATTTTATTCACATATCATATCGTATTCTATCATATCCTGTCCTGACCACCAAACGGGTCCATTAAGTAGAAGATAAGCCTTATAAAATACGAAATGCTCATTCAAAATGTAGGCTCATTAACCTATACAAGTTAGAACTCAAATGTTCAAATCAAGAAGAAAGCTTTACTAGTAGTTTGAAGACAAGCCTCATTGCTTATTTCAAAGTGAGGCATTTTTTATTTATCAAACACTAGTCATTCTAGACTACCTCGAAATCAAAGTCCTCATGACTAACCCTAACCTAGAGTGCAAGCTTTCATGATAAATTTGGACACATGTAAATGAGGCCAACTCAAGTGGTTGTTTGGTTTGTAGCTCGCAAATAGCTAGACTAGACTGATAAGTTAGTATATTGTCTCAATTTTGATCCAACACAACCCAACTTGAAAAGGCGTTAGTGCCTTGTGAGCTAAGCCTGAACGGATTGAACCGACCTATATTGATACCCCTACCACTAAGTGAGGTATTTGATTCGAGCCTTTTTTTGTAAATAAGCAACTAAATTAAAATTTTGTAAATGTTAAAAACGCTAAAACCCAATTTATCGTAAAGGAAAAAAACAATTACAATCTCAATCTATGCTGCTTCTCTCCCTTTTCTTTTATAAGATCGTTGCATTCTTTTTTCCGCAAGACCCTTCAATATATAAAAGGTGACACCTTTGAGCTTCAAGCTGGCTTCAATGGCTTTCATGCTTAAGATATTAACTCAGGTGCACAGTACTTTGCAATCCCCTCGTTTATTTCTTGCTAATAAAACCCAAATACCAGAACTTATTCACATATTATTGCTTTCATTTGCAGCGCTTTAAACTAGGGATGTCTGGAAATTTACGGGATTTGAGCTTTTCATGTAAAGGTGAAACTCTCTTGCTTTCTTTCCTTCCCTTCCCTTCCCTTTACCTAAGCAATTAGTCCCACCATTATTAACAAATAAGTGGGGGTGGGTGCTTGTCTTATATGCATGCTTGTTTAAGGCAATTGATCTTCATTCTGATTGCGAGCTAAGCCTGAACAGATTGGTTCGACCTATATTGATACTCCTACCACTAAGTGAGGTATTTGATTTGAGCTTTTTTGTAAATCAGCAACTAAAATTAAAATTTTGTAAATGTTAAAAACGCTACAACCCAATTTATCATAAAGAAAAAAAATTAAAATCTCAATCTATGCTGCTTCTCTCCCTTTCTTTTTTAAGATCGCCCTACTCTTTTTTCCGCAAGACCCTTCAATATATAAAAGGTGGCACCTTTGAGTGATAGGTGACACCTTTGAGCTTCAAGTTGGCTTCAATAACTTACATACTTAAGAAATTAACTTAGGTGCACACTACTTTGCAATCCCCTCTTTTATTCCTTGCTAATAAGGTACCAAATTCCAGAACTTATTCACATATTTATTGGTTTCATTTGCAGCGCTTTAAACTACAGATGTTTGGAACTTTGCTGGATTTGAGCTTTTCATGTGAAGGTGAACTCTCTTGCTTTCTTTCCTTCCTTTCCCCTTACCTGAGCAATTAGTCCCACCATTATTAACAAATGAGTGGAGGAGGGTTCTTGTCTAATATGCATGCTTCTTTAAGGTAATTGATCTTCATTCCAATTGTGAGCTAAGCCTTTGCTCTTTTAAAGATTCCAAATCTTGCAAAGGAATCGTAATCAAAGACCACTTTAAGAACTGGGTTATAGGATACACAAAAAACATGTCAAATGAACCGATTATTGAGAATATTGAAAGCTTAGGTGTTGCGAAGGGGATCAAATTGTTCATTCAAATGAAGGAGAGCATCATCATTATTATTATTATTTTTTGGAAATTTCAATGATTGCATCGTTCCTTGAAATTCATAAACGGTTGAAATTTCATGTACATTATCTAATTTATTTCAATGATTACAGGGCTGTTTGCCTCTCCAGCCACCCCACAAAAAATGTAGAATCAGAGAGCCAAAAATTGAGAAGAAGAGAAAAGAAATTGTGGAACTCTTTGTTGAGATACCGAAATCAAAAAACAAGGCTCTCCTTATTTCAATGAACTACCCAAATGATGAAGAGCCTCTACTGCGGAGCAAAAGAGACATGGACATCATGCACCATATTCTCACCACTTCTTTGAATTTGCTGAGATAGATATTACAAAAATTTATGATTCCAGAATTGATATTGACTGGGAGTTCTACCCAAGTAAGAAAAAGATTAAATATCAGTTTAGAAAACTGATAGAAACAACAGAGGCTAGGGATATGTTGTTTTTCTATATGAATGGATATGGTCAAGATGGAGAAGAGGGAGACTGCAGAGTACCACAGCCATATGCACATCAGATGACAAGTTTATAACTGGTAAATAATAGATTTCACTATATATTTTTCAATTAACACTATTTAATTTAAAGTAATTGTAACTATTATTTGGTATATTCCTAGACATTTACTAGTCAAACAACCTGAAAAAACTCCCAATTGGAAGCTGTCTGACAGCCGTAATCAACTGCTGCTACTCAGCCAATTTCTTCAAAGAGGCAGAAAATCTGAGTCTGGACCCGAAGCGCGGAGATATAGTTGTGTACACCGCTGCTGGATGCGATTCTTATGCATGAGATGGCAGGTTGATGGGTCGTGCCCTGTTTCCCCTACTCAGAGGACCAAGGAATTACACCAACTTCGAACTATCCAAATCACACCTGCTTGCTGCATCCCAATCTAAATTTTTGATACAATGTGACAACCAATAAATAAGCATTGTAAGATAAAATTGAAGGGTGAAGGAGCAATAAAAAGAACTCATCATCATCATCACTGTTAGAGACGGCTGAGAACATTTTTGTAAGGTTATGAAATATGAGGGAAAGAAGAGGTGAGTGAATCAGAAGAATGAAAGTGTTAAAAAAGAGAAACTGAATACGAGCAAAAAAACTTCTAGCGCTTCCATTCATGAGTGCAATATTGAAGTTTTTTGGTAAATTACTCCCTAAGGACATTCTTTCAGAGCTATCAATAAGTTGAGTAAATCAGAGTTCAGAAAGAAAATTACTTAAAGAAAGAGAGGTAGAGGAAGAGATGAAGAATATATACCTATCCTTCTTTTTTCATTCAAGTGTGCTCTTCAGTAAATTTCTGAAAACGTCCTTGAAAATTTGCAAAAAAGCAATGCATGAAGTACAATGTTGTGTTATATTTCTGCTCTGTTTGGTGTACATGTTATGCCAATAAGCAGTGCTTAGATAGTAACCCATGTTTGTGCTTTACAAGGACGAGCGATTAAACACGGGATGCACGATTGTGGTAAAAGCCGTTAACGGAGCCGAAAACCAATACGAACCTTTTTTCTGCTATTCTCAATGAAGTGAATGAAATATAAAATGTCTTAAGTGGAATAGAAAGATGTTGAAGTAGCCTAGATTTTCCGGGAGACCAACAAGGCTTAGATTATTTGAGATCCTTACAATTCTAGCTTAAAAGGCAATCACGCATTTGCTGTGTTTTCTGATTTATACGAAGAATCATACGAACTCAGTGTGATAACGCAATTGGGGTAAAAGTTGTGAGCGGAGTTGAGGACGACACCGGCCTTTTTTAAGATCGCCCCACTCTTTTTTCCGCAAGATCTTTCAATATATTAAAGGTGACACCTTTGAGCTTCAAGTTGGCTTCAATGGCTTTCATGCTTAAGATTTTAACTCAGGTGCACATTACTTCACAATCTCATCTTTTATTCCTTGCTAATAATGTTTCAAATTTTAGAACTTAGTCACATATTTATTGCTCTCATGTGCAACGCTTTAAACTATGAATGTCTAGAACTTTGCGGGATTTGAGCTTTTCATGTAAAGATGAAACTCTCTTGTTTTATTTCCTTCCATTCCCTTTACCTGAGCAATTAGTCTCAGCATTATTAATAAATGAGTGGAAGAAGGTGCTTGTCTTATATGCATTCTTCATTTCTATGGAGAGCTATTGCAGCAAATATCTCTGTCGTGGGTGCATCAAGGATTAACTTGCGAGCATATATGCTAGGAGAGAAAGTAACACAAACCAAAACAAAAAAAGAACGTGTATTAGAGATACACTCCACACTATTGGAGTTAATAATGAAATGCAACTTCAAAATTTGAGAAACTTAAAAAGCTGATGAAAAATATGAGCACAAGAGGGTAAAGAAAATTACAAGTCTGAGAGCATCCATTTTATCTAGAATGTAGCATATGACTTAGTATGACAAGTAATCTAACCTCTCTTGTTTTGTTACTGTATGGAGATGATTTACTTTCAAAAGCCGGAGAAAGGCAAAATCAGGGTTTACCCCATCCTTGAAAATTTGCAGAAAAGTAATGCCAGAGTTAGGGATGTCCATGTTTTTTAGGCCCGCCAGAAACCGTCCGACCCATGATCCAAAGTTGAAGATCCAGTTGCGAAATGTCTTGATTAAGACCAGTGTTGAATATATATGTTATTATTTTTTCTGTATGCACTCTTACTCAAAATCACTTTCATGTGCCCTCTCCTCATCTTCATATTTTTGGTTTTTTCTTGTGTGAATGTTGAACCCGCACGAACCCACCCGCTGAAACCGTGAACCGAACAACCTGTGATAGTAAAACGTCAGCGGCGGATCTGATGGATTGATCTTTTTCACCGAATGAAACCGACGTTTTCGGCCCGAAACCGACCGAACCTGCCGGTGGACAACCTTTTCCAGAGGTACGATGTTGTGCTATGTATCTGCTCTGTTTGGTGTACATGATATGTCAATAAGAAGTGCTAGGATAGTAACTCATGTCTGTTCTTTACATGGACGAGCGATTATACACGCGGAATGCACGGTTGTGGTAAAAGCTGTTAACAGAGCCGAAAATGAATACAAACATTTTTTCTGCTATTCTCAATAAAGTGAATGAGGATATAAAATGTCTTATGGGGAATAGAAATATGTTGAAGTAGCCTAGATTTTTCGGGAGGCCAACAAGGCCTTAGACTATATGATATCCTTTAAATTCTAGCTTAAAAGACAATAACGCATTTGCTCTGTTTTCTAATTTATACGAAGAATCATACGAACCCAGTATGATAACGTGATTGAGGTAAAAACTATGAACGAAGTTGAGGACGACACCGACCTTTTTTTCTACCAATAGCGAAGATGGTTGTTGGGCCTTTAGCTCTTTGATTCTTGCGAATCTCAGCTACACTCAAAATCTTTAAGTTCTTTGGAAATATAGCAATCTAGTGGTAGCGTTGGGTCTGATCCAGGAAGACCAGCTAGGCCCAAGAAAGCAGTCAGGAAGCCCGCATGGATGAAAGGATTTATCCAAACAAAGAGAAGCAGAATGTCAAGAAAGAAGAATCAAAGTGGCTAAAGTTAATCAATATTAGTGCAGTAGAATATAGGAAAGTCTCATTGCATTGTTAGGCCGTTAGTTGGGCCTTTTTAATTCCTTTACAATTATCCAAGAAGAGACTATGAGTAGTACAAGTAGTATATAGCTGTAATATTCCTATTTTCCAAGTAATGTAAAACTAGAGCCTTGCTCATATCTTTGATTCCTTCTTATCCTTTTCTCTTTGAGTCTGCTAGGGTTTACTGGGTAGGGTTTAACCTTACCATTTGGTGCTTTCATGGCTACTGCACCTCCCTCTCCTGAGCGGGATGCCATTGAAGAGAAGCTATCCGCTCTCCTCAAACGGCAGGAATACCAGGACACAAGGAACAGAGCATTTAATGCTATCCTCCAAACCTTATCTCAGCAGATCTCTTCCATCACCATGTTGCCTCCACCGATCCAACCAAAACCTCCACCTGGGTTCCAACTTGCTTCCTCGTCCCAACCTCCACCTGGTTTTGACACGATTTCCGCTGCCCCTCCACCACTAGGTTTCTCATCCACCACCAGCTTGAACCTCCAAGCACCAAGAGCCGCTCCAACACCCACGGGAACACTGCCAGTTTCCCCCAACTTGCTCCCAAAGTCCATGAAGCTCCAACTGACAGCTTTCGATGGCACCGAGCCACTAGATTGGCTCTTCAAGGCTGACCAGTATTTCCAATTCCACCAAACCCCTCCAGCTCAACGGCTAGATCTGATGCCCTTCTATATGGTGGGTGAAGCTCTAAGTTGGTTCAAGTGGATGTTTACCAACAACTAGCTCACATCTCGGGACGATTTCACCCGATCCCTCACCCTACGGTTCGGCCCCTCCTCTTATGAGAACCCACATCAAGAGTTATTCAAGCTGCGCCAGATCACCAGCGTCGCCGAGTACCAAGGCAGGTACGAAAAACTCTGTAATCAGGTTCTTGGATTATCTCCGGAAACCATGTTAAATTGTTTCTTATCTGGGCTGCATTCTGCAATCAACAAGGAGTTAAAAATCCTCATACCGTACTCAGTCTCTCAAGTTATTGGCCTTGCCAAGTTAGTGGAATCAAAGCTTAAGGATAGTAAACATTTGTTCAGTAAGTTCTCTCCGAGCAGCACCTCGCAGACCCGACCCTTAGCACCGTATGCACCCAGCTCACAAACTCCAAAACCCGCTGCTCTTAATTCACAGTCCCCAAAACCGGTAGGATAGATGCCAATCCGGCTTCTCACCGCCGCCCAAATGCAGGACCGTCGAGCACAAGGATTGTGCTACAACTGTGACGAGAAGTACATCTTGGGGCATCGATGTCAATCCAAGCAATTCCTCATCCTACAAGTAGATGAGAACCCTGATGAGGAAGGAATCATTTCTCTCATAGAGGAAGAAGAACAAGTGGAAGGGGATATGGAAGAGGAACACTTACATTTTCAGCTGTCATCCTCGGTTTTGCACGGGTTACCCTCTCCCAAGACTCTTCGGTTCTATGGAACTATTTATGGTCACCGGGTGCTCGTTCTGGTCGATTCCGGCAGTTCTCACAACGTCATGCAGCCTCGGATTGCTCAATTCCTACACCTGCCAATACAACAAATCAAAATATTCCCTGTTATGGTCGGTAATGGACAGAAAATATATTGTTCTGGGATTAGCAAACACACACCACCCAGGGTGAACGACAATGTCTTTACCGTACCCTTTTACCTACTAGACCTCCAAGGAGCGGATGTGGTGCTCGGTGTCGAGTGGTTGCGTGCGTTAGGCTCTTTCACCTCAGACTACTCAATACCAGAGATGGCCTTCCTAGTCAATGGCACAGTCACACCCAACACCAGCCCCTTCTCATCACCGGTCTTACTAATTAAAAAGAAGGACGAGACTTGGCGCTTTTGTGTTGACTATAGGGGATTGAACTCTATCACAGTCAAAGATAGGTTTCCCATACTCACATTTGATGAGCTCCTTGATGAGCTGGGTGGTTCCACTATCTTTTCAAAGATTGACCTACGCTCCGGGTTCCACCAAATTCGAGTAGCAGGTGAGGACACTCACAAAACATCGTTTAGGACGGTTGATGGGCACTACAAATTCCTCGTTATGCCTTTCGGATTGACGAATGCTCCCTCTACATTCCAAGCGGCCATGAATGACCTTTTACGGCCTTACCTATGCAGGTTTGCCCTCGTCTTCTTCGACGATATCTTGATTTATAGTCGTACCTTTGAAGACCACTTGGAACACTTACAAATTATCTTGGACACTCTACTGTCACACCACTACTACGCCAAACTGTCTAAGTGTGATTTTGGGGTGAAATCAGTGAGTTACCTTGGACACATTGTATCGGCTAAGGGAGTCGAACCCGACCCAAGCAAGGTTCAAGCCATACTCGATTGGCCCACACCCAAAACGCTCACTGCGTTAAGGGGCTTCTTGGGGTTAACTGGGTTTTATCGGCGGTTTGTGAGGCATTATACTACCTTCGCTGCACCCTTAACCGATTTACTCAAGGCCGCATCTTTCATTTGGTCTGAGTCCGCTGAAACTGCATTCCACAAGCTCAAAACCTTGGTTACCACAGCCCCAGTTCTAGTCCTACCGGATTTCCAGCAACCATTCACCATTGAGACAGATGCCTTGAGTGTGGCAATTGGAGCCGTACTTTCCCAAAAGGGGCACCCCCCATAGCATTCTTCAGTCGCAAGATGGGCCTGCAAATGAAAACCCAATCAGCATATGTGCGCGAAATGTTTGCTATTACCGAATCAGTTAAGAAATGGTGGCAATATTTGATCGGGCACAAGTTCACCGTGTACACCGATCATTAGAGCCTAAGGCACATGCTTACTCAATCAGTTCTTACCCCAGAGCAGCAAAAGTGGGCCTCTAAGCTGACTGGCTTCCACTTTGAGATATTCTATAAACCAGGCTCCGCTACAAGGTTGTCGATGCACTCTCAAGAAGCTTCCCAGAAGAACCTCCTCTCTTAGCATCGTTTTCAGCAACAGTTCCCTCGATCATAGCTGAACTCCACGCTTATTATGCTACAACGGAAGGAAAGGAAGAAGTGGATCAGAGGCTAAAACAAAAGGGGTATCACCAACACCAAGGGTTACTATATTACAAACAGAGCATGTACTTACCCGATTTTCCAACACTGCGTAATACCATCCTGGATGAGTTTCACGCCTCTCCTTCCGCTGGACACTCGGGGCTCCAACCCACCTTGTCCCGCCTCGCTGCTTCTTTCAATTGGCCAGGGCTCTATAACCAGGCAAATGAGTTCATTCAAAAATGTCAGGTTTGCCAGTACAACAAAAACAGGACTACCAAGAAGCAGGGCCTACTCCAGCCTTTACCTTGCCCTGACCTCGTGTGGGAGGACCTCACCATGGACTTCATCACTGGATTGCCACCATCCTCTAGTTATTCCGTGATATGGGTGGTCGTGGACAGACTGACAAAGTATGCCCATTTCATCGGGCTCCCATCCAAGTTTACTGCTCAGTCTCTGGCAAATAGATTCTCCACCGAGATAGCAAGCATCCATGGCCTCCCTCGCTCCATCGTCTCCGATAGGGACAAAATCTTTATCAGTCAGTTCTGGAGAGAATTGTTTGAGTGAATGGAACCCGCCTCCGTTTCAGCACCTCCTACCACCCAGGAACGGATGGCCAATCGGAGGTCGTCAACCGCGGGGTTGAGACCTATCTGCGGTGCTATGCCAGTGAGCAGCCCAAGACTTGGCACCGATACTTACACCTTGTAGAGTATTGGTACAACACCTCTCTGCACTCATCTACAGGAATGAGTCCATTTGCAGCTCTATACGGCCGTCACCCACCAGCTCTCTTGGATTACGTGCCCGACAGCACCCATATTGAGCCGTTGGACTCCTCCCTGCAGCAACGAAACCACATCCTCAGAATCCTCAAGGCCAATCTGGTCAGAGCCCAGCAGAGGATGAAGGACCAAAAGGACAAGAGTCGCGTCGATATTACCTTTGCCCCGGAGGAATGGGTGTTGCTCCGTCTCCAACCATACCGGCAGCAGACGGTTCACCGCCGAACCTCTCAAAAGCTGGCAAGAAGGTTCTACGGTCCCTTCCGAATCAAGCGGCGACTCGGCGTCGTAGCCTACGAGCTCAATCTCCCCACCGGAAGCAAGATCCACCCGATCTTCCATGTTTCCCTCCTGGAGCGCTTCCATGGAGACCCCAGCACCTCTTTCGTGCCGCTTCCGCCGCTTCCCTCTGATCTGCCGGAATCGGGCTCCACCAAGAGCATTCTCCCACTGGAACCAGCTGCCGCCGCAAGCCAACCGCCTCATGTGGACAACAAAGGGAACCACGAGATCGAAGGAACAAGCAGAGGAGAGACTGCACCAGCGGCTCTAAGCAAAGAAGGAGATAAGGAACAAGTGCTTTCTGACCAACATGTTTGCCAGGATGTACTTAACTTAACCCTATCTAAAGCTTCTGACCACACCAAGCTCTCAGCCAATGAAATTGAGACACCGGACCCCACCAGCGAGACCACAGTTGTGCCCCTCTCGAAAGTGCCAAAATCAACTCAATTGAAGGGCAATTTGGAGTCCCCAACGCTGACTAGTCCAACGGCTCCAACTAATGGAAGCCCCAACCCTAATTCCACTGAAGTTATCCCAAGCGGGTCTGACCCGGTTCCTGAACCCGACCTTGTGGACAAGGTCGTTCTTCATGGGGTGGGTAATGGTAGCGTTGGGCCTGATCCAAGAACACCAGCTAGGCCCAAGAGAGCAGTCAGGAAGCCCGCGTGGATGAAAGGATTTATCCAAACAAAGAGAAGCAGAAAGTCAAGCAAGAAGAATCAAAGTGGCTAAAGTTAATCAGTATTAGTGTAGTAGAATAAAAGAAAGTCTCATTGCATTGTTGGGCCGTTAGTTGGGCCTTTTTAATTCCTTTACAATTATCCAAGAAGAGACTATGAGTAGTACATGTAGTATATAGCTGTAATATTCCTATTTTCCAAGTAATGAAAAACTAGAGCCTTGCTCATATCTTTGATTCCTTCTTATCCTTTTCTCTTTGAGTCTGTTAGGGTTTACTGGGTAGGGTTTAACCTTACCATCTAGATTACAAATGATATGAAGCAGGTGTGAAAAATTGAGCTTCAATGGCTTCCATGCTTAAGATATTAACTCAGGTGCACATTACCTTGCAATCCCCTCTTTTATTCCTTGCTAATAATGTACCAAATTCCAGAACTTATTCACATATTTATTGCTTTCATTTGCAGCGCTTTAAACTAGGGATGTCTGGAACTTTGTGGGATTTGTGCTTTTCATGTAAAGGTGAAACTCTCTTGCTTTTCTTCCCTTCCCTTTACCCGAGCAATTAGTCCCAACATTATTAACAAATGAGTGGAGGAGGGTGCTTGTCTTATATGCATTCTTCTTTAACGCAATTGATCTTCATTCCGATGCAGAGCCGTTGCAGCAAATATCTCTGTCATGGGTGCATCAAGGATTAACTTGCGAGCATATATGCCAGGAGAGAAAGGAACACCTACCAAAACATAAAAGAACATGTATTAGAGATACAC
Source organism: Lotus japonicus (assembly GCF_012489685.1). Lineage (NCBI taxonomy): Eukaryota > Viridiplantae > Streptophyta > Magnoliopsida > Fabales > Fabaceae > Lotus > Lotus japonicus. The sequence goes on from NC_080041.1 coordinate 79,797,851, forward strand.
TCCAGACTATTGGAATTAATAATGAAATTCAACTTCAAAAATTCACAAACTTAAAAAGCTGATGAAAAGTATGAGCACAAGAGGGTAAAGAAAATTACAAGCTTGATTGCATCCATTTTATCTAGAATATAGCATATGACTTAGTATGAAAGGTAATCTAACCTCTCTTGTTTTGTTATTGTTGGGAGGTGATTTACTCTCAAAAGCCGGAGAAAGGCAAAATAGGGTTTAGACTGATGGAAGTTACCGATATTGAGACAAAGCAACCGCAATTGTTCATTAAGAGAGACAATTCCATAATAGTGTAAAATTACAAATGTTCTAGACCCAAATAAAATAACATCATGTGAAGGATAATTGTGGCGGAAAAAAAAAGATACTCCATCAACAATGATGATACGTTCACACGTCATTTTTTATACACCTCATTTTCACTTATTTTTATTTTTATTTCTCTTCTCTTATCATTTATCAAATATCATATTTTTTTTTTTCTTTCTATCTCTCTCATCATTCCACATTTTTCTACCTCAAAATGAGGTGTGTAAGCAACATTATTCTTCATTAAATAAAAGGAAGATTGATTTTCAAAAAAAAAAAAATAAAATAAAAGGAAGATTAGGTCAACATGTCAAACAAACTGAAACATTAATTATCATTTCCACAATTGACCAACAAGGAAAGTTTATGAATACATTTCTCCTACACAAAAGTGATTATTTCCAAATTCCGACCGTCACTTTTCAGTTTTCCCACTCACACGTGAAAAATGATTCAGCCGTTGAATGAATGAAGATAACTCTGATTCCCATTTCCAACATAAAAGGAATCGTTGACGTGCACGCCTCCTATTGGTCCCCATTCAACACAGTTGAAACTTCTCCCCTTTCTCTTCTACCTTTCTTCCCCTGCCAGCACCCTAGGGTTCCTTTCTCTCTCTCTCCCCTTTTCGCATCTCCACCGCTCGCCGCCGCGGCGAGCGGATTCATATTTTCCGATCACTTCACAATTCGCGCTTCTTCAATCGTAATTCTACAACTCTCTTCAGATTGAGATTTTGATTCACCTGAACTATTCGATTTGCTACGTGAGTATAAGACGCTGGTTTGGTTGTTGCAGCAGCGATTGGAGGAAGATGGCAAGTCAAGGTGGTGGTTCCTCTCGAAGGAGTATTTCATCTTCCAGGAGAGCCTCTGAGTCTGCAGCTTCCCTATCCACTGCTCGAAAATCGCTTTCCTCTTTGCGTCCACTGTATGTAATTCAATTCACTTCGCTCTTTCTGTATTGCAGATTATAACTATCTATAGTATTTAGCTTGATTCTTAACCCCCCTTAAGTCTCTTTCAATTGGGTTTTGTATTTTTTTATATTTAAATTCCCTTTTGTAATCTAAAAATTGTGTTGATTATGTTGGATATTCTGGTTATTTGGTGCCATGGTTGCAGAAGACAGTGTTTTCAAAGTGTCAACATCAAACAAATATGGCTTTTGTAAATTTAAAGCTTTGTCTATTTGGTTGGCTTTTGATAATATCTATAAAGAACTCTGACTTTGATGTTGTACTGTTATGTGTCAATTTCTATGTTTCTAGTTTCTGCCATCAACTTCACTTGATGGAAACACTTGTTTTTACATATCGTTTTCGTATGTTTAAGTCCTCTACCTAACATAACTATCAATAGAAATCTAAATACTATCCTACCCCTAGCTCTAAACTGATCCCCTTCCTCTAAGCATGAGTTAGACACCTAATTTGCATCATTTGGGATTAAATTGAGAAGTTTGGCTCAAACTAATGCAACAACCTCTGTTAGCACATCATCTATCTTCTCAAGGCGAAACATTAGAACGACTTATCTGAAAAAATGGTCTTAACAGAGCTTGTACCCCATTCTTCTAGCTTTCCAATACCACTAGTATCAACCTAATTGAATCCTTGTTGCTTTGAGTTATGGCCCAAAACATTGCTCATTGCTCAGCAATTTGTGGCAGCACTCCTGTTTTGACTTCCTGCTCCAATTTGACCATCTAGACATTTGAACTAGTCTGCGCTGAGCTGATCGATCTAGATCTTTGTCTCAACTTTCCTACGAGGTATTGTTTGTAATTTTTAGATTTCTAGAACTAAATATATGACCAAAAGACAGAATTAGTGTAAAATCGTAATTATCCTGAAAAACATGAACAAACCCAATTTGGCCCCAGTTGTCTAAAACAAGACTAAGACCTTAGACCAACCATTTAAGCATAAAAGAATTTTAATATGCTAAATATGAGAGTTAAAGTGTTAAACAATGAGTAAAATATGTAGTTATCAAGTGCACTGAACAAATCTGGACCTTTGAATCCACAAAGTGAAAACAGATTTTGGGCTGTTTCTTTCCAATTATAATTTTGGCTGGATTTTCAGTTAGAGGTATATAGTCATGGCATGGCTATCTGGATAAGAATATTATTTTTGAATCATATTTTTATAACAGACCTGTCATTGTCTTAAAGGTTAACTACATAAGCATGAATGCATTTAATGAGCTGTTCAATGCACTCAATTAGATTAATTTTGCACAAATTTATAATAGCTCCTGCTTAAGTTAGATAAGTCAGTGAGGATTCTGTCAATTTAAAATTTTGAATCATGGGGATGAGGCCTTGATTTTACCTGGATTTGGATCAGGGGATTTACTGGAGAGCGGACAGTGAAATCATTGAGACTTACAAAGGCTCTGACTGTGCCTGAAACAACAACTGTCTATGAAGCTTGCCGTCGGATGGCTTCCCGTAGAGTGGATGCTCTATTACTAACAGATTCTAATGCTTTGCTATCTGGAATCCTCACGGACAAGGTATGACTCGTATTTTTTTTCTGACTGATTATCATGGAAGGGGAAGAAACTTGAGACTTCACCTGTATTTCTGCAGTTTTAACATGCATAGCTTTCTGTCCTATTTTTTGCTTAAAGGATATAGCAACAAGAGCTATTGCCCAAGAGATTAATCTTGAGAACACGCCTGTTTCCACGGTTATGACAAGGAATCCAGTATTTGTCCTTTCCGAAACTCTGGCTGTAGAAGCCCTGCAAAAGATGGTGCTAGGTTGGTAGTTTATATCTTGACAAACTCAACTCTTCAAATTAATTGCTATTGTGTATCTTGCTTTTTGAATACATAGCTAACATAGCATATATGCTGACAGGGAAATTCAGGCATCTACCTGTGGTGGAGAATGGAGAAGTTTTAGCTTTACTTGACATAGCAAAGTGTTTGTATGATGCCATTGCCCGTATGGAAAGGGCTGCTGAGAAAGGAAAAGCAATTGCAGCAGCTGTTGAAGGAGTTGAAAAACACTGGGGAACATCTGGTTTGTAGAGTGTTTTCTTTGTCACGCTTAGCTCTTTATTTTATAATGATGGGACCTTTGGAAAATATAATGGTTGTGGTTAGGTTCACCATTTCTAATTGCTAGGTTTTATTCCATACTAATTTAGTGTTTGTGCAGACTCCAATTCATCGTTCATTGAGACTATCCGGGACCAGATATTCAAGCCATCATTGTCCACAATCGTCCCCGAGAATTCAAAGTAGGTAATACCTTATTTTGCTTGAATTGAGAAAAAATTGTATTAAAATTATTTATCTGCACGTTCAGTTGCTGACCAAGTTCCTTTAACATATTGGCCTGTTTAGGATTGCAACAGTTTCGCCTACAGACTCAGTTTTGACAACAACGAAAAAGATGGTTGAACTTCGTGCAAGTTGTGCTGTTGTGACGGTTGATGGCAAACCTCGTGGCATCTTTACGTAAGTTTGTAGTAGTTGAAATCTCCAGCAGCCTAGCAATCATCTTTTTCTTAAAAGTTCCTTTTGCCTTCCCCCCAACTGTTATTATATTATGTATGCTTACTTTAATTAATCTGCACACAAATTTCAGTTCAAAGGATGTCTTGATGCGGGTGATTGCGCAAAATCTCCCTCCAGCGTCAACTCCTGTTGAAAAGGTACTTTGTTGTATTTGTATGCTGTTTAGAAAAAATATTTACTTTTCCCCACCTTTTCTGTTTTTGGATTTTGTAACTTCTAGATCTAGTAATGTTTAGGAGCATTTGTTTTTTACTTTCTCTATTTCTTTTTAATTGATGTTTTAGAATAGTTCCACCCCCCCCCCCCCTACTTATCTGTCATTTTAAAAAATCCAAGATTGCACTAATTACTATTTTGTCAATTATATCTTTATCTAATTAATTAATGAGATAATTAAGTAGAGATAACACGTTGAAGAGATTAAGAGTATATTAAGAAATATAAAAAAAAAATATTAATATAAAGAAGGGTTTTAATAATATTTTTATAGTTCTTGTGTCGTTATCTTAAAAGACATTTTTATAGGAATTAAGTATCATGTTTTAGAAGTAAAAGTGGTCATTCTGACTGTTCATCCTTTTTTATCCCTCTTGTCTGACATTTATGGAACAAACTATGCAGGTCATGACTCCAAATCCAGAATGTGCATTTATTGATGTTCCAATTGTTGATGCACTTCACACTATGCATGATGGAAAGTTTTTGCATCTTCCTGTGATTGATAGAGGTAATGTAATTATATATGGTATGTGGTGCAGGTTTATGAGTCAATGTCTTTTCTGATGTGGGTTTGGTTGGTTCAAAACAGATGGCATTGTAGTTGCTGTGGTCGATGTGATTCATGTCACTCATGCCGCTGTGGCAACAGTAAGCCAGGTGTGTTATCTATCTTAGATTGTGATGTACCACTGCTGTTTATTTGAGATTGACCATCTATACTTCTATAGAATCCTTGTTGCATGAAAATGGGATAAATGGCTTTATTATGCAGCTTATAGTGTGATTCTTGTTTGCAAAACTTTGTAACTTAACATGTTGTTGATTTAGTTTTGTTGATATTTGTAAATTAAATGGCGGTCTGAAAGTACTCTCAATGAACTAATCTGTGTTGATATCTCAATGATGAGATGCTCACTAGCTCTATCTATGATCTCCATTTTAGTTCTAAACCTGGCATTCTGGCAAAATGCTACGTTTTTTTTTATCACCCATTTATATTAGCTTATTACGAATATAAGAATTTGAAACCAAAGGTAAGTACTGTAGGTTTGGTTCTTCTTTATGAATCTATTTTGCATAAATGCAAGAGCCCATGTTATTATTATTATATACAAAAAACCCTATTATTATATACAATACAATATGCATGTATAACAAGTTAAAAAATGTATGTCATGGCACAATGGCATGGGGTTTTTAGGATATATAAATAAAATAGTAACAAAATCCAAGAAAAACTAGGCTTTGCTTGGTTTCTTTCACCATGGAATTAGCATACTACCGGAGAGATGACCCCTCTATTGAGAAGATGGTACATGGTAGTGGAAGAGGTCAACATATCCTCAAGTCCGAAAATGATACAATTGTAGACCTCACCAGAAGTAGTAACGGAGGAGCCAAGTAACACTGGGAACTCAGGCTGAAACAGTAGCAACCCAAGCACTGAAGTAGAAATTGCAGAAATTTCCTCCTAAGGCTTGATCACAACTTCGCTGAAAGGAACAGCAGAGGAGCTTGAGCTTGGAGCCCTAGTATAAACTGTTGCCAACCTACGCACTCAAGCAGAAAATCCCGATCATTAGAGAAAGATGGTGTTCTTGTAGAAATAATAGAGTAGTGTGGCCTCCAAATAGTAGCATTCAACTTTAAAAGAAGAAATAGCTCGAGAAAAATATTTCTGCCAGCAAATATGCAAGCTTCTTTTCATTATATGTATCTGGTAAAAACATATATTCGTGCGTCATAGCCATAGACCAAATTTTAAATGATTCGACGATTTTTTTCTGAAAAGGATATCATTCTGTCGTTGATTCTTTTGCACCACTGTTAGAACATAGTGTGGATAATGGTGAAAAGACAAACACTATGATATTGGAATCCCTATTGTATAAAACAATTTTGTATTTTTATGGTTAACATTTTTAATGGTGTCATATTCTCCAACTAATTAGGTTGGAAATAATGAAGCTGCCACCTCCTTGATGCAAAGATTTTGGGATTCAGCCATGGCCTTAACTCCAAATGATGATGATGACGAAACACGAAGGTTTATATATATGCATTGAAGTTGCTTGGATAAGCATTTACAATTTTTCGATACTTATACATTATTGATTATGTTCCAGTGAAAGTTCCTTGAAATTGGCTTCTGAGGGCGGTGAAACGGGGAGAATCGGTCCTTATCTTTCGTCAAGCATGCCCAATACATTTTCCTTCAAACTACAAGATAAGAAGGGTAGAATGCATAGATTCACATGTGGTATGTAAAATATTGCATATTATCTCATATCTGTGTCTGCGATGGAAACAGCATATAAATGATGGGTTCAATGTATGCTCATATCTAGTCCTTTCCCATATACATTGGTAGCTAAAGCTGTATATAATAACTAATAAGCAAACTTTTCTGCTTAAAAAAGACATGAGAAGATAGAATTACGAATATATGCATTAGATAGAAAGTCCAGGTAGAACTTTTTCTGGAAAAGGTGATAGAATCCCGCCATAGATTATTTATGCGTGAATGAAAAAGACCTATAGAAGGCCGATAATTAGAGGGAGATAAACAAAAATGATTTGTCGAACATTAAAGCATGGTATAATTTAAATAGTTTGTCCAGACATATTTACAATGCAACATTATAGAGTCGTTTGTTTAATGTAGCTAATTCTAATGGGAAAAGTCTTTTGTTTGCTTTGGTTTTTATGGATCTATTTTTTTTCATGATAGTTTCTTCTATTTTTTAAGGGTTTCTTATTGTAGTTCTCATTCATTCTCGATCTAAGAAAGGGTGTGATGAGTCTTTTATTATCATTATGAGAAACTTATTCTTAGATGAAGTCAGAATATTTCAAGAAAATTATGTATAAGTAAAAAATTATAAGTTGAGTGGCTTGTGTGGTTGCTTTGCTTACTATTTCAGATACCCGGAGCATGACAGAGGTTATAACTTCAATCCTGCAAAGACTTGGTGATGATATTGACCCTAACAACCTGCCTCATATTCTGGTACTTCTTAAAACATTATATGTTCTTAAGGTTGAATGATAGATTTAGTTGTTTACCCTTTTCCTAAGGAAAGCTTGCCAAATTTTTGTTTGCAGTATGAAGACGAAGATCATGATAAAGTTGTATTGGCTTCAGACAGTGATCTTGCTGCAGCCGTGGACCATGCAAGGATGGCTGGTTTGAAGGTATAATATATTTATGGCTTAAATACTCTAGAGGTCCCTGAAATTGTATGGTATACGAAAATAAGTCCCTTAAAATTTTTTTTCCGATTCCGGATCCCAGGAATTTTTTTTTCATCGAAATAAGTCCCTACCCGTGTTTCATGCTTATGTGGCTCATTTTTTGCACAGTCATCAATTCCACGTGGCTTTTATAATTTTCTTTTATTACACATGGATTAATAAATAATAATTAAACATTTTAAGTTTAAAATTAATCCCTAAACCTAAATCTTAAAACATTTTAATCTTGAAACATTTTACTCATAGCCCCAAATTAACATCACACGATAGCAGAACCCACCCCACCTTCCAAGCATCAACTCCAAAACCTTCAAACCCAGATTCAACCCCATAACCACCTGATCTCATGCCCAGTATCACCCTTTTCGCCAACTTCTGCTATTTAGATCACCCTCTTCGCCAGCTTCTGCAACTCCACTGCTCTTCATCTTCTTCATCAGCACAAATTCTTCATCTTTTTCCTCTGCAGCCATAAATCCTTCATGTCAAAGAATGTTCAGTTTCTGCAACTACAATCATGAGATGGGTTTGCTGAGGGTGGGGGTGGGTTTATGGGTTTAATGGCGGCTCTATTGAAGGCATCAAAATCATTCAACCATGGCCTTGGGAGAGAGAGAAAGAGAGAGATGATGGGTTCAGGAAGAAGAACAAGTTATAGAAGATGAGGGGAGAGGAAGGGGTGGCGGCTGAAGATGGAGAACTAGGGTTGGGAGAAGATGGTTCTGAAATTCGTATGCACCTGGGACAGATGTTGTACACGATGTTGCACCAACGTGTACGACAACAATACACAACAATCAGAGTTAAATGTTTTTCGTTAACAACTAAACAGAAACATAAATAAAAGAACACAAGGGATTGTTAACCCAGTTCGGTGAACATCACCTACGTCTGGAGGATACCAATCCAGGAGTCAATTCACTATCAAATAATAGCTCTCAGGTCTCATGAAAGTCCCTCCTATACCTAAGTACTCCCCCTTAGTATAGAGCCTCTTTTATGTCTACCACTATTACACAAGTGAATCTAGCTTAGCCCTTCTCCCCTAAGCTATGAGAAAACTTTCTCTAACCCCTAATGACCACTGCCACAGCGATCAAGACTTGTTTATCAATAAACAAGGTTGATGAGATTACAACTCAACTAAACAAATCAACTCAGTACTTTGATGAACACGAAAGCACTAAGTTGGTACAAAAGTCATAAGAAGGACTCACACAATAAACCCTAGGGATGAAAACAACACGCTCAAAATCCTTGCGCAGCTAGGGTTACAAAACTTGAATAAATAGACATCCAGCGTAGAGACTTGGGCCTTGGATGGTCTTGATGTCTTGAGTCCATAACACAGCTTCTGGAAAACAAATCTTCAGGGAATCATATCTTTCCAGAATCAAATCTGAACCAATTTAAAAACAGAACATATCTCTTATTTCAAACTTGGTTCATACGCTAACAACTTGTAACAACCTCAAGGTTAGCACACGCGATCATAACTGAATCCTTAAGCTTCAACAAAACGCACAGCTTCACTTAAGTCTTCTTGAACGCACAAACAACAATCAAAGGTAACACAGAACCTTCAGCGATTGATTGCACAATCTAGCAGAGACCACATGTTGCATCATCTAGTCGCACAATAATGTGTTGAAACAAAATGCAGCCAATTCACACATCACAAACACAGGGACAACAGGTTCTTTTCTTCGTTCTTTCTCCCTGGTTCCTTCTGAAGTTTTATACAGTTATTTTTTTTTGAAAATGATTTTTGATAGAGTTAGGGATTAATTAGATAGGGATTAATTAGTGAGGGATTAATTTTGAGATTTAGTTGTTAATTATAATTCATTAACACACTTGGAATAAAAGAAAAAGAAAAAATACACGTGGAATTGATGATTGTGCAAAAAATGAGCCACATAAGCATGAAACACGGGTAGGGACTTATTTCGATTATAAAAAAATTTCCAGGATCCGGAATCGGGAAAAAAAAATTAAGGGACTTATTTTCATACGCCATACAATTTCAGGGACCTCCAAAGTATTTAAACCTATATTTATTTGCTTATCAGCTGCTGACTTTGGGTTTCAAAAGAAGCAGCACCTGCTCTGATTTTTCCACTTATCATTACTCCCTCCATAATGTGCTCATCTGAAGAAAATGATTATACTAGCTTATTAATTATTATGATATAATAAAATGTTTTGATGAGATTCTCCTTATTAATACCTTGAGCTTGATATCTAAGAAGTCAAACAATGATTTGACCTATAATTTTAACTTTTGATTGATTAATTTTTTAGGGATTGAAATTGCATTTAGACTACGAAGGAACACGTGGTTATCAGAAAGGTTCTGATTCGGGTAGTTTGGAGCTTGCTACTTCAAATGCGTGGACCTCGGCATATAGCAGCGTTGCTGCTGGAGCTGCATTTGTTGCTGGCTTAGGCATATTAACATACTTGAAGCGATATTAACATACTTGAAGCTATTTAAATGAATGGAAGAAAAGCAATTCTGTTTGGTAGTATTGGGGCCAAGCTGAAGTAAGTGGAGCTTTGGAGGGCACACTGCACTTGCCATCGTTATGTTCTGAAATTTTGTACAACAATAAGTACTTATATGTGAAAAAGGAAGCGATTTTTTCAAGCTGGTTACTGTGCTGTATGACAATTAGGATGCGTCATCTTGTATATTTGTAATTTTAGGTGTTGCAGCCTCATCTGTGTACACGAATAAACGGCATTAACACAAGTTTCTGTCCATTTTTTTCTGACTTAAGTTCATAAAACCAACACTGAGTTCATTGGTTACTTGAAAATATTGATGATTGTGTTTGTACTTTGTAGTTTATCGATCAAACATTGAGTAGCGGATGGTGATGTGGTGTTGTGTCTTAAATTTTAAATTATTGTCTTCCTTTTTATTGGTAGCCATTGAGATAAGCTGAATTATAACATGATGAAAGTAAATATCTGTTAGTATGCAGTGGTAACATGATCGATCATAGTGGAGCTTTAGTTACAGTTGCATTACTCATTGCGTATTAGTCATGCCTCATGAGTATTGAAAAAATAATCCTCAATCATTGAGCTATGAAAAAAAGGGGTGGAAGACTTGCTTATGAAACGAAGTGTTAAACCACTGCGCCAAAGTGGTTTTGTTCAGTGTCTTATTTGAAGGAACCTATGTTGGTAATGTGACCATCAAGTGCGGGAGCTGATGAAGTTAGCGAAGTTGGTAAGCGGAATAAAAGTGAATTACATACCTTTTTCAATTCAACCCATCTTTTATGATTTACGCGACAAAGTAAATATGAATCAAATGACAAATGTTGCTAAAAAAATTAAATAGTTGATGACTAAGAACCTTTCACTTAATAAACAAATTAAATGAAGAAGAGATTTTTGTTTTGTGGATTATAAGGGGAAGTTTAAAACAAGAGAGGGAGAACATGAGGTACATTCTCATTAGCCAATGTCATCTTTGGTTCCCTATTCACATGGTTGATTAGGTAAAAATTAAGAAACCATCTTATTTATGACAGCATATTAAGAATAGTATTAGGTAAATTGGGTTCTAAATGGAAGGTGGAAAATAACAACACAAAACAATGGAAAGCATTAAAAATTTAGCTGGAATTTGTTTCTAATAATTAAGCACCTGTGCTATGAATGTAGGCAAGAAGGACTTTGAGGGCAGTGGTGACTGGTGAGGCTTCAAACACTTGGATGTCGAGGTAGGCAGGTGAGGAAGGAAGCTGCTGTGACATTTTTCATTTGTCTCTTATTTTCTTATTATAATATCACATTGCATATAATATCCCAAATTTGTGACTCTTTTTTCCTATACTCCTAGAGGTTTAGAGGCGTGAGTGAAGCAAGTACATGTGAATGGATTATTATTGTTTCATTTATTCCCTTTATTCTCTTTTCATACATAATTTGAATATAAACTGAGTTTCAAAAAAACAAAGAATATATACTGTCTAAATTTCTTATCCACAATCCAGTTCTTGCGACCAGTAGGGGAAAGGAATGAAGTTTGGTTAACTGTAATTTTTTAATCCCTTTCCGTATTGATTTCATCAAATTAGAATATTTTGCATGGCCAGCTCAACATTTGTCTTCCTTCTTCACGAGACTATCATATCTTTTTTTTTTGGTTGAAACTACTACCACATATCTATTGAGACACTAACACATTTTTGTATTTACACAATTTTTATTATCTAACTACAACTAATTTGAATTGACTTTTTATTTAGAGTAATGATACATTCACACCTCATTTTCTCTTTCATTTCATTTCCACTCTTTTTTCTTCTCATCTCTCTCTGCATTTTCTGTCACATCACATATCATATCACTTATTTCTCTTCACATTTAAAGAAGGTGGAGGTGGAATTGGAAAGAGCACACAACATTATTCATTTTTTAAACATATGAATTCTAAGTCCACTCCGTTTGATTACATACGTAAAGATGTGTTTTGTAGATGGGTAAAATATTATGCCCAGGACAAAGAAGAATAAAATAAATTAGGAGTTTTCTAAGTGGCACATGAGAAAGTTTAGCTTAAATAATTCATCGTCCAATTACATTAAATATAAGTGAGTTAGAATTTTTATATTTAATTTATTAATTTATTTATAAAAATAATATCGGTTTATTGAATTGTGACTTGTGAGTTAGTAACCTATATGGATTATTTAAACAACCCTAATAAATTATGTTATAAGTAGTCATCCCAATATTCTTATCTTTCAAAATCCTCCAAATTTAGGATTCTAAAATTCGCATCACTGCATCAGAGTTTGTTCTATTGGTCTCGTGAACCCAACTCACCCTATGCTAATTTAATTTCACATAAAAGACAAAATTATTCTCCAATCACGGGGAAGGTTTACAAGTCATGAAATATATGAACTGTTCAAACTCGCTAAATGGTGTTTTATACACCCTCGGTCACATATATAAGCATAAAAGACATTTTAGATTCATTCATTAAATGAATGTATGTAACCATTAATAATGACTAGATACATTCATTAAATGAATGAAACTAAAATGTGTGTTTTGCTTATATATGTGACCGGAGGGTGTAGTAGTTAATTACATAGCTGGAAATTTTTATTATTTACTTTATATTTTTTTGGTAAACTATTATTTACTTTATAAGATAGTATTGCCTTTAGTAAAAAAAATGTAAAATTTATCTAAAAAAGTATAAAAAATATCACCTTGGAGATCAAAAGATGTTGTTTTAATTTAAATAGATGTTTCAGATTCAAATATCTATAATTATAGATGAGTTATGTAATACTTAATAGTAAAAAGAAATTTATCGCCCATAATAATCATACCTAACTCAATTATGGTTGTTCTAATAAAAAGTGCATGTGATTTAAACAAAATAAAATACCTAAAAAATGTATCTCAAAATATATGACTATGTTTTGATACTTGTTAACACTTGTTAATACTAAATACCCACTCACTTAGAAAAAAAAAATTAACAGAATTCATATCATGAATTTGGGAGGAATGATAATTTGTTCACCAATCAATTCCACCTCCCCCACCTTGGAAGGTAGTAAAGAAATGAGAGAGAAATAAGTGATATGATATGTAATGATATGATATGTGATGTGATAAAAAATGCAGAGAAAGATAAGAAGAAAAAATATGTGAAATTGAGATGTGAGATAAAGTGAGGTGTGTATAAATAATTACTCATATCATGAATTTGGGATGAATATTTATTTCAAATGATATATTATTCCAAACACACATTATATAAGTAGCATAACATTAAATTTGAATAAGTAATGAATCGGTGATCCCACTAGTTGAGCGGTGGAGGTGATCGTGGCCACAAGCTGTAAAATCTACTCAGAAAAAATAATGAAAACTTGAACTCACTATGCCATAATTGATCAAGTTAAGAACCTCCTCCTCATTCATCAAAGCAAAATAGTCACAAAAATTAAAACCGACACTTTCTTCCATTCTCATTACTTTCGTTAATTGCGCCACCTTTTCCATTCAAAGTGACTGAGTTTCACTGTCATTAAGGTAAAGTACCACAAACCAGAACCAGAACCTTCTCTTTCCTCTCTCATCTCCTTCTGCTGCTACTCATTGCCACTGCACACACTCTCCATTCCTTCCATTTCTCATCCTTTTGGATTGAAATCAGCATACCCATTTGGCAAAAGACTCCACCTTTGCAGCCAACAATGGGATTCACCAAACCCAAATCCTCCATTCTCTCACTCCTTCTCATAGTGTTAACTGTTTTTGCAACTGCACAACAGCAACAGCAGCAACCTATCAAAACTGTTGTTGTTTTGGTCATGGAGAATCGTTCCTTTGACCACATGCTGGGGTGGATGAAGAAAGCCATCAACCCATTAATCGATGGTGTCAATGGAGATGAATGCAACCCTGTTAACACCACAAATCCAAAGCATAACTCTATTTGCTTCACTGATGATGCTGAGTTTGTGGATCCGGATCCGGGGCATTCGTTTGAGGATGTTTTGCAACAGGTATTTGGTTCTGGTCCTCTTCCTTCTATGGATGGGTTTGTGGAACAAGCAATGTCATTGTCTCAGAATCTCTCTGAGACTGTGATGAAAGGGTTTAAGCCTGAATCTGTGCCTGTTTATGAAACTCTGGTTAGAGAATTTGCTGTTTTTGATAGGTGGTTTTCTTCAATTCCGGGTCCAACTCAACCTAATAGGCTTTTTGTATACTCTGCTACTTCTCATGGTGCAACAAGTCATGTCAAGAAGCAGTTAGCAATAGGGTATCCTCAAAGAACCATCTTTGACTCAATGCATGAGAATGGCTTAGATTTTGGGATTTATTTTCAGAACATACCAACAACCCTGTTTTATAGAAACCTGAGGAAGTTGAAATACATAAAGAAATTCCATCAGTTTGATTTGAAGTTCAAGAGAGATGCTAGAGATGGGAAGCTTCCACCATTGACTGTAATTGAGCCTAGGTACTTTGACTTGACTGGCTTGCCTGCAAATGATGACCACCCATCTCATGATGTTGCAAATGGGCAAATGCTGGTTAAGGAGGTTTATGAGGCTCTCAGAGCAAGCCCTCAGTGGAATGAAACTCTTCTGGTTATTACATATGATGAACATGGTGGATTCTTTGATCATGTGCAGACTCCTTTTGTCAACATTCCTAATCCAGATGGGAACACTGGACCTGCTCCTTATTTCTTCAAGTTTGATAGGCTAGGCGTTCGGGTGCCAACTATCATGGTCTCTCCTTGGATAAAGAAAGGGTCTGGTAAGCTCAAAATCCTCTAGTGAAAGCAAAATCTTGGTAGACAAAAGCAAGATCCCTTAGCTTTTGCTTCTGGCCACCATAATTTTGGCTTCACAATGGTTTTCGTTTCCAAACATGCACTTAGTTTATCATTTTTTTCGCATCTCCTCTTTGATCAAAGCCATTATACATGCATATTTTTATGATAGAGATGTCAGATGATTGTGTCTAATGCTTCTCTAACGAGGACAATGGTAGTTGGGAAGTTTTTTTCTATTGGATGCTACATTTAATTTTCCAGGACTATTGCCCTTTGTGTTCACGGGTATTCAGTATTCCAATGCCTTTACTTTGTCGGATATCCTTCCCCCTGAGATGCATTTTGTTGATTTTTCTTGTCATTTCCTTTGTGTTTTGAGTAGAGTAAGGATTAAGATATGTTGTTTTCTAGTGTAATTAAGTCAACAAAACTTGACTTTAAATAATTTGGTTTCATGAAAATGGTTTACCTAACCTCTTTTGGTGCATATGTTAGATTCTCGAGATTCAAGTTCAACCTAGTTTTGATTGGTTCAATATGCCTACTAACTTACTTCCTTGATCCGGTTCCTCAGTGATAGGTGGCCCCAAAGGACCTGCTGAAAACTCTGAGTTTGAGCACTCCTCTATTCCTGCCACCATAAAGAAGATGTTCAACCTATCCTCTAACTTTTTGACGCACAGAGATGCATGGGCTGGGACATTTGAGCATGTTGTTGGGGACCTAAGTGCACCAAGAACAGATTGCCCAGGTACTCATTCCCCTTTTTCATGCCAGTTAATTGAGTTCCTCAACTCAATATACTTGAATATGAATTACTACATGATAAAAAAGCTGAAATAGTAATGACATTAGTAGTATATGTGCTGTATTTACTATTTAGTAAGTGAACACTAAAAGTATTAAGTACATGTTTGGAAAATCTTTTACAATTGATTCTGAAACCCAAAGTCAATTCCTAGAAGTGAATTGGCTTTTGTGCCTGCTACTCAAACCACACCCACTAAGAGAGTTTAACATGTGTTTTCCAGTGACTTTGCCGGATGTGACGCCCCTAAGGAAAACTGAAGCAAAGGAAAATGCTGGTCTGTCTCAGTTTCAGAGTGAGGTAGTTCAGCTGGCAGCTGTTCTCAATGGAGACCACTTCTTGAGCAGTTTTCCAGATGAAATGAGCAAAAAGATGAGTGTGAAGGAAGCTCATGAGTATGTAAAGGGAGCTGTTTCAAGATTCATAAGAGCTAGCAAAGAGGCCATCAAGTTGGGGGCAGATGAGTCTGCTATAGTGGATATGAGATCATCTCTCACTACTAGATCTTCCATTCACAATTGATATAAAATTACATCCAAAAACAAAAGAAGAAAAAGAGAGTTGTGTGGCTATATTTGTATCTAGTTATAAGTCATCTGATTACTGTATTTGTTAGATTTTGTTAGGATTATGAATGTGGAATGCAGTTGAAGGTAAAGGAGGGTAAGTCTCTCAAAATATGCGGTTTGAAAGTGATGGATTGGCTCGTGAGTAATTTCGAAGAAGAAAACTCCAATGCTATTGTACAAAAAGGACAAGCCAATATTATAAATGTAGCGCCATAATTTTGTTTTGAACTGTTTATATTCTTATGTGAATTTCTGGAATGGAACTGCAATTAGATAGCTACATAACATTTTATTGATATTTTTCTTTTGTATATCACTTTATTGTCACTGGAACTAAATTGGCTATTTTGGAAGGCTAAACAAATGGTAAGCATAGTTCTTCACTAACTGAAAAATTGGTTTCCATGTTATGTCAGCTGCTCCTGAAGTCATAGATTCATTTAATAGCAATGGGTAGTCAATTTCTTTTATCAACTTATTAGTATTTGTAGTATAATCAGTCCACAACGGGGCTAAAAACTAAAAAGGTAAAGGCCGCATAAATTGTGAGTAGATCTGCAACAAGCAGAATTCCACTAAAAATGAAATGAAATCTTGACATTCAGACCATGTTTGGAAATAGGTAACTGAATGAGAAAGTAAAGAAATTATAAGGAATTGATACTTTCTCTTTATATACAGTAACTACTGGATTCCCTTTTTCTTTTTCAAAATGAAAGGGGAGGAAGAGTGGAGGGTCCATTCCCCCGTTACTCTTCCAGAGAGTGATACTTTTTCTCAATTCAAGTGGCAGACAAAACTTTTAAAAGAAAATCTTGAGCAAGATACTGCTCCATTTCCTTACTTTCAATCTGACTCCTTAATAAAGAAGAAAAAAAGATACTTCTCACATAGAACTACGTAACCACCTTCCTGTTCTTTTCCCTAATACTTCTCCCGCCAAGGAATGAGCTATGAATTGCAAAACGTGGTTAACAAGATCATTGAGAGTTTCTTCTTTGGACCAAAAACAGACATTCTTCTCAAACCTCAAACGAGTATTGTTTACGTACAATTTTGACAACAGCCAAATGAAAAATTACATCAAATTGCTATTAAAGAATTGCACGTTTCTATTTCGAAAATTTCCCAATAATTCTACAAAATACAAGTCCATTGGACAATCATTTTTAATCCACTTCTTACCATTCCACAACTTAGAAATCATAGTTTTAGGAACATTAAATATTGAGATCTACTGATGCAACTTCAAGGGTTAGAGTATCAAGAAGCACTGTCACCATTTATTGTAATCTGCAGTCTGGATCAGGTTTCCATCTTTTGATATCACTATACATAATTAAGTACTCATGCCAAACTTCTGGTTGAAAAAGGAC
Organism: Lotus japonicus; assembly: GCF_012489685.1. Lineage (NCBI taxonomy): Eukaryota > Viridiplantae > Streptophyta > Magnoliopsida > Fabales > Fabaceae > Lotus > Lotus japonicus. Next base: position 79,815,272 of record NC_080041.1, read on the forward strand.
TTTGCCATGTCGCTATATCGGTGACAAGTTCTCGCAGTTGATCTATTAGTGCCTTCAGGTGCAAGTTCTTGTTGGCAAGTTCCTACATTTAATAGCAGAAGTTCAAGGTTCAACACAATAACATATTTTTAAAAAGAATACAGGCCTTCAACAACTTCAGTCCAGAACCTAAACTTTTTTGCTAAACTAAATTGTTTCAACAAAAGACTGAAGTCCAAAACTCATTATACTGCAGTCATATTTGATTGAAAAGTGTTTTCTCAATCCTGATCAACTAAAATCTTAGCCCAAATGAACAATTTAGATGTTAAGGCTTTGTGGTGAACATCATCAAGTATTTACATAGATGTTAATACATTTATTAAAACCGCATTACAACAAACCTTTCTTAGAGAAGAGGCTCTCTCTTCCAACCTCTCAATTTCAGCTTCATCTGCGGGGCTAACAGCTGAATCACCGTCAAGTGCTTTTGCCTATAATACTAACCAAGTTAGTTTAACTGGGGAAAACAACTTCACTGGATAAAATTATAGTTATAACTTATAAAGCTCACAATAAAAATGTATGTAATTAAATATTTATGAAAAAGAAGATGCAAGATAGTCTGCTATATCCTTTATGCATCATTTAACATCAGGATAGAATTTTCTTTTACTGCATCATCATTATGCCAGAAATAACTTCAAACTCCAGTTCACAGTACAATGGTATAGAACTAGTAAATTATGAATTTATGGCAAGTGATGCCAAACCGAACCCTAAAACTGCAAGATTTGTATTGTCTTTTACCTAGTAAGAAAGATATCTACAGGAGTTGAAATAAAAAATCACAATTCCCTAGTTAAAAAAATTGATGAGTAAAATGAGATAGTAAGATCGTGTGATCTAACGCACCCAACAGTCATCTCCAATCAAGATCGCAATCTAGAGCGCAGGGTCACAGATTCGATTCGATTCCACTTTTGATGGGCTTTGAGCTTTCGGGTTGAACCACGATACCTATTTTTCTCACCCTATTTTTTCCACTCTAGTAAATTAGTTCAGAACGGGGAGCTCACTCCCTCTTTCACCGGAAATCCTAGCCTAAAAGTATCAAAGGATTCGAAGCTGCTGCTCTTTGTTGTTCCTTGTTTGAATTTCGACCTGCAATCTTTTTCTTCATTGCCCAGAGCTTTCTTTGTCTGCTACTGCTCCTTGTTTGAACTCCGACATGCTTTTCTGTTCTTCCTTGTTAGAACCCTCTGTCTTCTTTGCCCTGCAGTGCTGTCTTCTTCGACCAGCTGTCTTATTCTTCATTTGCCCCTCATTGATTGAAGGATTCAAAGCTACTGCATTTGTGGTGTGTGCTCTGTGCTGGACCTGATGGTTCTGTTTCAGTGTCTTGTGTTGTGGTTCTGTCTCTATTGGTTATGATTCAATTAAAGAGGAATATGGCTTCTAGAGGGCTTATGTGATTCAAAGGCTATTTTCCTTATCTAAGTGATTATATAAGCATGTGCATATGTTTCAAGCATAATATTGTATTTCTCGAAGGATCTTACAACTCGATCTTCAATCCTCCAATTTATCACTTTCACCTCTCGGTCTTACAATATTGTTTGGTATGGATGCCCTTTCCATCATTTGATCCATTATCTCTTTACCCTCATCACTTAAAATCATCATTATTATTGAGGGAATTCAACTACTCTTGACAAATAAAGCGAATTGAAAATCACTCAATTCAAGCAAAAAGTTTTACAAACGAATGGCATTCAATTGCCTAGAATTTGAAAATCCTTGCAAACCAGTTCAATGGTGCAAAAATCAAATAATCAGTAAGAATTCATTGCCAAGAGAATAACTATTACCAAACTATAACGAATTTCTAACATAAAGCATTAAGCACAGTTCTCAAGCACAATGCAGATTCTAAATGCATAAACCAACCAAAATTGCAAGACAAGGGTCTAAAATCACACCTGGGAATCAGGAATAGTGGCGAGAACGGTCCGAAGCCCAGCGACGGCATTCTTATATCGCAAGCGAGCCTCTTCAAGGGCGCCTCCAGCACCGGGAATGGCGGCGCCGCTGTCAGCGTTGTGGCTGGAGTTATCGGAAGCGGCATCACCGTTTGAGGAGGGGAGATTCGGTTCAGCGGCAGAAGAAGAAGAGGGAGAGGTGGACCACAAAACGGGGTTGCAAAGCTCGTCGTTCATGGAAGAGAGGATCTGGTAAGCGTGCTGTATGGTTTCTTCGAGGAATCTCTGACCTTCCATGGAGAGTTCCTGCGTGGTTTTGGGGTTGTTTGTGGCGATCACCATCGACTGTTCTTCCATTCTCACTCACTGTCTTCCGGCGAATGCTGCAAAATTCGGCGACGAAGGGAATATAAAACCCTAGATTTGATCCAGAGAAGGAAAGAAGGGGAATTAGATTTCCCACCCCCTATTTTAGAATTTCCACCCCATTTAAAAGTGGGGAAAAACCAATATTGCCCCTCCGTGTTTTAGTCCGAATGTTATACATTCGGACTCCTCCGAATGTTCAAATGTCGGACTCAGTTAATAATAGAACAAAACTATCAATTCAGATTCACATTTGTAACGGGACAGAACATCAACTCTCGGAGGTCTCAAGAGAAGCGACCCAGAGGCACCCAAATCGACCCACACATCACGACCAAAAGCGACCAAGAATCATCTGTGTTTCAAAACCGACCACACTGAGGTAATTTGTTGGAATCCACGACCAAGAATCATTTGTATTTTGAATCATGTGTATTTTGATGAGTTGGTGTTGTGATTTCAAATTTAGGGTTTCAAATTTAGGTATTTCAGATTAGGTTAGGTTTCGAATCCCTTTTTATGAGTTGATTTGGTGAAATTTCATTCCTATTGTGATTTCTGGGGTATTTGGGGTTCTGAGGTGCGAATTTGGGGATATTCGTACTCCGAATCTTGAAGATTCGGAATGGTTCAGGACTTCAAGATTCAGACTGGTTCAGGACTTCAAGATTCGGACTTGAGAGATTCAGTACTGTCTCTCATATTGCTTCTGTTATTGTTTTTCATGATAAGATGAATGGGGTGAAGATAATTTCCATGCTTTTGGCTATCTTAGGGTAGTGGTTAAGGACATAACCAACTTGAGATTTCACATTTGAATTTCATAACATTATTTGAATTGTATTGAAATTTCATAACATTAGTTTACTGTGTATACTTGTGGATTGCTTCAACTAGTTAGTTACTCATTACATAGCTATTAATCTGTTTTCCTTATTTTTTCTGATAGATTATGGCGAGGACAAAGCAAACTAAGAGGGTATCGTCTGAAGAGTTGGCCGATCGTCGTGCCTATCTCCACGCTTCTCATAGGCGAGGTGATCATGATACAGATGTGTCGACTTCTAGGAAGGGGGCTCCGAAGGCGACCACTGAGGTTCCTGCCCCTGCCACTGAGGTTCCTGCCCCTGCTACTCAGGTTCCTGCTACTGAGGTTCCTGCCCCTGCTACTGAGGTTCCTGCTACTCAGGTTCCTGCTACTGAGGTTCCTGCTCTCTCGACGCCTGAAGTTACTGTTACTGAGGTTTCTCCTCAGTCGACGCCTGAGGTTACTACCCACGATACTGTTGAGTCTTCCACCTCTTCACTTGATATTGATGCAGTTGAGGAGCCGGAGTCGGAGTCGGGGTCTGAATCGGGGTCGGAGTCGGGGTCTGAGTCTGAGATTGAGGTGAGGATGTAGAGGTAGAGGATCCAAATATGCCGCCGCTCCAGAGAGATCCACCGTTTCCTGGTGGGCCGGTTGAGTTGTCACTTCTGCAGCATTACCCGGATCACATAGCGCCGTGGACGTGGCATACCCTACTAGGCACCACTGACCCTCGTTATTCTGAGCGAGGTGATTTGAGGCTTGCCACTGCTGGTACGAAGCTCGGGCTGATGACGTGTGAGGGGGACAATTACAGGGAGGTCCGCTTGATTGTGGAGAGGAGCGGACTGTATCCACTGGTCAGGTGCAGCTATGTAGAGACGGATCCAGGGCTTATATCGGCCCTTGTGGAGAGGTGGCACGAGGAGACTAGTAGTTTCCACATGCCATTTGGGGAGATGACTGTCACCCTTGACGACGTCTCCGCTCTTCTTCACATCCCGGTTGGTGGGAGATTCTACACTCCAGGAGTGGCCTCGAGATATGATGTGGCAGAGACCTGCGCTTTACTGTTAGGGGGGGATGCAGATTTGTACATGGCTGAGTTTGATGTGAAGAGGGGTCCGACTATGAGGTTCAGCTTCTTGCGAGACCTTTACCCGACAGCTGTTGCAGGTTTGTTTCATTCATTATCTGAACTTTTTCCAACTATTATTTATATTTACTTAATCATAATTGGTATTACATTGTAATGTAGAGGGGCGGTACGAGCATGCAGCCAGGATGTACCCGATGCATCTTGTTGGCGCGACATTGTTCGCCGACAAGAGTGGGGGGCACTCATTCTCCGCCCGTTGGATTGGCATGCTACAGGATCTTGAGCGGGTGTCGGAGTTCGCGTGGGGCGCCATGGCCCTTGCCACGTTGTACGACCAGCTTGGACAGTCTTCTCGCAGCGGGGTCAAACAGATGGGCGGTTACACTTCCCTGTTGATGGCCTGGGTCTTTGAGCACTTTCCAGACAGGCTCGTTCGCCGGTATGCGAACCCGGCTTACACAGAGGACCAGCCCAGAGCTCGTAGGTGGACAGAGTCACGGTCGGGGCATGCTAGGCTTGACGAGAGGCGAGTACTACTTGATGAGTTGACGGCCGACGACGTCACTTGGACTCCATATGAGGCCCACAGGGAATGGCGACAGCGGGGTGAGAGGGCTTTGTTCTCAGGCTACATTCGGTGTCCCTATCCCCCTGCTGTGCGACCTCATCTTCCGGAGCGGGTCATGCGACAGTTTGGGTATATACAGACGATCCCGCGCCACCCTAGTGAGATGGATAGATCTCCCGCAGCTGAGGCTGTTGATGCGGCATTCGCAGATTATGTGCAGTACTTGTTCCCTGAGGGCGACCCTGCTATAGAGGAGGGACAGGCTGTGGGCGGTTACATGGATTGGTACGCTAGAGTGTCTCATTGTTTCATCATATCGGATGAGAGGAGGATTGATCTCAGTGCCGTGGTAAATTTTAAATTTTATTTCTATTTTCTTTATGCACTTGTGGTTTTCTGTATGTGGTTTACTAACAGCGTTTTTTTTATTATTTACTTTCAGTCTGCTTTGCGTAGGGCTTTAGAAGTCCTTGAGTTGTCACTTGAGGTGGATGATGCTTTGCTGCCAGGCACACAGGCCCGCGCTTTAACGGAGAGAGCACTTCGCATCCTCCAGGACTTGGCTGGGACACAGGGCATTGCTTACGCTGCTGGGAGAGGAGGTCTGGGAGCAGGTGGCCGAGCAGGTGGCCGAGCAGGTGGCCGAGCCGGTGGCCGAGCAGGTGGCCGGGAGGGCGGCAGGGCAGCAGGTGGCCGGGAGGGCGGCAGGGCAGGAGCCAGGGGAGGCCGTAGGGGTAGGGGAGGTCGTCGGGGTAGGGGACAGTAGGGGACATTAGTTGTATGAACATTTTGTTGACATTACTATTACGATATTAGGGGACTATGTATTTTGCACTACTATTTCGGATTAGTATGAGTTTTATGTTCACTTTAACGTATGTTTTTTTTTTTTTTTTTTCACTTTTACCCTAAACCCTAATAATTTGTGAGCTTTATCTTCACTTTAACATTTTTTTTTCTTTTTCACTTTTATAATCAACCCTAATAATTTTTAAAATCTATTACTTTTATAATCAACCCTAATAATCAACCCTTGTAATGGAAGCCAAAACTTGGCACTCAACAACACAAACCCTTGTAATGAAGTTTAATCTTCAAGATATAATCCGAAACTTCAACCTTCGGATCAGTATGAAACTTCATCCTTCGGATTAGTATGAAACTTCAACTTCCGGACACCTCTGACAGATTCTACCACCTTTTTCAGCACCATTACTCCATAGCTTCACCTACCTCACCACCATTATGGCCTCCATAAACTCCTCAACCACCAAACCACCCCCCATTACATTTCACTTCTGATCACCCTCACTCCCTCACTTCCTCTTTTCTTACTACCCCTCAACCCCCCACCACCATCATTGCACCACCAACAACAACCTTCATGCACCACCAACAACAACCTTCATCAACCAGCACCACCTTGGTATGTATCATTGCATCCATTATAATTTGCCAATAATATACGTTTGTTTATATTTTCTACTATTTAAATTTCTCTTCATTTTTTGCCACCACCATCACTTCAACTTTTCTGCCTCGACATAAATCCGAATGTTCAAGTCTCGGATTAGTACGAAAGTTATAGTCTCGGATTAGTACGAGAGTTATAGTCTCGGATTAGTACGAAAGTTACAGTCTCGGATTAGTACGAATGTTCATTATACGGACTGTTAACCAGTGGCAGATTGGTTTATGCAAGCAGTATGACGAGCACATTTTTCTATGATGATGAAATGCTGCTTCTAAAACAAGATAATGATGTCAGTGAAGGAATGTTGCTTCAACAACAAGATAATGTTCAGCCTATAAGTGTGGATACCACTCATTTATGGTCGACCGATCAGGTATTCATTGCGTATACCATAATGACATTATTGTTTAGTGATGCTTGAATTGATTACTAATTTTAAAATGATATGTTACCACTGTACAGATATTTGAAACGGTTGATGACCTTAAACAATGGGCTAAGAATGTTGGGAAGGACAATGGATATGCGATTGTGACTGGAAGGTCTGATTATTCCAGAAAAGGTGGAAATATGTATATTATTCTGCGGTGCTCGAAGCATGGTGTGTATATCCCGTACAAGGACCCTAAGTCCTTCAAGTACAACTCCATCGGATTTTCATATTAATCCGGGTTTTCAACTCTCGGACGTCTTAAAAAGGGGGGGTGGTAAATTTAATTATGAATCAGTCCGGAACTTATAGTCCTGGATTGATCCGAAACTTAAAGTCCTGGATTGATCCGAAACTTATAGTCCTGGATCACCCTTACCAAGCAGCAGAATGCCTACACAACCAACTCTGACCACCATCAATTACAATCTCAACCACCATCACTGCCTACACAACCAACACTGACCACCATTAATCTTCACCACCAACCCCATTACTCATTCATCCTACACCATAAATCCCTTTACTTCCTATATTAGTCCCCTATGCACCAAAGGCATCCTACACCATTACATTACTTCCCTTCTTCCCTTGTTGCAGGAAATAACCAAAAGAAATGGAACAAGATCCACCATCAACCTTCATCCGCCCTTGCAAACACCAAGACAACCTTGCCTCCAGCTCTCGTCCTCTCATTCCCGGCCCAGCTGGCGCCGTCCAGGCCGCCATGATTCACCGCAGATCCACCGACGACAAACCAAACATTTCAACCCAACAATTAGTTAGGCAAGTCCTCCAAGACGGCCACGACACCGATCCCGATTTCCAATCTAATGCTTGGCTTTCAGCCCTGCAATTAAACGGATCTGCCACTCCTCTGGGCGCAATCACTCACCATCATGAAAGAGTAGATCACGTCATCGGTGTTATCAAATCCTGCAATCCCAATGGGTTTGGAGATGCAACAGTTACACTCAAGGTATTTCCTTATTCCTCCTTATATTTCAGTGAAATGTTATATTCATGTTTCTCTCATGACATCTGAGATTGAGATTCAGGACCCTACGGGCACTGTTGGCGCTAGTATCCATCACAAGGTCTTCACTGAAAGCGTATTTGCGAAAGACATAACTGTTGGATCTGTTCTGCTTCTCCAAAAGGTTAATCTATAGGAAACTTTAACATTTTAAGCTTCTTTGGACAACTTGGACATCACATCGTTTCTTCACTTTACTTTCAGGTCGCTGTGTTCTCTCCTAGAAAGTCTAATTGTTATCTGAATATAACCTTGTCCAATGTAGTCAAGGTATGATAATCTTCTTCCACATCTAAAATAAAGCATTTGAATCTTTTCCACATCTACAACAAAGCATTTGAATCTGTTTTCATTATACAGGTATTTCCAAAGGACAGTGCACCACCACCTGGAAGCTTCACAAACATAACAGAAGATTAATATTAGTTCTTTACTAATTCTATATTAAGGACTATTTGTGTAACTTTTGAAATGCTGAACTTAGATTATGTATTGTTATTTTGCTTTACTTTTCCAATGCTTAACTTGGATTATGTATTGTAATTTTGTTTAAATTGGATTATGTAACTTTTCAATTTTAAAGTCATGTTATATTTGCTGCAATTGGACTATAGCCATGTTATTTTAACTGTAACTAAAGAATCCGAACTTTTAACTCTCGGACTAGTCCAGAACATCAACCTCTGGACTGGTATGGAGGTTTAAGTCCCGGAGGGTATTCCCGGCATTTTTTTAAAAAGGCTAGGGTGGCAATTCTAAACCAGGGGGTGGGAAATCTAATTCCCGGAAAGAAGTCTTGGGAATCGCGGGACGTGGAGAAGAGAGGCATAAATTCAAAAACCCTATCCTGCGCGAGCAAACCCAATATTTTGTCGAGGTTTTTTAGATAGTCAATTAACAATTAATCAGATTATAAGGATATAATTTTTTATTTAATATAATTAGTTAACATGACACGTTCTTCAAGAAAAATAAAATTGCTACATCGGAAGATTGAAAAAAAGACTCACTACAACTTAAAAGGTTCCTCAACATCAGATTTTGCACTTCCACTTGAGGGCCATCGAAGATACAGAAATGATTCATAGACATAAGCACAGTAAAAACACCCCAAACACCGTTCACATGTGGCCTAGTGTGCTGAGTCAGCTTCTGAGTGGAGGGGCCGGAAAGGAATTGTAATATGTGAGGGACTGAATGTATAATTTGGAGAAAGGTTAGAATTTTGGGGATTTTGAGCGGGATATGAAAGTGAAAATCCCTAAATTAGGGATTTCAATTTTCACCGTTCTCCTCTCTCGCGATCCCTGTTCGCCAGTTCCTCTTCTCCGCCTGCCACTCGCCGGCGCCGACCCCTCCACCACTCGCGCCCCTGGCTCACTTCTTCGCCTGGGTTATGCTTCCTCCTCCTCCTCTGGCTTCCTTTTCTTCTCTCTCGCGAATCCCTCCCTACGCCTTGCTCACACCGGCTTCCTCTCCTCCGCTACTGGTTCTGACGGTCACTCCCCCAGCCCCTTTTTGAATCTCTCTCGGTAACGATTTCCATCAATCTCGTTTTCTCATTCTTATGATAGATTCGGTCACACCGCGTTATTCTTATTCTGCATTTTCTCCTTTCTGTTTTCTTCTCGTTCGTTATGTTACATTGCGATTTGCATGCTTTCAATTTCAATTTCAATTTGGTACTGATGTTTCACTCACTCTACCAGTTTGATTACCAATGCTTGATTGATTCTTTTATGTTTTCAATTTTGTTTACATTTTCAATTCTTGTTGGGTGGTGATTTTCTGAAAGGAATTTTCCTAACTTGACAGATTCGTCTGTAAAGGGAAACATGGAAAGACTATTCTTGATCAAACAGCTGCAAGCACTATCTCACTCATTTTGCTCTTGCTGATGATATCATTTCCAAGGTCCCCTACTGCTCCCATTTTTCCTCTGATTTTCATTTCTTGATGCTGAATGTACTGTGATTTTGGGTTTCTTGCTGAATAATTATTTGATATATATGCTATTTTTGAGTCTTATTATTGTTCAATGATCATGATGTAATGATGAGAGTAATAGAAGATAGGAATTAGAGAAAAATAAATTAATATGTTAACATTCTTATACAATATACAGTTAGGAAAACCAAATTAGCTATCAGCTCTAATTCTTGTACGATGCCTAAGTAAATTAAAACGTTCTTGCTACTATCATTGTGCTTTACACCTTCTTTTACATATTTGCTTTACTGTAACATTCCATGGGTGATTCTTACTATAATTTTTGCTCATATGTGAGAAACAATACTCTTCCAGAATCCAGATACAACTTCTGCCTTAGAAGTTCTTTAATAATATTACTGACTTCTTACTAGTATACATATTTTTCTCAATGCTTGATTTGAATGAGAGCTTCCTAAACTTAAATGCTCTTCACTTGCCCTTCAATTGAACAAATACTTGATTTCAAGGGTACAGTCTGCAGTTCTAATTGTTTGATATAGCAATTCAATTGTTGCTGTCAAGTATAAAACTTGGTCAAAATGACTTACTTCTTGTAGATATATAATGAATCTTTCTTTTTCTAATAATTCAGATATGCAGCAATGTTGGGTGCATCACCTACAAGTAGAATCAGTTTGAAACCGGTAATCTTTAATCCTTCAGTTGATCTTCTTCTGAGTAATAAGAAAAGCTTTGAGATTGAAATCTAAAATGTTGACAAGTAGATTGAAACAGATTTGAATCCCCTGCTGTTTCAAAATAAGTGCATGGTGTGCAGTTCTAAAGTTAGCTTTTAGAATTGATTAAATTTAATTTTTAAAATGTACATTTACATTATTTTATAATATAAACCAAAGGTTAAAATTGATGATCTGAATTTTTCTTACACAATGACTAACTTAGGTACCGTAAGATTACCCGTGTAGATAGTAAATGTGGCCCCATTGTTTTTTTCCAGTGGTTAAAGGTTAAAATTCATCTCTGATTCTTATCTGATTCAGCAAGGTCAATAATGACAGTGTTGATTACTAGCATAGTGCCTATTAAGTTGTTGGTTACTCTATTCTTGTATTTCCTTGGAAGCCAATCCTTCAAAGCATTGGTGATTACTGATTGGTGTTGTCATGAAAGCATACTTGGTTATGGGATTGACCAAGGTAGTATATATTGCTATTTTTGAGCTTATGTTGTTCTGTGGCAGGTTTAATGTTACCTATGATTCAACCTTGGAACCAAACATTAGATAGCTAATTATGCCCATAGAGCCAAACTTAACCTAACATTGTTTAAGTAGCAAGGTTCATTGCAAGGTGCTCACAAACTGAATATTTATGTTGAAGCTGATACATTTTTTTTGTTTTTGTTTTAGTTGGCCTTTTAGTATTAGAATCTCGGCTGAGAGGGGTGAAACTGAAACCAATTTCTAAGCTCCCAACCATGGAGGAAAGTGGGGGACAGGTTTGTATAAACCTTTTAATATTGAAACTTCTCACCTTCTTTTTTAAAGTTATACGGTTTGCAAGTTTGTTTAGTGTTTTCCCATTATAGAACTAGCGTCTTCATATATTGTAAAATGATATTTTTTTGAGCTATTTTTATATTTCAAATAACATTCTAGTGGTTTATTCGATGAACATACGTATATTTAGAAGCAATTCTGATGATTCATTTATTTGTCATTTTTCAGTTACGTGTTAGACACAATTGTCAACCAAATTTTCTTCTTGAGGTCAATAAGAATCTCACTGATCTTCAAAAAGCTCAAATAAATGCTACCCCGTTCAAATGGTTAATGAATATTCCGGAAAAATTACCAATCAATGGGAATTTACTGTATGAATTAGTTACTCGGTGGGTAGGGCGTCGTTTGGGTTTTACAATACGAAGTGCAGTAGTTCCTTTTACCCCTTTAGATGTTTGCTTTGCAACTGGGTTGCGCATTGTAGGGGAAAGCGTGATTTTTTATCAAGATGAAGAATGTCATACTACAAGTTTGTTCAATGGGAAAAAAATTACGATCCCAATAATAGTTGAACAACTAAAAAAGTTTAATTGTGCTGAAGATGTTGAAGACTTTTGTCGGTGGTATATACTTCTTGGCTTAGCAGAATTTTATTGCCCTAATACCAACTCCACTGTGCATAGTGGTTTGTTGAGGACTTTAGACGACCTAAGTTCACTTGATAAATATAGTTGGGGTGTTTTTGTATATGATGTTTTGGTTGGTGGATTGATTCGAGCAGTCAAACACTTTCATGAAGCAAAAAATTCACACAAAGTGTCTCTAATAGGTTGTGCAGCAATTTTACAGGTACAAGATTTTAAGTGAAATATATTTCAATGGTACTTTCTGGTCATTCTTGCTTATGTTTTTGTTTATGTTTCTATGATATGATCATGAAGTTTATGATGCACATACAGATTTGGGCTTTGGAGCATATGTCATTGCACCATAGTGTCAAATTTAGCTATGGAACTACATTTCCTCGGTTTTTACATTGGCCTCATCTTACCTTAGGGAGGAAGAAACTCTCCACAATGTTTGAAAACACTTCGGTAAGAAAATGAACCTTTGTTGCAAATCTTTGTTGTATTCTGCTGATTTGTAATAGGTTGCCTTGTCTATAGATATGTCAACAAATAGCTGCATCAAATGAAGATCTTGAACATGAAATTGTGAAGGAAGCCATGCAAATGGCACCTCGTGGTTTTCTCCAGTGGCATCAGCCTGTTTGCCAATCAAGATATGCCGCACATGATATTGATGTTTTAGATGCAAAGGTTAAGGATCTACAAGAGAAGATATTCATCCTTGAGGAAGAATTGAGAATGATAGATCTGAATCTACCAACATCACCTCAGTTTATTGATCCAACCACTATTACTTGTTCTTTGGGTGAAGAAACCATATTGTTTGAAAATATGAACGGTGGATCCCCATCTGTCCCATCTGTGCTTGACGTTTCCATATGTAAGTTGGGCATGTGACTGCATAACAAATGACTAATAAGTCACTCTTATAGATTTACTAATTTATATATATTGCTTTTTTTTTATTGCAGTTGATGCAGGTGAAGGTCATAATATACCCCATGATACCGATCCACCTGAGCAACAACGATCAAATATGTACACAAGGCGGAAAGACCAACCTAGGAAACGTGTGGGCAGCTTGGTCTGCCGGACGCCTTGGACAACATATCAAAGGAAAAAGAAGAAGATTCAATAGGTTTGACCTTTCGGATGTTTTTGAAGTTATTATTTCAATATGTAGTGCTTTTATAGCTATGGGTAGTCATGTGTAGTAATTGGGTAATTCAACCCGAAGCATAAACACCTTAAACTTTGAGGACAGTCATGTGAAACTTTGTGGTTTAATCAATGTAGTAATTGGCCAATCGAATAGGAAAATGTTACTTTCAATATTTTGAAGTATAATGACATGTACTTGTAATGAATAATTTAACTTCTTTTACATCCCTTACATAAATATGAACCTTAAACATTGTGGTCAGTCTTGTGAATGGCATGTAAATAATACTTCTAAATGAACTTTTGAACTGATTTTACACCCCCTAATGTGATTTTAATTGGATACAAGGATAAATATGAACCTTGTGCTTTATGGTTAGTCATGTGTATGCAAGTTTGGTCAACTTAACAGGAACATGTTACCTTTGATATTTTGAATCATAATGGCATGTAAATAGTCCTTTTAATGAACTTTTCAACTGATTTTACACCCCTGATGTGATTTTAATAGGATACAAGGATAAATATGGACCTTGTACTTTATGGTTAGTCATGTGTATGCAAGTGGTTAGTTCAGTGCAGTATTTGGCCAATTTAACAGGAACATATTACTTTCGATATTTTGAATCATAATGTCATGTAAATAGTCATTCTAATGAACTTTTCAACTGATTTTACACCCCTGATAGTGATTTTAATAGGATACAAGGACCTTGTGCTTTATGGTTAGTCAAGTGTATGCAAATGGTTAGTTCAGTTCAGTATTTGGGCAATTTTATAGGAGCATGTTACTTTCGATATTTTGAATCATAATGTCATGTAAATAGTCATTCTAATAAACTTTTCAACTGATTTTACACCCCCTGATGTGATTTTAATATGATACAAGGACCTTGTGCTTTATGGTTAGTCAAGTGTATGCAAATGGTTAGTTCAGTTCAGTATTTGGCCAATTTAACAGGAACATGTTACTTTCGATATTTTGAATCATAATGTCATGTAAATAGTCCTTCTAATGAACTTTTCAACTGATTTTACACCCCCTGATGTGATTTTAATATGATACAAGAACCTTGTGCTTTATGGTTAGTCAAGTGTATGCAAGGGGTTAGTTCAGTTCAGTATTTGACCAATTTAATAGGAACATGTTACTTTCGATATTTTGAATCATAATGTCATGTAAATAGTCCTTCTAATGAACTTTTCAACAGAGTTTACACCCCCTGATGTGATTTTAATAGGATACAAGGATAAATATGGACCTTGTGCTTTATGGTTAGTCTTGTGTATGCAAGTGGTTAGTTCAGTGCAGTATTTGACCAATTTAACAGGAACATGTTACTTTCGATATTTTGAATCATAATGTCATGTAAATAGTCCTTCTAATGAACTTTTCAACTGATTTTACACCCCTGATGTGATTTTAATAGGATACAAGGATAAATATGGACCTTCTACTTTATGGTTAGTCATGTGTATGCAAGTGGTTAGTTCAGTGCAGTATTTGGCCAATTTAACAGGAACATGTTACTTTCGATATTTTGAATCATAATGTCATGTAAATAGTCATTCTAATGAATTTTTCAACTGATTTTACACCCCCTGATGTGATTTTAATATGATACAAGGACCTTGTGCTTTATGGTTAGTCAAGTGTATGCAAATGGTTAGTTCAGTTCAGTATTTGGGCAATTTAACATGAACATGTTACTTTCGATATTTTGAATCATAATGTCATGTAAATAGTCATTCTAATGAACTTTTCAACTGATTTTACACCCCTTGATGTGATTTTAATATGATACAAGGACCTTGTGCTTTATGGTTAGTCAAGTGTAAGCAAATGGTTAGTTCAGTTCAGTATTTGGCCAATTTAACAGGAACATGCTACTTTCGATATTTTGAATCATAATGTCATGTAAATAGTCCTTCTAATGAACTTTTCAATTGATTTTACACCCCCTGATTTGATTTTAATATGATACAATGACCTTGTGCTTAATGGTTAGTCATGTGTATGCAAGTGGTTAGTTCAGTTCAGTATTTGGCCAATTTAACAGGAACATGCTACTTTCGATATTTTGAATCTTAATGGCATGTAAATAATACTTCTAATGAACTTGTCAACTGATTTTACACCCCCTGATGTGATTTTAATAGGATACTAGGATAAACATGGACCTTGTGCTTAATGGTTAGTCATGTGTATGCAAGTGGTTAGTTCAGTGCAGCATTTGGCCAATTTAACAGGAACATGCTACTTTCGATATTTTGAAGCTTAATGGCATGTAAATAATACTTCTAATGAACTTTTCAACTGATTTTACACCCCTGATGTGATTTTAATAGGATACAAGGATAAATATGGACCTTGTACTTTATGGTTAGTCATGTGTATGCAAGTGGTTAGTTCAGTGCCGTATTTGGCCAATTTAACAGGAACATGTTACTTTCGATATTTTGAATCATAATGTCATGTAAATAGTCCTTCTAATGAACTTTTCAACTGATTTTACACCCCCTGATTTGATTTTAATATGATAAACATGGACCTTGTGCTTAATGGTTAGTCATGTGTATGCAAGTGGTTAGTTCAGTGCAGCATTTGGCCAATTTAACAGGAACATGCTACTTTCGATATTTTGAATCTTAATGGCATGTAAATAATACTTCTAATGAACTTCTCAACTGATTTTACACCCCCCTGATGTGATTTTAATAGGATACAAGGATAAACATGGACCTTGTGCTTAATGGTTAGTCATGTGTATGCAAGTGGTTAGTTCAGTGCAGCATTTGGCCAATTTAACAGGAACATGCTACTTTCGATATTTTGAATCTTAATGGCATGTAAATAATACTTCTAATGAACTTTTCAACTGATTTTACACCCCTGATGTGATTTTAATAGGATACAAGGATAAATATGGACCTTGTACTTTATGGTTAGTCATGTGTATGCAAGTGGTTAGTTCAGTGCCGTATTTGGCCAATTTAACAGGAACATGTTACTTTCGATATTTTGAATCATAATGTCATGTAAATAGTCATTCTAATGAACTTTTCAAATTTTACACCCTTGATAGTGATTTTAATAGGATACAAGGACCTTGTGCTTTATGGTTAGTCAAGTGTATGCAAATGGTTAGTTCAGTTCAGTATTTGGGCAATTTAACACGAACATGTTACTTTCGATATTTTGAATCATAATGTCATGTAAATAGTCATTCTAATGAACTTTTCAACTGATTTTACACCCCCTGATGTGATTTTAATATGATACAAGGACCTTGTGCTTTATGGTTAGTCAAGTGTATGCAAATGGTTAGTTCAGTTCAGTATTTGGCCAATTTAACAGGAACATGTTACTTTCGATATTTTGAATCATAATGTCATGTAAATAGTCATTCTAATGAACTTTTCAACTGATTTTACACCCCTGATAGTGATTTTAATAGGATACAAGGATAAATATGGATCTTGTGCTTTATGGTTAGTAAAGTGTATGCAAACGGTTAATTTCGTGCAGTATTTGGCCAATTGAACAGGAACATGTTACTTTCGATATTTTGAATCATAATGTCATGTAAATAGTTTATGCTCTTATCATATCATGTGATATTGTATCATATCTCCTCTTATGCTGTCCACCGGAAACATATAGTATAATATGATAAGAGTCTATTATGCTCTTATCATATCTTGCTCGTATAGAATTCTCTATCATATGCTAATTATCAAAGAAGATTTAAAAGTAGAGCTGTCAATACGGCCAGCCCGACCCACATGTTGCACTAACCCAAGTTCTTTTCGAGCTGAAATTTAACCAATCCAACCCGGCTCATTAATCTAACCCGTCGAGCTGACCCGCGGGTTGAATCCCATATTAACAGCTCTATTTAAATGTATTGTGAATATTAATATATATTCCAAATATGTAATCTGTATATTTGAAAATATTTATCTTCTTTGAAAAAACAATATTTATCTTAAGTTCATTCCAAAAAAAAAAAGATTCATCTTGCTTACGTTAAAAAAACAAAATAGATCTTATTTTTTTTTGTTTTAACTTCAATATACATCTTTTTTAAAAAAACCAATATTTATCTTTAAAAAAACAATATTATCTTTTTTGAAAAAACAATATTTATCTTAAGTTCATTCCAAAAAAAAAAAAAGATTCATCTTGCTTACGTTAAAAAAACAAAATAGATCTTTTTTTTGGGAAATAGAATACAGAAAAGGCAAGAAATAAATATAGCCTACAAAAATCATCAACTTGTTCATCACGCTGAAACAGTTTTAGTTGTTCAACTATGGTGGGGATGGTTATATCTTTTCCTTCAAACAAGGATCTTGTATGACTTTCTTCTGGGTCATGCATCAATACTCGTTCACCAACTATACGCAACCCCAGAGCAAAACATACATGTAGAAGAGTAAATTTAACCAGACGACTTCCTACTCTAAAACCTTTGAGGTGCTCATCCCACCGATACAACAATTCAAGTAGCAAAGGGCAAGAGAGTTCTAATGTTTCTCCCATTTGGATGGTCCATCTAAATGGGGTGGACTGAATCCGAGCCTTTTGTGCTGCAGTGAGATGACTATTAACTTCAACCAATAAATTAGTTCTACACTTATGCCTCAATTGAACCTGCGAAAAAAATATGTCCAAACCCATAAAGGCCTTATTGTTAGTGCTTAGTAATATATCAACTCAACTTGATAATCACTTTTACGTTATAATGTTACGTAATGCATCGCCCAAAAACCTACACATTAAGTAATAATATAGTATCCGAACCATGTCAATGCCTAGAGAATCCATTTTTAAACATGAATATCAAACCAGAAACTTAGAATCTCATAAAGAACATGCTTGATGAACATCAAATTCAAGGAAAAATATTTAAGTATAGGTGTTGCCCAACTCTTAAACGGTAAGACACCACTCACTCACTCCATAGTTAATATTCTTGAAGAAATTGCTTAGTTTTACTAAATTAATTCATTTAAGAGATTAAAATAATAATGTTTTATACCTTGTATTGATTTCACCCAACCAACCAGCTAGCTAAAATCAAATGTTATATTTCCTTTGACTCTTTGTCCAATACATATCGTTTTGGATTATAGTATAAATTAGAATATATGTAATAGAGGAGGTGAGAAATTAACTACAAATATAAGTTTTCCTATCCATGAAAGTTATAGTCACTAGTCAGCATGCCCCAACAATTTCTATTTAAGTGGAGTGTAATTTGGTTTACAAAAACATAAGTAATTGAACATAGTTAACATAGTATCAACACTAATAAATATTATTATCAGCTCATTAATAAAACCAAGAACATAAAAAATACATTTTAAGATTTGTTTTAGATTAACAACAACAGTATTAGCAATTATTGTCTAGCCAGTTTTTAAATAGTTACCATGTTCTTCCTTGTATCCTTTGCTCTTATATGGTTGTGAGCCGCAGAGTTAATTAATTCTTTGTAACCTGTAAAAATAAAATGAAAGATTAATATTATGACTTACATTGTAAACCACATGGGCGAAGTCAGCAGATTTGTAAGCGATCAACTGAAGACAACGTAAGTGAAAATAGATAAAAAGACAAGATCAACAATTTGGAAAGAAAAGAGAAGAAACATAATAAGACAACATCATGATCATTGAACGGACTAATAAAATTAAAATACAGATGCCCCCCTCACTAGAAGGTATATTAAGATTTTTTATAATAGATTTTTCGCTTTAAATATTGGTAATCAGAATTGAAGGTAACGAAGGTATAGAACACAAGCATGTATTAAAGAACTCAAAAGAGAGATTTAAAACCCAAATTACAGGATTGTTACTAATGAACATTCTAAGAAACCGAGGAGCCTAATAATAGCTATTAGGTCTCTCATAACAGTGATATTTGAAAATGTTATCTTTTTTTTCCTACTCCGTTAATGATGGTAGCTATCCACCACAAGTTGTATGACTGCCTGCTTTCTGCAATTCTGCTATGTGTAATTAGTCCATGATATCTACTTGTCAACATTTTAGATTTCAATCTCAAAGCTTTTCTTATAACTCAGAAGAAGATCAACTGAAGGATTAAAGATTACCGGTTTCAAACTGATTCTACTTGTAGGTGATGCACCCAACATTGCTGCATATCTGAATTATTAGAAAAAGAAAGATTCATTATATATCTACAAGAAGTAAGTCATTTTGACCAAGTTTTATACTTGACAGCAACAATTGAATTGCTATATCAAACAATTAGAACTGCAGACTGTACCCTTGAAATCAAGTATTTGTTCAATTGAAGGGCAAGTGAAGAGCATTTAAGTTTAGGAAGCTCTCATTCAAATCAAGCATTGAGAAAAATATGTATACTAGTAAGAAGTCAGTAATATTATTAAAGAACTTCCAATGCAGAAGCTGTATCTGGATTCTGGAAGAGTATTGTTTCTCACATATGAGCAAAAATTATAGTAAGAATCACCCATGGAATGTTACAGTAAAGCAAATATGTAAAAGAAGGTGTAAAGCACAATGATAGTAGCAAGAACGTTTTAATTTACTTAGGCATCGTACAAGAATTAGAGCTGATAGCTAATTTGGTTTTCCTAACTGTATATTGTATAAGAATGTTAACATATTAATTTATTTTTCTCTAATTCCTATCTTCTATTACTCCCATCATTACATCATGATCATTGAACAATAATAAGACTCAAAAATAGCATATATATCAAATAATTATTCAGCAAGAAACCCAAAATCACAGTACATTCAGCATCAAGAAATGAAAATCAAAGGAAAAATGGGAGCAGCAGGGGACCTTGGAAATGATATCATCAGCAAGAGCAAAATGAGTGAGACAGTGCTTGCAGCTGTTTGATCAAGAATAGTCTTTCCATGTTTCCCTTTACAGACGAATCTGTCAAGTTAGGAAAATTCCTTTCAGAAAATCACCACCCAACAAGAATTGAAAATGTAAACAAAATTGAAAACATAAAAGAATCAATCAAGCATTGGTAATCAAACTGGTAGAGTGAGTGAAACATCAGTACCAAATTGAAATTGAAAGCATGCAAATCGCAATGTAACAGAACGAACGAGAAGAAAACAGAAAGGAGAAAATGCAGAATAAGAATAACGCGGTGTGACCGAATCTATCATAAGAATGAGAAAACGAGATTGATGGAAATCGTTACCGAGAGAGATTCAAAAAGGGGTTGGGGGAGTGACCGTCAGAACCAGTAGCGGAGGAGAGGAAGCCGGTGTGAGCGAGGCGTAGGGAGGGATTCGCGAGAGAGAAGAAAAGGAAGCCAGAGGAGGAGGAGGAAGCATAACCCAGGCGAAGAAGTGAGCCAGGGGCGCGAGTGGTGGAGGGGCCGGCGCCGGCGAGTGGCGGGCGGAGAAGAGGAACTGGCGAACAGAGATCGCGAGAGAGGAGAACGGTGAAAATTGAAATCCCTAATTTAGGGATTTTCACTTTCATATCCCGCTCAAAATCCCCAAAATTCTAACCTTTCTCCAAATTATACATTCATTCCCTCACATATTGCAATTCCTTTCCGGCCCCTCCACTCAGAAGCTGACTCAGCACACTAGGCCACATGTGAACGGTGTTTGGGGTGTTTTTACTGTGCTTATGTCTATGAATCATTTCTGATCGAAGATACGAACACCCGACAAATCAATCATTACACCTTGGTGCGCTAGCCAATCTGCGACCTTGTTGCAATCTCTCGGAATCCATGATAGTTCCATGAACCACTGGTTCTGCAACCTCTCCTGCACCTCCTGCAAAACTGGGAGGAAACGCATACTCTCATCATCCTCCAATGCTTGAAGCAAGTCTTTGCAATCCACTTCACACAAGATGAACCGACAACCCTTGTTCCAGGCCAAGTCCAAGCCCTCACGAAGGGTCGTAGCTTCCGTGACGAGAGCATTCCCACCATCACCGTGAGAGTGAAACCCAACAACCCAAGAGCCCTTGGAAGCACGCAAAATCCCTCTGCCACCCATGCAAAGGTTCGCCAACATAAAACTTCCGTCCACGTTGAGCTTTATTTTTCTTTCAGGTGGGCAGCACCACTGCTGCAACAATCTCTCTTCACCAATATCAATTTCGTTGGGAATGCCATAGCTGAGGATCTCATCATGCTCATAGCAGAATCGCCTCCATGCCTCATTCACACGCCACCCCGGGGCCTCAAACACCATATTGTTTTTTCACTTCCACACACACCCCAAATTGAAGCAATAAATTTCATTCCATGAACACTTTTAGCTTGTTAAGTAATCCAGTGCTCAAGATTGAGGGACCCAAAATCCTGCCAAGAGAGAGCACCCATTCGACCCCAGATTTCCATGGATTCGGGGCAATCTCTAGATAGTGGAGAATTGATACCGGGTCTGAAGAACAATGCGGGCAAGCAGGGGAATGCGTCAAATTACAAGAAAACATTTAAACATTCACCTGTAAAGAATCCTGCAGGACAATCCAAATGAAGTAGCGAATTTTCTCATGAACACCGAGCTTCCAAATCCATGCCCGGTCGCGAGCGCCATCCTGCACCCGACTCTGATCACAAAGCCACACATAAGCATCCTTTGTTCGAAATTTACTCGTCGGGCTATTGCACCAAGACGATCATTCTTGTATTGGTTGCAATTTGTGTAGGTCCTACTAATTTTATTAGGAGTAAATGCATATAAGTTTCAAGTTCTCCCTAATATGAACCACTTTTAGAATATTTACACCATGTGCTCTGACTCATTGAGTAGATCAATACATTTTTTTTTAAAGACAAATTATTTAAAAATTTCTTACATGTTAAATTTTTTAGAAAATGATATGCTAACTTACTATAAATAGTTAAAAACACATGGTACAAAGTAGTGTGCATATTAGGGAACCAAAGTTTCAAGTTTCAAGTTTCAAGTTTCAACTAATAGATGAGATGAGAGGGTTGAAAAACAGTCTTAAAATAGTGTTATATTATTTCTCTAGGACATTGCTTGTTGTCTGACCAGAACTTCTTTTTGATGGACAACTATAACCTTTCAGAAAGGATTAACATTCAACCGCACACCTGTGAGCTGTGGCTGGAATTCGATGGTATGTTTGAAGTAAAAAGAAAATGAATCAAACAGAGGTGATAGAGAGATAAATCATGTCTTTGATTGGTCCTCTCCCTCCTCTTGCCTCAAACACCATTCCCAAACTGAAAACAATCAATCCAAGCATTGGAACCAAGTTCCTACCTAATCTGCTCTCTCTGGCTCTTGCAGTGACCTTAACCTCTCCACTACCTTCTTCTGCAATCCCTTCACTCAATTCTCAACCTCCTTCAACCTCTCTCACCACTCCATTTTCTCAAGCCAAGAACTTGAAGGTTGGACTGGAAAATGGGTATGTTCAGATTTCAAATATGGTTTCTGTTCATTGCTTGCTTCATAATAATGTGGTTGTTGTATTATCGTGAATGTTTCTGTGTACCCTCTTCTCTTGCAGAAAAATTAGAACTTGTCCATCAATCAATCCGGGTTGTATATCATCCAATCCCAAGTCATCATCGTTTGCGTTTCCTTGGCTGATTCCTGAAAATTCGTTGGATAACCCCATTCAGGTTAACCCTGTTTTTCAATTATCTCAATTTTCATTGCTTATAACTTTCTTAATATGCTTGTTTATATATAATTTTTTTTTCCAGAAACTGCGTGAAGCAATTCTAAAGACCCAGAAAAATGTGAAGTTCCTACTTGTGGAAGACACCCCAGATGGTAATAGTAAAGTCTAAGTGCAACTTCCTCTGTTCAGTTTTAGTTAGGCTCAATTTATTGTTGTTAGAAGTATTGGCAAATTAGATATAGAGATAGAATAGAAAACCACCAAGTGCGTAAATAAACCAACCGGAGATTTTTCTAGCTTAAACAAATGTCTCAGGTTTTATCCGGCTCAAACAAAATTTTTAGATGATACTTGTGGTTTAAAGTTTAAACCAAAAAAAAAAAACATAGAATAGAAACTTGTAAGGTGAGCAATTAAGTAATGTAGAAATAGAAGACAAAGAATTGAACAAAAGTCCTGCATTTTTATCAAACTGCAGTACTAGAATGAGGTGGAAAAACTGTAATTTATTTTAGGTCTTAGTCTCTTAGATTTTAATTAAGTGAATCTAAGTCAGTCCCAGAGACATTATTGAAGGGTTAATAATGGGTGCTAATGCTTTGACACAACTTCACTTATACTAAAATCAATGTGCAGGCCAATATATGCAAGCTGAAGTTGATGCAGGATTTGATAGAGATGTGCTTGAGTTTCTGGTGAAAGGTGAAGTGGTTGCTTACAGATGTATGGCAACAAAAGTAACTTATGTATACCCTTTCACTACTGCATTTGGAGATTCAAAGGGTCAAGAAGCAAGACTCAAGCAAATTAATGACCAGTTGGGCTGGTATGCTCCAAGTTTTGATTCCATGGAATAGTGTTGCTTGAAACTTTTATTTTTGTTGGCTTAGTTCTTTGATTGGTATGTACTATGTAGCTAAATGCCTTTGTTATTATAATCTGCCTTGTGACGGGAAATTTCATGGTTTTCCAGCTTATATTATCATAATGCTCAGTGTCTCAGACTCACCATGACAGAATTTTCTTTACAATATTTTGTCCTTAGTTTATAAGGCTGTTTGAGTTAGCTTTTGCTGCATTTCACTCACCTTAGACCAGAGGGGAAATATACCAAATATATGAAATTCAACAAAATGAAGGCTCTGCTTATTTTCAACTTTCATTCAACCTACTTATTCATTGACTTTGGTCCCCCGCAGCAAATTCTTCTCCGACCTCTTTCAAGCAAATTTTCAACCATTGATTTTTAGAATTGTGGCTGAAATCCCTCAAAGTTGATTAAAAATTAGTGATGAAGTGCTATTGCATGGACTCTAATGTTTCAAGACTTGTGCTCAACTCATTAAAGCGATTGCTAGAGGAACGAACTTTGTTTCCTAATGTAGGTTTCTAAAAAAACTACGATTATAGTTAAATTTTCATGAGTTGCTTACCTCTAAGGCTATCAGCAATGGTGTTGAATGTGTAGTGTTTAATGTTGAAATGAGTATGTAATGGTGTTTAATGGAAGTGTTGAAAGTTGAAAGGGGGAGAGAGGAGTTGAAAAAATTCAACACTTGTGAAACCTGCGCTCGGTGACACGTGGCACGGCCTGGTTGGTGACCGCCAGGCGCGTGCCACACACGCGCCGACAAGGCGCGTAACGCTGCAGGCTTGGCAGCGTGTGGGTCCCAGTGCGTCCGGTAGTGGGACGCGTGGCACGAGTCGGTTGGGCACCGACAGGCGCGTGCGTGGCATGCGCCTGAGGAGAGAGAGATGGCTTGCAGCGTTACACGTGGCACGTTTTTATTCGTCCGGGCGATTTTCGTTTATCATAATCTTTCCAACTCAATTATTTCATTCAAAAAAAAAATTAAAAAATTTACCAAAATTCATGATTTTTTTTCTCTATAAATAGAGACTTGGTTCGTTTGATTTGGACACAGAAAAAAAAAACCAAGTTTTCCATCATCTTATTCATCTTATTATCTTTCTATTATCCCCTTTGCTTTGAAATGGATCCCAACAAGTACCATTTCAACACCCAGAATTCTTCTAACCAAATTTCCAACAATTATCAACATCCAAATCAGTTTCCCAACTACCAAATTCCCAACAATTATCAACATCCAAATCAGTTTCCCAACTACCAAAATCCCAACATTTATCAACATCCAAATCAAATTTCCAACCACCAAAATCTCAACAATTATCAACATCCAAATCAAATTTCCAACTACCAAACTCCCAACAATTATCAAGATCCAAATCAATCCAACTACCAAAATCACAACAATTTTCAAGATCCAAATCAATTTCTCAACCAACGTCCTCATCCCCATCATGGATCTATGTTCAGATATCCATCTCCAACACCGCCGTCTAATGATGGTGCACCTGAATTTCCCGAATTTTCAACACAAATGACTCTTGGTGGCATGACAGCTGGTAATGAAGCCACTCCAAATGAAGAGGATTCAACTCCTACGAGCAGGAGAAGTCACTTACCAGCATGGAACACTGATCAAAATATGGTGTTAATTAGTGGGTGGCTTAAATATGGAACAAACAGTGTTGTCGGGAGAAACCAAAAAGGAGAAACATTTTGGGGTCAAATTGCTGAGTATTGTAATCAGCATTGCTCATTCGATCCTCCGCGGGATGGAAATGCATGCCGAAACCGTTATAATTATATGAGCAAGCAAATAAATAAATGGATTGGCGCTTATGATGGCGCTAAGCGTATGGAACGAAGCGGTTGGTCGGATAATGATATTTTAACCCAAGCGCAAGAATTATACGCAGATGGGAAGAAGGGTCAATTTAATTTGATGGCAGAATGAAAGGCTCTTCGTGATCAACCACGTTACTGTAGTCAAGCAGGAGGAAATGTTGGCTCAGGAAGTAGTTAATCTAAGAGATTTCGCGAGAGTGATGCATGTGGCTCAAACTCTATAGGATCGATTCCCCGTCCAATGGGTAGGGATGCAGCTAAAAAAAGGGTAAAAAGAAGAGCACAACAGCTGCCTTGGAGGCGATGGAGAAAGATTGGGCTGAATACAAACAAGTCAAGGAGATAGAGGTTGAACAATTGAAGCAGATAGCATCGATGCAACAAGAGGCTAATAAATTGAGGAAATAGGAGACTGAAGCTAAGAAAATGGAATTATTTCTAAAGTTAAGTGAAGAGGAGCATCTCAGTGACCAGAAGAAAGAGCTGTTGAAGCGGTTGTCCCAAGATCTCTTTGGAAATTAATTGTCTGTAGTGTTTGCTTTATTAATTCTCAAGTGGTGTCAAGTCTGTAGTGTTTGCTTTAATAATTTGTCAGTGTTGTCAAGTCTGTAGTGTTTGCTTTATTAATTTTCAAGTGGTGTCAAGTCTGTACTGTTTACTTTAATAATTTGTCAGTGTTGTCAGTGGCTTTAATGTATGGGTTACCGAGTTTGAATATGTATCACTCAATTCGAATCTAGTCCTTATCCGATAATTAACTATAGTTCATATTATTTCGAATCCGTCAGTGTCCACCATTCAATTGATCTATATATATGGACTCATAGATCCACCATTCAATGTATCTCTTCCCATCTACTTCAAATTTCACAAAAAATGGATCCACCAGAGTTTGATCTCGAAGCATACCTTGAAAAAAGTGAGAGAGAAGACACTTATATACTCAACCGATTTAGGGATCGTCGAAATCTAATATTGGAGGATAGTGCACCTCGTGGTAGAAAACATCTCAGTAGAGATCATGCAGGGGCAAACCGAAGGCTAATTGACGACTACTTTGCCAATGAGCCTACATACGACGATGGAATATTCCGTCGCCGGTACCGGATGCAAAAACATGTTTTCCTTCGAATCGTTGCGGACCTTTCAAGTAGTGATAACTACTTCACCCAGCGAGTTGATGCAGCGAAGAAAGAAGGTATATCGCCCTTAGCAAAATGCACCACAGCAATGCGGATGTTAGCATATGGTGTGGCAGCAGATGCAGTCGATGAGTACATCAAAATAGGAGAGACTACAGCATTGGAGTGTTTACGTAGATTCTGTAAAGGAATCATACGATTGTATGAGCAAGAGTACATGAGAGCACCAACCCAAGAGGACCTGCAAAGAATACTACAGGTTAGTGAAATGCGGGGGTTCCCAGGCATGATCGGGAGTATTGATTGCATGCACTGGGAGTGGAAAAATTGTCCTAAAGCATGGGAAGGTCAATTTGCTAGAGGGGATAAGGGAACCACCACAGTTATTCTTGAAGCAGTTGCATCTCCTGATCTTTGGATCTGGCATGCCTTTTTTGGATGTCCGGGAACGTTGAACGATATAAACGTTCTAGACCGGTCACCAGTGTTTGATGAATTGGAACAGGGAAACGCTCCAAGTGTGAATTTCATCGTGAATCAACGTCCCTATAATATGGCATACTATCTAGCTGATGGTATCTACCCTTCTTATCCAACTTTCGTCAAATCTATTAGACTTCCTCAAAGTGAACCCGATAAGTGCTTTGCAAAACATCAGGAGGGATGTCGGAAGGACATCGAACGTGCATTTGGAGTGCTTCAAGCTCGTTTTAAAATCATCCGTGAACCAGCTCGCTTCTGGGACATAACTGATTTGGGTATCATCATGAGGTCATGCATCATATTACATAATATGATTGTTGAGGATGAACGAGATTCATATGCCCAACGCTGGACCGATTTTGAGCAAGCTGAGGGAAGTGGATCTAGTACACCGCAACCATACTCGACCGAGGTGTTACCCGCTTTTGCGGATCATGTGCGTGCTAGATCCGAGTTCCGTGATCCAAAAGTCCATCACGAACTGCAAGCAGATCTAGTGAAGCACATCTGGGCAAAGTTTGGAATGTATCATGATTAAATATGCTTTGTATCGTACTAATTACGTTATTTGTGTGTTGTGTGTTTAGTTTGTTGTCTTGCATTTTAAGTTAAGAAAATTAAATAAATTATTGTGTGCTTAGTTTGTTGTCTTGCATTTTAAGTTAAGCAAATAAAATATATTATTGTGTGCTTAGTTTCTTTTCTTCCATTTGAAGTTAATAAAATAAAATAAATTATTGTGTATATTTTTTAAAAAAAATATTAAATTGTTAAGTGTTTTAATTTAATTTACGTTAAAAAAACATTACGTTAATTTAATTTAATTTAAAATAATAAAAAAAACATTAAATTAAATTAAATCGATAATAGTTTATTTAATTTAATTTTTATCGAAAATTTTAATTTTATGAAATCATAAAAAGAAAAATATAAAATTAAATCAAAATATGAAATAAAAAAAGTGGTGGGGTAGGGGGTAGGGTGTTGAATGAAAAACCATTGGAGTGGGTAAAAGTTGAATGAAGTGTTGAACTGGAGAGAGAAGGTGATGTAGAGTGTTGGGAAGAGAAAAAGTGGAGTGTTGACGGTGTTGAATGTTGAAACCATTGGAGATGGTCTTATGTGAAATTTTGGGCTCAAAGAAATAGTGCTAAACAACCCAAACAAGTCACTCTACTTCGAAATGGGTTAAGGTCCTTATTAATGCCAAATCATCATCTTTTGGTAGTACATAGTCTCTCACAACCATTCAAAGTGATGCTATTTAATTTTTTGGTTAGATTTTATCTCAAGAGTAAATTACACTCCATTACCTTGAGGTTTTCTTATATGACACTAAACTCCAAACTTACCCAAATATTACACTCCACCTCACCTACTATTTATTACCTGCGAATTTTGTTACCAATTTATTTCACCAATATTTTCCTACGAATGTTTCTTCAAATTTAAGTAAAATTTTTGCAAAACTATATCTACAAGTAATTCCACAGATAATTAGTGCAATTCCAATTTTTCATTTTATTTTTTTTAGTCTTTCCTTCTTCTTATATTCTTTTAATATGATCCTTATAAATTTTTTATGCAAGTGTTTTAAGAGTGAAATCGCTTCAAATTTTTTCTTTTTAATACTATTCTCATGGTTGATTGCTTAGATTTTGAAATCGCTTCAGATAGTTGATGTCTTTAAGTGAAATCTGCAGATGTTTATTTGATCGAGATGACAACTTGAACGAATCCTACCTTTAAATTAAAATTAGTCATTTAAATTCATTGAAACACAACCAAAATGTTTGAAGAATAACACAATAAAATTGATCTAGAATCATAGCAATTTAAATTTTTTAATCTTCACAAAACTAATCTAAAACAAACTAAACTTTAATTCTTAAAACACTTGCATAAAAATTTTAAAAGGACCATGTTAAAAGAAAAAAAAGGAAAGATTACAAAAAATAAAATAAAAGGAAAAATTGGAGAAAATTGCACTAATTATCTGTGGAATTTACCTACAAATATAATTTTGTAAGAATTTTACTCAATTTTGAAGAGAAATTCGATGAAAAATATTGGTGAAATAAATTGGTAACAAAATTCGCAAGTAATAAATAGTGGATGGGGTGGAGTGTAATATTTGCGTAAGTTTGAAGTTTAGTGTCATATAGGGAAACCTCAAGGTAGTGGAGTGTAATTTACTCTAATCTCAATTTCTAGGTGCCCACTAACCCATCATGATTTTGTTGTTATATGCATATGGTTATAAATTATGATGTTAGAATAATAATACCTTGGTATGATTATAATATCTCAAGATGGTGATGTTTTCTTTGAAAACATTGATCTTTCACTAGATGGTTTGTTCCTTTTAAGGAATTATGTTTCATGAGAAACATGTTTGTAATCTCTTGGTGAGATTGATTGTGTTTTCTTGAGAAGACACAATGTGAATCTATATACAATAGCATGAAAATGATGATCACATACTATGTTATGTTGTGTACCTACACTGCACACTTGTGTTATGATCATGTTAATGAGATTGTTGGTTATGTTATCATAGGTGAACTAAATTTGGAATAGTTTATCTTTGCTTATGGCTCTTAGCTAATGATTGTTTTGGTTCTGATGATCATCTATTTTATGGTGATTATATCAGGGTGTTTATGTGGTCACAATTTTGGCCATCATCCCCGAATTTTCGTGCCTTTCTTTTTCTGAGATTTCACTAAGTTTATTTTAATTCTTTCATTTTAAACGTGTGTAATTTCAGTGCTCACCCAAGAATTACTTGTGCATTCTTTTTGGTGTAAGACAAGTGTTCTTCTCTGGAGGCAATCTTGCTCGTGTAGGAAACATTCATGTAACACCCCGATTTCGGTGGCGTCACTTTAGTAACCAAAAAGAAATACTTAAGCGGAAAAAACGTGAATTATTTTTTTCGATAATGTAAGTAAAGACAGAAAGAGATGAAACTCTAAAACGAAGATAACAGAACTAATATACAATATGATTACAGCCCCCACTGTAAGTTGTAAACCACGTCACGAGTAAACCTCCAGTGACGGAAAGTAAAAGAGAGTAACGCCCGTAGGCAAAAGTACAAACCAAAAGAAAAGTCAAGTGTCCGCAACACTATCCCTCAAAATGAGAATGAGTTAGCCCAGATGGCCTAAAACAAGACCTCTTAGCCCAACCAACTCTCTGTGATCCCCGTAGAGGAACCACACAAAAAGCTATAGGCGGGAAACTACCCTGTCCCCAAAGAAACAATGACGGTCAGAGCTAAGACTCTACTCCTACACTAATCCCATCTCGAGTAAGTCGCTCGGTGGCCAGCGGGGTCGACCACCCCTGAACCGTAGTCCTCCTGATCAAGCTTTTCAACCTAGTTTCCCCTGAAGGGTGAACCATCGTGAACCGGTCCGCCATGGACATCTGACAAAGGCGTAGTCCGCCCAAACACACACAGAAGACGCGAGGGTCAACTCCAAAGAATTATATAAATATTAAAGCCAGATATATATATATATATGGGATAATAATTATTAGCCTCTCAGGCTTAGAGTTCAGGGATAACATCCTAGGGTTGCATGTATCGCAAAAAATATAAAAGATCATAATAACAATTAGCATGCCTCAATTAGGGTAAACAAGTACCAATCACACTCAGCAAACAAGTCAGAATGTATGTTGCATGAAATGCAATGCTGGTTAACAAAATGCATTCCGGAAGAAGGATGGACACCAACGAGTCAGCCCTAACACCGGCCATAGTGGGACCATTCCGCTCGGGCGTCTCTTACACCACACAAAAGTAGTCAGATCAGCAGTGAACCCGTAGGTCTGCCATTCCGTCTGCTACTGAGGACCACCGTAGTGTCCTAAATATGGAAATCCGGGTCTTATGACCATTTTGGAATCCACCGAGGTCCGGTATCACGCCGTGTATTAACCTCAAAATGAGTGCATGAATGCAAGTGATTAGCCAAACAACGTCTCCGACCTCACCCGACACGTCGCCACGTGTTCTAAATAACTTAAAGTCTCTAAAAAGAATACCCTAAGGCAAATGTCGATTCTGCGACAAAATGAATTAATCAAAAGAAGAAGAATGTACTTTGGAACTCATGGTTCCCGGCTAAACTTTAGATAGCCAATCAATAAACTGCTCATCGAGCGAAAAGGTACCGAAGTACTTGGAACTTAAAGTTCCCGGCTAAACTTTAGATAGCCAAACAATAAACTGCTCATCGAGCGAAAGAGTACGATTGTAGTTGGAAACTCATAGTTTCCGGCTAAACTTTAGATAGCCAAACATTAACCTGCTCATCGAGCAAAAGAGTATCAACATACTCGAAAACTTGTAAGTTCCTCAAAACTTGGACTCGACGACACTTCTCATATCTTCAAGACTAATATTCAGGCTCTAAGCTCTTATCTAAAGTTGTTATCATTGTTCAAGGGGTTTAGAGATTGATTAATGTCTTATGAATTTTCTTTGAGAAAATAGATTTCGTTTAGTCTTATGATACTTCCTATGAGTTTCAGGGATCCCATAATCTCAATTAATTTCTGAGAAGGTCTCGATCCATTAAAATATAACAAGGTCCGAACTTCGTTCGTCCTTTCAAACTCTCTCAAAATCTCATAAAAATTCGGCATGACTTGCCCGTAATCCTCACTTTCCAGAAACATAGGCACGAGTGGAATAGCATCAATGAAACAGCTCAACCAATAGGCATAAACAGCATATTCCAACACATCCTAAGTTAACCATGTAGCACATAGCATGTGAATCATTTAGCACACAATATCATGGCATCAAGTACTCAACAAGTTCGGCCGAAGCCTCAGAAATCATTTCAGACATTTAGCAATTAGGTGCATAACACATAAATCAAGTCGAATTTCATCGACACCTAAAGCATTATCTAGTAATTCAGAGAGTAGCCCTCACTTGTAACTCCTCCAGCGTTTTCCTCACAACCTCCTTCACGTTCCTCGCCTTGATCTCCAGGAAACTCCTCAAAAGAACCTTAAGCCAAAATCACAGAAATCAACACATTGAGTCAGAAACTCAGCAAGCAATAAGTCCTAGGGTTACACGGTACATTACAAACTCTGTGGTACGACAATCTAACGCGTTAAGACAAGTTTTCGAAAAAGTCGGATTTCCTCCCCCCTTGGTATAGCTCTCGGCCACTTTCCTTAATTGGGAGGGTCGATTTTTCTTCGATCAAACTTGGTTCCTAGGTTAACATACGCCGTAACTAAGACGGTTCTAAGCTCGGAAAAATTTTCGGATCGAAAACTGATATAGGGGTAGTTTGGTCATTATTTTAAACTCAGAATTTCAAAACTGGATTTTTGAAAAACAAATTGGATGGGGACGTCAACAACGACGTTTATGACGATTAATCCTACTAGCACTAAGCCAAGTCGATAGATTTCAGCTTAAAGGTTGCGACTTTACTCAAAAATGGGTATTTGATGCAAAAATTGATCCCGACGGAATTCTGGCGACATTACGGAAAAACTAATCCGACAGAAGTGCTCTTGGGCACGTAGGGAAGATGTTTAGACAGAGAAATCAAGCTATTTGGACAATTTTACAAAAAGCTCCAAACTTTGAGCTCAGAAAAACATAGAAAAAGTCGACAGATCTGACGATCAGAAGTGAGATATAGTTTACCTACCTCAAGGTCTTCGATTAGCAACGATCGGTGAAGAAAACGGGCAAAGATTCGCGAAAATCCGGATCCTCTCTTTCTCTCTAGCTGCTCACGGTTTTTGGGGGAGGGAATGGGTGATTTTTTTTTTTGCAAAAAAACTAATTTTTGAGCTATTTATAGGTTTTGGAAAATGCGGAAAAATGATTTTTTCGCGATTCCGATTTTTCCTGCGCGTTCCTCTGCGAATTCTAAGATAGGTTCTGGCGACAGAATTCCAGAACTCAAAGTAGGATTCTTGGAATTAAACCAAATGATCCAAAGTCGGCATGAGTCGGTGTAAGTCGGTTTATCCTGAAAAACTACTTTTTGCAGTGATCGTCGGACGAGAAAACTTCCTTCTGAAGAAAGATTAGAAATAACAATAGAAATAGGAGAACGCGGGTGGAATCTTCATTTGAAGCTCCGAATAGAAAAAGTCTTCATCGTCTGTCGATCTTAGGTTTCTCGAACTATCAGGGATTCCGTTACGGCAAACTTCCGAGAATTGGAATTTGACGTTCGTACTTTCCAGGTTTCCGCGTCGAACCACTTGTTTAAGGACGAAAAAGAGAAATTCTAACATTTCTCTGAAGATTTTTGGAATTAGTTTCCATCGTGTCCTAAAGTGTAAATTAACTATTCACTAATACCTTTGACCTAGGATTAGGCGTATGTTAGTCGTGCGATAACTCTTATCGGTGTTTCGATAAATTCTTGGACTTTTCCTGAACCTTTTTCCTTCACAAATTTATCTTAATCAAATAAACTCTTTTATTTTATTCACTTATCCAAAGCTTTAAAACTTGGGCCTTACATTACTACCCTCCAAAAAGAAAGTTTCGACCTCGAAACTTATGGTTCAGTAAAAAGTTCTGGATACTGTTCCTTGATCTTTTCCTTCAGCTCCCACGTCGCATCACCGGTGTCCTTGTTCCAGATAACCTTCACTAACTCGATCTCTTTTCCCCTCAACTGCTTTATCCTTGTGTCACCAATGCTGATTGGCGGTGTCTCGAAAGACAAGTTATCCTTCAACTCAATGTCATCCAACTCGATGACATGTGTCGGATCAGCAATATACTTCCTCAGTTGTGACACATGGAATACACCGTGAATGTTTGATAGGAAAGGCGGTAGTGCGATCTGATAAGCTATCGGTCCTACACGACGAGTAATCTGATAAGGTCCAATGAACTTTGGCGTAAGCTTTCTTGACTCGATTGCTCGACCAACTCCTGTAGTCTGAGTAACTCGCAGAAACACATGGTCTCCTTCTTCAAATTCTAAGGTTCTGCGCCTTTGATCTGCATAACTCTTCTGTCTACTCTGAGAAGCCTTCATCTTCTCTCTGATCTGTTGGATCTTCTCAGATGTCTGTTGCAGAAGTTTCGGTCCTACTAACAAATTCTCTCCATCTTGATACCAACATAAAGGCGTTCTACACTTGCGGCCATACAAAGCCTCATACGGTGCCATGCCTATGGTCGTATGAAAATTGTTGTTGTATGTGAACTCAATCAGTGGCAATAGAGTATCCCAACTGCCCTTGTTGTCTAACACGCAAGCCCGTAGCAAATCCTCCAATGATTGGATAGTTCTCTCAGTTTGTCCATCAGTTTGTGGATGATAAGCAGAACTTAATCTCAGCCTCGTTCCCAAGGCCTCATGAAGAGCTCCCCACAAATGTGAAGTAATCTTCGGGTCTCTATCGGAAACGATACTTGTTGGCACTCCATGCAGTCGCACAATCTCAGCTATATATATCTCTGATAGCTTCTCCACGTTGTACGTGGTCCTCACAGGTATGAAATGAGCCGACTTAGTCAATCGATCCACGATTACCCAAATCGAATCATATACTTTCTGAGTTCTTGGCAACGCCACGACGAAATCCATCGATATGCTATCCCATTTCCATTGAGGTACATCCAAGCTCTGTAGCATACCTGAAGATTTCTGATGTTCCACCTTCGCCTTCTGACAGATTAAACATGCAGCTACATATTCTGCCACTTGTCTCTTCATCCCTGGCCACCAAAAATTCACCTTCAAGTCCTGATACATCTTTTTCATTCCAGGGTGAATGCTCAACTTGCTTTTGTGACCTTCGTCCATAATCAACCTCCTTAAGTCAGGGTTGTTAGGTACGCACACTCTATCCTTGCATCGCAGGATATTGTCACTCCCTACCTTGAATTCCGGGTCCTTACCCTGAATTACTAAATTCTTATTTTCCGAGTAAAAATTCATCTTGTAACTGTTGGTCTCGGATTTCTTCCATCAATCCATTGGTGATCTTGATCATCCCAAACTTCAGTTCTCCCTCAGATGCTCTCACATCTAAGCTCAAATCTCAAAATTGTTCCAGCAGTTGCAGCTCCTTAACCATCATTGATGAGATATGCATCTTCCTGCTCAATGCATCAGCAACGACATTAGCCTTTCCAGGATGGTATTGTAAGGTAAAATCGTAATCCTTGAGAAATTCCATCCAGCGTCGTTGTCTCATGTTCAACTCCTTCTGGTCAAACAAGTACTTTAAGCTCTATGTCGTCCTGCTCGACCACTCGTGTCGGTTCTATGTTGGAAATAACATTGGTTGATGCTACGTGCAATTGCACAACCTTAACCACTTGATCCTTTACTTTTGTTCGTCCAAAAATTCTGCTTAAACTCAGTACACCTCTGGCATTCCAGAGTGAATGTTCAACCTGTCCTCGTGATCTCCACTCATGATTCAAAACTTAACTCGATCGCTTTATAACTCATAGACGAACTATTCCCTTGGAATCTACTAGTCCATTAACGTCGATTCCAACTTCGTAACTATCCTCATTCGCACCATGAAATCAATCTTCTACTTAGTCATCCCTCAAAGTAAAACTCGACGTGAGTCTTAATACCTTGTGCATCGCTAGACCCAGTCCCTTTTAACCTCCATTCATCAGCAACTTATAAGCTAATCATCATCTTAATATCTTACAATCCATCATTGTCATCTCCCCTTTTTCGAGACTTCCCTTACTCGAACCATAAAGCCAACCTTCACTTATTCACAACCCACTTTACAATTACCTAAAATCCTTAACACTTCCCCCAAATCCGAACTTATTCCCTAGAAGATCAAACCATAGTTGTACCTCAGGAAACTTAACTAGTCATTTTATCATCCGATCCCTCAACATTCGGAGGTTTAACTACAATCATTAATGCCAACACTACTAAATCTCTGATTCGAACATGATTTTCACCTCCCAAGGTCAATCTTAACCCTTAAATCCTCACTTAACTTAGTGAAATTCACTTGCTAACCCCAGCATGCAATATCGGAATCCATAACCAAGTTCCATTCACTCTTAGACTCTAAGAAATTTGTCCACATATAACAACCTCAAGTATTCATCTTAATACTAACTCTTTATTTCCGTAACTAGATCGTCCTCCAATCAATCCGATACTTAGTCTCTCGATCAAAACCTGACAAACCTTGAGTCCTACGCACTTGAGACAAGAATTCATAGACTTAAAACCTAAACTTTCACCAAGTTTGGACCTCAAATGTCCTTTAATTCTTCAATACTTCTTAAATGAATATCCATTTCTTAAACTATAACTCCTCCCCAAAGGAGATCAATTACTTAACAAGAACTTTACTTCCCAACTCAACTAATCCTAGATCCAATCAAATTAATCTTACCAATCCATCTATCAAAGTCCATTGCCAGTTCTGATTCCGAATATCACCCCCCCAATATTAAGTTGATCAGGCCTAATACATCGAAGGTGAAGATTTAGAAAAACCCACTGGAACAGTCAATGAGTTCCTAACATCCAGCAGTCACAAAGATCTTGATATTAAATCCTCAATGATGCCGCTACGGAACTACACGCTCTCGACATCATACATATACTATCCATACGGAATCTCCCTGAGATTCATCCTTCAGCTTCTAGCTTCTTGTTAAACGCATCGGTGCAAAACTACTTTCTAGGCTTAACGTGTTATTCTAAACCTCGTGTAACTTCTATAGTTTAAACACGAGCAACGGTCAAATAAAGTATTATTAGGCGTAATAACTATAAAGTCAATGCTTAAACAATTTAAGTAAAATTGGTGCGTCGCAAGTGCTACGAGAGTAATGGAGCGTATTATACTAGAATGAGAAGGAATAGTTAGAAGGTTACCATCGTTCTTGCGCTCTCCTCTGGCTAGTCTGTCAGCTCCCTCAGCCTCTTCACCATCCATGGTGTAAACTTTTCCTCTAGCAGCAGGGTGCTTTCCCCTTGCAGTGTTAACAGATGGTTCAACCTTGGGTTTCTTGCAAACCACGGCTAGGTGTCCCACTCGGTTGCAATTAAAACACCTTGGTCCAGTCGCTGAGCACCTGCTAGCAAAATGCCCAATTTCCCCACATCTGTAACATGACACTTGTTTCTCTGCCCCTCTAGCTATGGCAGGAAACTTGCCCTTCATCCTGTTGTCAGACGGTCCCGCCTGAAACGTCTTACAGTTCACGGCCAGATGCCCTATCTGGTTGCAATAGAAACATCGAGGCCCTTGGCCCAGACATGCATTAGCATAGTGCCCGTTCTTTCCACACCTGAAACATGTCACCTCTGGGTGTGCTGATTGGCTTCTTGCCCCTGGAGTGGCAGTAGTCGAAGACTTAAAAGATCTTGGGGTAAAACCCCTCTCCTTCGGATGCTGATACGGCCCCAACTGACGGTACTCCTGAGAACCTGACCTCACTGGTCCTCCAGTTCCAGCTCGGTCCAACCTACTTTGCTGGTATTGGGACGCCTCGATTAGCGGTTAAGGTTGTTCACGTGCCGCCTCCTCAGCGCGTCTGTAAGCGTCCTCAGCAGCCTGATTCATCATTGCCTCAATCATGGTAGCTATTGCCTTCGCCATACGGTCAGGGCTCACCATCCTATGCTTAGTCAACAAACAGTTAGTACTCATCATCGGATAGCATCTAACATACTATACAATATGATTAAGCAATAACTTCAATCAATTCTAAGCGACAAATCGCTTGGCAGACAATCAATTTTTACTCTTTGCAGAGTCACACAACCTAGCACAGAAGACCTATTCCCCAAAGACTCCCGAAAGACTCGACAAGCTCTGATACCACAGTGTAACACCCCGATTTCGGTGGCGTCACTTTAGTAACCAAAAAGAAATACTTAAGCGGAAAAAACGTGAATTATTTTTTTCGATAATGTAAGTAAAGACAGAAAGAGATGAAACTCTAAAACGAAGATAACAGAACTAATATACAATATGATTACAGCCCCCACTGTAAGTTGTAAACCACGTCACGAGTAAACCTCCAGTGACGGAAAGTAAAAGAGAGTAACGCCCGTAGGCAAAAGTACAAACCAAAAGAAAAGTCAAGTGTCCGCAACACTATCCCTCAAAATGAGAATGAGTTAGCCCAGATGGCCTAAAACAAGACCTCTTAGCCCAACCAACTCTCTGTGATCCCCGTAGAGGAACCACACAAAAAGCTATAGGCGGGAAACTACCCTGTCCCCAAAGAAACAATGACGGTCAGAGCTAAGACTCTACTCCTACACTAATCCCATCTCGAGTAAGTCGCTCGGTGGCCAGCGGGGTCGACCACCCCTGAACCGTAGTCCTCCTGATCAAGCTTTTCAACCTAGTTTCCCCTGAAGGGTGAACCATCGTGAACCGGTCCGCCATGGACATCTGACAAAGGCGTAGTCCGCCCAAACACACACAGAAGACGCGAGGGTCAACTCCAAAGAATTATATAAATATTAAAGCCAGATATATATATATATATGGGATAATAATTATTAGCCTCTCAGGCTTAGAGTTTAGGGATAACATCCTAGGGTTGCATGTATCGCAAAAAATATAAAAGATCATAATAACAATTAGCATGCCTCAATTAGGGTAAACCAGTACCAATCACACTCAGCAAACAAGTCAGAATGTATGTTGCATGAAATGCAATGCTGGTTAACAAAATGCATTCCAGAAGAAGGATGGACACCAACGAGTCAGCCCTAACACCGGCCATAGTGGGACCATTCCGCTCGGGCGTCTCTTACACCACACAAAAGTAGTCAGATCAGCAGTGAACCCGTAGGTCTGCCATTCCGTCTGCTACTGAGGACCACCGTAGTGTCCTAAATATGGAAATCTGGGTCTTATGACCATTTTGGAATCCACCGAGGTCCGGTATCACGCCGTGTATTAACCTCAAAATGAGTGCATGAATGCAAGTGATTAGCCAAACAACGTCTCCGATCTCACCCGACACGTCGCCACGTGTTCTAAATAACTTAAAGTCTCTAAAAAGAATACCCTAAGGCAAATGTCGATTCTGCGACAAAATGAATTAATCAAAAGAAGAAGAATGTACTTTGGAACTCATGGTTCCCGGCTAAACTTTAGATAGCCAATCAATAAACTGCTCATCGAGCGAAAAGGTACCGAAGTACTTGGAACTTAAAGTTCCCGGCTAAACTTTAGATAGCCAAACAATAAACTGCTCATCGAGCGAAAGAGTACGATTGTAGTTGGAAACTCATAGTTTCCGGCTAAACTTTAGATAGCCAAACATTAACCTGCTCATCGAGCAAAAGAGTATCAACATACTCGAAAACTTGTAAGTTCCTCAAAACTTGGACTCGACGACACTTCTCATATCTTCAAGACTAATATTCAGGCTCTAAGCTCTTATCTAAAGTTGTTATCATTGTTCAAGGGGTTTAGAGATTGATTAATGTCTTATGAATTTTCTTTGAGAAAATAGATTTCGTTTAGTCTTATGATACTTCCTATGAGTTTCAGGGATCCCATAATCCCAATTAATTTCTGAGAAGGTCTCGATCCATTAAAATATAACAAGGTCCGAACTTCGTTCGTCCTTTCAAACTCTCTCAAAATCTCATAAAAATTCGGCATGACTTGCCCGTAATTCTCACTTTCCAGAAACATAGGCACGAGTGGAATAGCATCAATGAAACAGCTCAACCAATAGGCATAAACAGCATATTCCAACACATCCTAAGTTAACCATGTAGCACATAGCATGTGAATCATTTAGCACACAATATCATGGCATCAAGTACTCAACAAGTTCGGTCGAAGCCTCAGAAATCATTTCAGACATTTAGCAATTAGGTGCATAACACATAAATCAAGTCGAATTTCATCGACACCTAAAGCATTATCTAGTAATTCAGAGAGTAGCCCTCACTTGTAACTCCTCCAGCGTTTTCCTCACAACCTCCTTCACGTTCCTCGCCTTGATCTCCAGGAAACTCCTCAAAAGAACCTTAAGCCAAAATCACAGAAATCAACAC
This sequence comes from Lotus japonicus, assembly GCF_012489685.1. Lineage (NCBI taxonomy): Eukaryota > Viridiplantae > Streptophyta > Magnoliopsida > Fabales > Fabaceae > Lotus > Lotus japonicus. Next base: position 79,855,303 of record NC_080041.1, read on the forward strand.
ATTGAGTCAGAAACTCAGCAAGCAATAAGTCCTAGGGTTACACGGTACATTACAAACTCTGTGGTACGACAATCTAACGCGTTAAGACAAGTTTTCGAAAAAGTCGGATTTCCTCCCCCCTTGGTATAGCTCTCGGCCACTTTCCTTAATTGGGAGGGTCGATTTTTCTTCGATCAAACTTGGTTCCTAGGTTAACATACGCCGTAACTAAGACGGTTCTAAGCTCGGAAAAATTTTCGGATCGAAAACTGATATAGGGGTAGTTTGGTCATTATTTTAAACTCAGAATTTCAAAACTGGATTTTTGAAAAACAAATTGGATGGGGACGTCAACAACGACGTTTATGACGATTAATCCTACTAGCACTAAGCCAAGTCGATAGATTTCTGCTTAAAGGTTGCGACTTTACTCAAAAATGGGTATTTGATGCAAAAATTGATCCCGACGGAATTCCGGCGACATTACGGAAAAACTAATCCGACAGAGGTGCTCTTGGGCACGTAGGGAAGATGTTTAGACAGAGAAATCAAGCTATTTGGACAATTTTACAAAAAGCTCCAAACTTTGAGCTCATAAAAACATAGAAAAAGTCGACAGATCTGATGATCAGAAGTGAGATATAGTTTACCTACCTCAAGGTCTTCGATTAGCAACGATCGGTGAAGAAAACGGGCAAAGATTCGCGAAAATCCGGATCCTCTCTTTCTCTCTAGCTGCTCACGGTTTTTGGGGGAGGGAATGGGTGATTTTTTTTTTTGCAAAAAAACTAATTTTTGAGCTATTTATAGGTTTTGGAAAATGCGGAAAAATGATTTTTTCGCGATTCCGATTTTTCCTGCGCGTTCCTCTGCGAATTCTAAGATAGGTTCTGGCGACAGAATTCCAGAACTCAAAGTAGGATTCTTGGAATTAAACCAAATGATCCAAAGTCGGCATGAGTCGGTGTAAGTCGGTTTATCCTGAAAAACTACTTTTTGCAGTGATCGTCGGACGAGAAAACTTCCTTCTGAAGAAAGATTAGAAATAACAATAGAAATAGGAGAACGCGGGTGGAATCTTCATTTGAAGCTCCGAATAGAAAAAGTCTTCATCGTCTGTCGATCTTAGGTTTCTCGAACTATCAGGGATTCCGTTACGGCAAACTTCCGAGAATTGGAATTTGACGTTCGTACTTTCCAGGTTTCCGCGTCGAACCACTTGTTTAAGGACGAAAAAGAGAAATTCTAACATTTCTCTGAAGATTTTTGGAATTAGTTTCCATCGTGTCCTAAAGTGTAAATTAACTATTCACTAATACCTTTGACCTAGGATTAGGCGTATGTTAGTCGTGCGATAACTCTTATCGGTGTTTCGATAAATTCTTGGACTTTTCCTGAACCTTTTTCCTTCACAAATTTATCTTAATCAAATAAACTCTTTTATTTTATTCACTTATCCAAAGCTTTAAAACTTGGGCCTTACAATTCACATCATGGTGGGGCTAACTCTCACATCGCGGTTTTTTTCCATCCACAAGATTCAAACTCAAGACCTTGCTTAAGGGAAATAAAGTATGTACCATTTGAACCAACAACCCGTCGATACTTGTTCATCCTTTTAACTTTGAGGGGTCGAGCTAAAATAGAAATTCACTCATAAACTACTAAATAAATTTGCTAAAGTATAAAAATATTATATTCTTTTAGCTCTTTTTTTCGAATTCTTTTAGCTCTTCGTCATTCTCTTTCCCTCACAAGTTCTTTCCGTTGTTTGGACTTGTCCTCGTATGGGCCTCTTCAAGCTCAATTTCGATGTTGCTTTGTTGTAGATGGGAGACGCTGGGTTTAGGGTGATTGCACGCAACAACAACAGGGAACTCTTAGTTGCTGCAACCCTTCTGGCGGGGCCTGTTATGTCACCTCTTCTTATTCCCTTTAGTGGACTCTCTCATTGGCGATGGACCTTTGCTTTCGGAGAGTCCGTGTGGAGACTAGTTGTCTTGTATTGTTTGATGCATGTCGACATTGTGGTGGATCTTCTCTTTTGGCTACTATCCTTAATGATTTGTCGTTTGTTGTTCCAAACTTTGATGTTTTTGATTTCTTTTTGTTCGTCAGACGGGTAATAGTGCCGCTAACGCTTTAGCTAAGGCTTCTTTTAGTCTAGGTGACTCTGTGTAGATTGAGGAAGTTCCTCTGATTTTTGTTGACTTAGTCCAATCTGATGTGCTAGCCTCCTTTGCGCCCCTGTTTCTTCTTAATTGAATGAACCACTTTAAGAAAAAATCTTTGTGGGTGAGCCACCTCCACCATTACCTAAAATAACATGCCACGAAAACTAGGAGAAAAAAAAAGTATGCAAAATTCATCACACAACACATAGAGAACTAAAAAGAGTAACCCAAGGTGATTTTTTCATCTGCCTCTCCCCCTCTTTCCTCCTTCACACCTGAATACATTTGCAGTGACGTGAATATGTCTCTCCCTCTCCATGACTGGCCCCTTCACAAATCCGACAATTCTAAAATCGACGCACATTTGAGGAGAAGAAACCCATATATAATGAGAGGAAAACCATATATGAGGAGAGGAACCCATATATGGTTCTAATTCTCCCTCTTCATTTTCTTTGTTTTCTGCTACCTTTCGTAGAAATAAACAAGATTGATGGGTCGGTGGTGGTGGTGGTGTACAAGGAGGAAGAACCCATTCATAATCATGAAGCACACGTTTTGGGGGCATGTCAGGTTGAGTTCGCAGGCAACACCAAATTCTTTAAAGGTGGTATTGACATGTTGTTGGAGGTACTTCTCGCGATATTGAGGGAAGAGGGTGCAGAAGGAACTCACTTCGAGAGCATGCTACCTTCATTCCAAGAAGGGTCTAACTTCTCGACTTTCATTGGTCGATGTTCGGGTCCTTGTTTCATGGCTTCGCCTTATCGTGCAGGCCCTTTCGCTTGTTGTTCTCCTTCGGTGCTTCATTGGTCCCGCCATTCTCGTTGTCTTCAGCCATAACTATGACTTCAATGGTGAGTCATAAGTGTTGCGCAGTAGTGACTCAAGAAGATAAATGAAGAAAAAAACACAAGAGATTGACGATTAAACTAATTTTGTTAGCTTATCAATAAGTGCTTATATATTTTTAATTCAATCGAAACTTTGAAGAAACAAATGCTACTGATGGACTTCATGCCATTGAGAGGTTTACTTTTGGGCTCTGAGCTACGTAGATAATATAAAAAAGTTAATGGTCAAATTAATTTCAGATTTTGTTGGTGAGTTTGATTTCAGTTTCTCAGTGAAAAAACAACGTTTAGTGATAGTAAAAAACAGTCAGTAATTATAAAAATGACTGTTAATAAATGTCATTTTCCATTATAGACTATAATCAAACTCGTTTATAAAATTAAGGACTAATTTGATCATTAACTAAAAAAATATTAATAATAAATTTGTCGATTTATTATTCTACAATAAACTCCGCCTATGATTCGGATACAAGAGAACGATTATGGTTTTTTTTGTTACAAAGAGGAATGCAGATAACGATTATGTTAATCACTGACAATTAGGGGTGGAATGAGCTGGGCTTAGGTAGGCTTTTCTTAAATAGGCCTAACCTGTTTAAAAATCTTTAGGCATGAGCCTGGCTTGTGGCCTGTCAAAGGCTTTTTTTCGAGTCTAGCTTGGCTTGCCCGAAAGTCTGGCTTGGCCTGGTAGCCTATTTAAAAGTCTATTTCACAACAAGAGTTTTACGTTTGCTAACAAACTTATATGTAAAAAAGTTATCAAACTTATAAGCTAATGGGTTAAAACATACTAAAATAATTTTTTCAACAATCAGACTCATAATATTATAAGCTACTAGGTAGAGATGAAACTAAACGAGATTATGTTGATTTCTTAGAGTCGGAGAGCCAATTTAAAATCAAACTTCATATTATGGTATTTAAATATGTCATATATTTATTTCTAAATTAACTTATAACTTTGAATCGTTATATAACACAATTTGCTTAAATATATAAAAATGTCAATAAGTTTCTTTGTTTGTATGACAAATTTCTAATATATAGACATCATCAATGGTAAAATATATTTATACTAATCATCTTTACAATGTATCAGAAAAATACTAATCATATTTATTTAAATAGGCTAGCCTATAAGGCTTACAAGGCTTGTTGAATAGCATGAGCCTGGCGTTTTTAACTAAATAGGCTTTTCAAAAAGCCTAAGCCTTGCCTATTTACCAATTTGGCTTGGCGTGGTCTGGGTCTGTGGTAGGCTAGGTCATAGACCCCTACGAACGGTCTGACATATTCCGACTGACAATCAACCTAAAACTAGTCAGTATATTTGTCACGTCCCCCTTCTATAAGTGACGACTTCGCCCTACTCCATCACTTAGGAGTGAGCACGCGACGTGAAATAGTGAACGTTTTTTTTTTACTTACTGTTGTCTCGTTAGATCGGGATCGCACGAGTAAAGTGTACTCGAGCATTCCCTTTTCATCCCCAGGTAATCGACCTCTTAACCTAAGAATGCGAAGAATAATGATGCAAACCACACAAACAAACATAACATGCATAGTTGGCGGACGGATCCACCACATAGTTCAACAGTCATGCAGACAACACATAAGGAGGACACAGAGCCCTCGAACGCATAGTCTGATACAGATAATCAAAATACAGAAGTAGAGACATAAAGCATCATCATCAGAAACTCGGACCATACGGCTTCATCCCCTCGGATCTTCCTCCTCCGGATCCTCCTCACTGACTCCCTTACCGGCTGCTGGCATTGACACTGGCTCTGGTATAGGACCCTGCTCTGACTCTCTGTCTCCGGACGCCTCGCCTCTCTGGAATCTGCGACGGTAAACCCTGGCATCTCGGGAGAATCTAGGGGATCTCACCCGCTTGCGGGCCGTGACCCGAAAGCTAGACAAGTTCCTCCGGGGTGGAGGAGATCCCATAGACTCGTGGGTCTGCGGCACCCTCTGATCAGGAGATCCATGTGGGCTCACCACGGTGACTGGTACTACTAGGACAAGCTCTCCGGTCTCCATAGGCTCGCCTGCCTGTGGGGGCGGCACCTGTGGACTGCCTGAACTCTGTGGGCTAACCTGCTGAGCATGGGTTGGCAGGAAGAATGAGAACACCATAGGGAGCGTCACGGGAAAACCGATATGCCCTGCTCCTGGATCCCTGCACCACAAAATTGTGAGTCCCTGATAAGAACAGTATCCTGTGAATGGGTCAACATGCCAGCCAGCACGGGACGGGAAATCAGCATGGATCGCGAGGACTGGAGGGAGGCTCATTGTCACACCTGTTATCTGCCTTTATAAAAATAAGTGCAATGGTGAGTCATACGCAACTTTGCACAATAATACACATCAGATAAGATAAGCGTTAAAACTCAAGCCAACATACCATTAATTACACACATGTTAGCAAACATAAGTAATAATGCAATATGGTTAAGTCCACCTTATGTCTCTGTCCTTCGAATTGACTTCTCTCACTACTTCTTAGGAAATGGTGAGTTCATCGCGAACCTTTTTATTTATTTCTTTTATCATGTGATGAGTATGTTTTTAAGGGCCCAAAGCTATCGCTTCGTTATCTTCGGAAAGTCGTCTCGGGAACATGGACACTCCTTACAGTCCACTCTTTACCGGACAAGGATCGCTCAGTAGCTCACAGACAGATGTACACGACGCAACTCTTTGCCTTAAACGTCATGTCAATCCCGACCTCAGGAGTCCTGCCGAGACAAACATGAGAGGTGTACTGCCGTGTAAATCCCGAGTCAATTCATCTCTGAACATGACCACCTTTGGCGTCTTTGTATTCCCACTCTCTTAGTGGTAGTGACAGTACTTTCCTACTCCTTATCGCTCCTTAAGTGTGTTTTCAAGTATCAATCGTCTCCCCCTTATACTTCCATTAAGTTTCTAATAAATTAGAAACAAGCATCTGCTGCCTTACTTTTGAGTAAGTACACCATTATTATAGAGGTGGGATCTTTAACAAGATTAAGTAGTTTTAGGAATACAAGCGGGAACTCTAATCTGCCATTAATGGTTATGTACTTTTCAATTGCTTAGAGAAAAAGGGCTCACTCGCCTATCCCATTATTATTATTTATTTATTTACTCTATCTATCCTATGGGTAACCCTAAGGCGTTATAGGTGGGTCAAGTTTCAAAAGCAAGTATCAATAACTCATTAAATCAGGGATTATCCTTTCCCTCTTCCCACTACCTCAGATGCTTCAATGTATCAGAGACAATCTTGATACCATGTCATTTAGGCTCATTAATCCTAAGTACCACTATATCTCATAGCGTACTGTCATCTCTTTCTAATGTGCATCACTTCAAGCATGAATCACAACCATAGCAATTCAGCACAACAATTCATCCAACTTTCACTCTTCAAGCACAACATTCAATCATGCATCCATTAACACATAAGCAAATAATAATATGCTTTCTATCGTAATAACGATTAACTTATGAGTTGTGTACCAAGACAAGGTCTTGTCTAACCCCCCTTACCTTTAACCTTTACCAATTGAGAATCTTGTAGGTCTGAGATTGCTCCCTCTGCATCATCGATTATGCTAGGGTTATGATGGGCTAATCAAATTATTAAATTATTTATTATTATTACCATTATTATTAGCATTATTGTCGTTACTAATATTGTTGCCATTACTATTATTATTATTATTAATTATTATTATTATTATTAGTATTTGTTACTTATTATAATTATTATTCCCTAAATCACTAAACTATTAAACTAATGTCATTCTAACCTAATCTTGTCCTTGACCAATTGAAGATATTATCTTGTATTTTTAGGTTCACTAATCTTAATTCAAAACATTATCATTTTAATTATTTTAATTGTCTAAGTCACATTATGAAAACTAAATCTACTATTAAGCTACAACTTCTAAGTCCTACCCATTATTCCAATGGTCTCAGGTTCTGTTAGTCACAAGTTTCCATTCTCAGCTTATAATCAGGTTCAGAATCACTTATTTTAAGCACTTATTTTCTAATTAATTTAAAGTCTACTTGCAAATCAAGAAATCTATCAACTGAACCTAAAACTAACATCTAAGGGTTCATTCCTATAGTTTTTCACCCCCTGAGTTCAATGGAACCATCAATTTCAGCTTCTGAGCACTGTAACAACTGCAATTAGCCATTTCAGTAGTTGGCCGAGAGGTGAGATTGGGGCTTTTCACCTCAGGGCTCAAACACTGCAATTAGCTATCCTATAAGCTCCTACGTCCCTCCAGAAGCATGAACCAATCACTTTGGCACGCCAACTCGCTCTCAGAAGCTCAACCCGATAGCTTCTTCGAGCTTCAAAAACCATGTATTGGTTATCTCGATTCCTAGCGATTCATGGCTCTAAACTAGTCTAAAGCTTCCTAACTATGTCCTAACATGCTTAAGAGTACAATTTGGAGCGAAAACGGTGCGAAACGAGTGAGTTGCAGAACTTACTCGCCGGAGAAGACGAAGACCGCCGGAGAAGACGATCGGAGGGTTTCTCGAACGTCACCGCCGAGTTGTTCCAGGTACAGGTTCTTGATCTACAGGCTTTGGGGAGTTTAATGGTGGTTGTGGGTGCTGCTGTAGCGCTCTGAGATGGGAGAAAGGTCGAGTTGCAGGTCGGGGACTCGCCGGAGCTTCGCCGGAGATGGTGAAGTTCTGGTTTCTTGACCAAAGCTTCGCCAAAATGACTCAATTCTCTTCCTCTCCTCTCCAGGAACTCAATGGGACAAAAATCAGTACCTAACTTTCTCTGGTTTGAGAGATTCGAAGAGGAGAAGTTTCAGAACTTCCTCTCGGTCTCACTCTCTTTCTAGGCTCTTTGGGCGTTCTCTGAAGGTTCTAAGGCACTCAGTAGCTAGCTAGGGTCGCGTGGAGTTGAATGGTAAGCCTTATATAGGCTGTAGGGTGATTAAATCACTAAACCAAGCTTAAACTTAATTCAAGTTGCACCACCAATGAGTTTTCATGCATGGAGCTTTTCCTAGGGCTTGAGGTTGCGTGGCTGCAGCTTGTAGATGATCAGAAGCGATCAGAAGGGTTCGTGGGGTGCATCATGGCTGAGTTGTGGCTTATGTCATTGGCACACAAATCCTAGGGCACCGATTGGTCGATTTCTTTATTATTTCTTCATGTCGGGACAAAACTGATGCAATATTACACTTATTCATCTGCTAGTGCTGAATTAGAGTGTATTTCCCTTCTCAAGGTTCACTATCATCTCTTTTGAGTGATTAAGGTATCACTCTTTTAGTTTGATTCGGGTTTCGATCACTCTGAGACAATGTATCTATCATTGTCAAGAGATGTGATCAGATCATCTATTTAGCCCTATCCTACCTCCATCTCGAGTTCATCCTCTTATTGGGGTTATTACGACCATTTCTTTGGTACTTCTATTGTCGGGCCGCTTTAAAGTCGACTGACCAACATCTTGATTTACGTGCAATCAAGTATTACCATAGAATATCACACATACACGCATATATATATATATATATTATACGTATATTATATATTATATTTATACTATCCGCTCATATTTCATCTACTTCGACTCTCTAGGATTTCGTATCGTCTACGAGGTCTTTACCTGGTTGGTGGGATGTTAAAATATTCTATTATTTTACAAAGAATCCAAGACTATCTCAAGTGAAAAGATTCCCAAACATATATATGAGTCAGGATCCATTAGTACGTGTACAAAACTTACACACTAATTATGTAACAGCCTTTTATGAAACCTGAAAATAACCTATCATTTTAATACACCACTTATCACTACATACAGAAAAAATAAAACCCCTTGATAGTTCAACTATTGGTAGCCTTTCTTTTGCCCCACATTAGAAAATGATGGGGTGACCACACATTGATAGCTCCATGGACCCATCAAACCTAAAATACCAGATATTTCACAACACCATTAATAATATCTTCCAAACTTATTCACCAGCACATATAATAATATATACTCCATGGTGGAAGTGGAGGTAAAGAAATTGACTAAGAAAAATCTTTGCTAAAATTAGAAAAAATCCTGATATAACATTGATTTGGTCCAATATATTATAATACTAAACACTTCGAAACTCATTTTTGGGGCGATTTTTAACTCTAAAAAAGTGAAAAATAGAAAATAAAAATTTAACTTTAATAGTCATAAACGGCCATAAAAATGAGTATCAGAGTTTGTCACTATCTGGTGGTACATATTTTTTTATTACAGAAATATAATAATAGACATGTAATTGCAGATATCAAATATCAAAAGACTTTATAATAGTGAACTGCACAGATCAAAAGTCTCAACTCCAACATCATTTTAAGACAACACAAGACAAGATAAGATGGTTTCACTGCAGGAGAAGTTGAAGACGTTTGTGAATCACAGATGGCTGGTGTTTGTGTGTGCCATGTGGGACATGTCATTTGCAGGAACCTCGTACATGTTTGGGAGCATATCACCAGTGATAAAGAGCAGCATGGGTTTCAATCAGAAGCAGGTGGCTTTCTTGAGCGTGGCCAAGGATTTGGGTGACAACGTTGGGCTTCTGGCAGGGTTAATCAGCGAGCAATGGCCCCCTTGGCGAGTTATACTTGTTGGGGTTGTTCAGAATGTTGTTGGTTATGGCATCGTTTGGCTTGTTGTCACACACAGGTTCCCTTCTTTGCCTTTGTGGGCGGTGAGTAACTTCACTTCCATAGCCAAAAACTCTGTTAATTGTCACTTAATTTGAATGTTCTGTTTGCAGTTTTTAAGTACCATAATTTGTTGAATCACTACGGACGACTGGTGGTTGAGTTCAAGTGGTACATGTTTGATTCAAGTCGTCTCAGGTTCAGTTTTGTATATGTAGATAATTTTACAGATGCTTTGGATTTCGGTATCATTTAAGGACCCGTTTAGAAGAGTTTATTTGAAGTTTATTTTATAGTATAAGAGTTTATGCAAGTGTTTAAGAGAATTTTTGTAAATAGCTTATAATTTATCTGTAAGTTGTTTTGAACTCATTTTCATTAGTTGTTTAGAACATCTTATGAATAAGATTTTATCCATAACCTATTTTCAACTTATTTCCAAAAATTCCTCAAATTAACTTACGAATAAGCGCTTATGCGATAAATGTTTATTGCCATAAGCTCCCAATTAAGCTGTTTACCTAAAGTCACCCTAAATGTGAAAATGAACCTAGTGACCCTCATTCACAAAGTTAAAGATGATATATAAAAAGCTAGAATCTTTCAGTTGAAGTTGAGATTTATGGTTGTTTTCATTTTCAACATGATTAGCTGTGTGTATGAGCTGTGATGTGCATTCTCACACTTTGAAGAAAATTCATTTCATTGCAGTAAAATTGGCTAACCAGGCATTGATTTGCAGCTATGCATTTTCATATTTGTGGGACAAAATGGCTGTACCTATTACAACACAGCTGCTCTAGTTTCCTCCGTGCAAAGCTTCCCGGAAAGCAGAGGACCCGTGGTGGGGATATTGAAGGGCTTTGTTGGCTTAAGCGGTGCAATTTGGACTCAAATAATAGCTATGATCAATCTCCCTGATCAGGCATCTCTGATTTTCATTATGGCAGTTGGACCCGCTATGGTTTCTTTCACCCTCATGTTCATCATAAGACCAGTCCATAATTACCAACAATCTAGAGCTTCTGATAGTTCAGGCTTCATGTTTATCTACAGCATTTGCCTTCTCTTGGCTGCTTATCTGATGGGAGTTTTACTGCTACAGAATATGTTGGTTTTGGACCAAAGCATCATCACTTTATTTGCAGTTATTTTGATCATTTTCATATTGCTTCCAATTATTGTTCCCATTGTATTGGTTTTCTTCTCGGAACCGAAAAGTCCTGACGAGGAAACCCTTCTCGAGCCACCAATCCCAACATCAAGTAAAACTATTCATGTGATTGCTGAGACTAGTAATGGTGCCAAACATGTTGAAGAAGAGAAGCCTCCAAAGCTTGAGGTGCTTCCATTATCAGAAGGGCCAAGGGACATTGTTCAAGTTCATGCCAAACTTTTCCAAGCAGTCACTGCAGCTCTGAAGAAAATCAAACAAAAGAATGGCCCCCGTAGAGGAGAGGATTTCACCTTAACTCAGGCTTTTGCGAAGGCTGATTTTTGGATCATGTTCTTATCCCTCCTGTTGGGTTGTGGATCAGGCTTGACAATGATAAACAACATGGGACAGATTTGTCAATCGTTGGGAGATCACAATGTCAATGTGTATGTATCTATTATTAGCATATCGAACTTCCTCGGTCGTGTTGGTGGCGGCTTCTTCTCAGAGGTTATAGTAAGGTATAGTCACTACTCTTTTTGTTTTTCGTATTTTTGCGCACGATGGAGCATAAAATTGACAATCAACCATGATTTCTGTCAAATAACACAGTTAGCGTTGCCACATCAGCATTTCTTGCAACTTTCTTTCGTAACATATAGCATTGCTGTTTAAAAATTAATGTAAAAGTGCTCTTTTGTGCGATTTTTTTAACAGAAATTTTGCGTACCCGAGACTTGCTGCCTTAGCATTGGTTCAGGCACTGATGTCTTTTGGGCTTTGCTACTATGTCTTTGGCTTGGTTGGACAAGTTTATGTGGTGGCTATATCTATGGGTTTTGGGTATGGTGCCCACTGGTCAATTGCATTAGCTGCAACTTCAGAAGTGTTTGGATTGAAGAACTTTGGAACTTTGTACAACTTTCTTACCATGGCTAGCCCTGCTGGATCTCTGCTTATATCTGCATTGTCCAGCACAATCTATGACTATTATGCAGAGCAACAAGCAAAGCATCGAATTCATACCTATGGAGCCTTGAGGAACTTTGCCATGCCTTATAACAGTACTGGAAATAATGAATTGCTTCTTTGTGAGGGAAACATATGTTATTCCATTACATGTGGAATCTTAGCAGTAGTTTGCCTGTTTGCAGCTGCTTTGAGCTTGATCATAGTTCACCGGACTAAGAGGTTCTATGCTCAACTTTATGTGAAGTGTCAATCTTGATTGGGGAAAGCAGAGAATAACTTGCAATAAGACTGTCACCAAGGTTTGAATATTAGGTGAAATTTTCATGTGAAAATAGATAAGTGTTCTCTAGTCAAAATTTATTAAGAAACTGATATAAATTTTTACATGGTGAAGTCATGTAAATAGGATGAGAGGATCCATTTCCATTCCATTGTATAGATAGTTTGCCTTGTTGATCTCTTTGTTAGGTTCATGCCTTCATGGCCTTTTATGTTTAATATAGATGGCCATTGTCAAAGGTTTTTTTATAGGGCAAATGTTAGTTGTTAGTAATGTTAGTAAATAAGTCCCTACTCAGGTCTGAACCCTTCACCCTTCACCTTCATTCCCTCCAACTCTTATGTCCTCTAGCTCTTGCCTTGAGTTAACCCTCGGGACATTGTCAAAGGTTTTAATATACATTCCCTATATCAATCTTACATAGTCGTGAATTCCTTATTGACATTGTTTATATGAGTAAATTTTTGGGGACCGGATCCTACCATGCTGTTTGACCATGTCATGTTAAAATTTATATACATTTATTTCTTGAATATTTATAGAGTCTCACTTATTTAATATATGCCAAGAGAGAAACTAACTTATAACTTTAACATAACAAGTCATATGGGAGGATCGAGATACAAATTTGGAGTTGAGATGTGTGGGAAAAGTGATTAGTTATTAAAATTAAATTGTGATTAGTTACTAAAATTAAAATAATGTTAATGTTAATTTTAATATATGAGAGATTGAAAAGTTTTACAACTATATATAAGTATAAAAGTATTTTCCGATGTAGCAAAAAATATATATAAGTATAAAAATTATTAATTACTAATTAATATTATTATTAATGTAATGGTCAAGTCAATTAAACTTATCATCTCAAGTTGTGATTATTAATTAAAATTTAAATAATATTACAATTTAATTTTAAATATGAGGAATTGATAATTTTTACAATTATTAATTAATATATTAGTAATGAATAATACAAAAGGTAATTACTACTCCCTCCGTTCCTATATATAAGTCTATTTTACCTAATTCTCTTAGATTAAGAAAAGTAGTTACAAGCAATAAATTTGTAAAAGAATTTATTCACTTTCCTAGACTACCCTTATTTAATTTCTTATAAATTTATCTCTCCAAGTTATTATTTCAAAACCTCATTGTCTCTTTCATATTAAATATGAGGATAGTTTTGGAAAAAAATAATTAATGCTTCATTGATATTGTAAATGGACTTATATTTAGGAACAAGAAAAACACTAAAAAATGGCCTTATAATAAGGAACGGAGGGAGTAATTAATAAGTAATTAATATTGTTTTGGGTGTAAGTCAATTCTACTTTTAATTAATATTGTTATTAATGTAGGTCAAGTAGCCCTGTCAAAAAATATTGACATAGTTAGATATGGACTTTTATATATATTCTTTTTTTTGAAATTATATATATATTCTTTACACATATTTTTATTTAATTTTTCGGTGTAAAATAATACTAATAAAAAATGAATAAACACTTATTTTAAGTATCAATATGTTCTTAAAAAAAAGAGAGTATCAATTTGATGCCTGTCAAAAAAAAATATCAACATGAAATACGTACATAAAAACGACCACAGTGGGAGTCGAACCCACGACCTTCTGATCCGAAGTCAGACGCGCTAATCCACTGCGCTATGCGGTCCTTGATATATGATTTTCCACATTTTACTATTTATAACATGTGCCCGGTCAGTCGGCAAACAAGAAAGGATTAAGGAATCAAAATATTTCTTTAATTGGTTGGTGGGACAGTTTTAATCATTAATTGAGCATGTTACCAACAAGATATGATTGACGCCGACCAAGATGAAAATCTAAACTAGTACAACTTTAATCTTTCTCTTTTAAATATTAAGTGGGAGGATACTTGACTGCCGATTAGGAATTCTCTACTCTATTGGGAGAACATCGCTTGGGATTTAAATATTAAGTGGGTGGCAAACCTTCTGGTTCTCAACTAAATGGCATGGAACAAGGAGCTTGTGGGTTTTCTTTTCTGGCCTCTCATCGACTAGTGGGTCCTCGTTATCTTGCCGCTTCTTCACCTGCAGGAGGATGTGTTTTTCTAGCAAATGGATATTGATGGATGATATTTTACTAATTTTGGGTATCACTTTATTAGTCAGCAAGGGTTGGCGATCTTGCCATCTCCGCCAGGGTACCCCTCCCCCTACTACCGGTGGAAGAAATTATGGAAAACTGCCACGATACCCCGTTGCAAGGAAACGACCTGGTGGGCTCACATGAACCTTTTCCCGGTTCGACCTAACCTGATTGGTCGGGGATGTAGATAGATCCTGTTTTCCCGCGTTATGTTTCCACTCCGGAAACGACACATCATGCGCTCTTGACTTGCCTTATTTTACAAGCTTTGTGTTTTGCTTGTATAGCCTTAGTTTTAGAGTTGATCATAATACATCTATGCAGGTTTTATGTCTGATTTTTTTATCTGTTGTTAACGTTGATAGTGCAGGTATTTCGTGGTCATCATGATGCTTCCCTGGATGCTCTTCTCCGGCATTGCCACTTCTCTCTCCCCCTCCTTGGTGGCGACATCCCCTACACCTCAACATGGTCCTAGGGACCTTTTGTCAGTTTGGTCACGACCTCCCTCTAGGGGTGGTGAAGGTTAACTTTGATGCTTATGTTGCTACTTCAGGCTTATATGGCTTTGACTTCGTCGCCCGAGATGATTGCGGAGAGGTTCTTGCTTCAACTATTTCTGATTTCGTGGAAGCCCTTTCCCTTGTGATTGTGGAGGCTCTGTCCTTTCAATGGTCTCTCTCCTTAGCTTTTGATCTTTGCTTCCGAATTGCATGCTTTTGTTTGAGACTTGCAAGAGACATTACAAGGGTCATCCGTACTTGTCTTTAATTATTTGAGATTGTCGTGACTTATCTTTATATTTTGATTTTGTGAATTTTTCTTTTATTCGTCATTTCGATAACTTTGTGGCAGATGGTTTAACCATACTTTCGTTTTCGCATAATTTTTCTGTCTGGATTAAGGAAGCTTTGACATAGTTTGTTTCCTTAATCAAGAGTGATATACTTGGGTAGTTGTGATGCATATTACTGCGTAATATAATTTGCTCAATTTTTTTAAAAAAAAAGTAGTACACGATTCTTGAGTGGCAAAAAAAAAAGTGAAGCTTTAACCGGTTTGAAATTAAATAAATAAATTTTATTTTTGATTTTTTGTTTCATGAATGAAACACGCATGTCCTTTTCACATACAATCCACGTTATATATCATCACCATCATGTTTCTAGTTTTCTTTGTGATCTATAGAAAGATAGGGTGGGGAATCAAGGTTATCTTTGTTATGAAATTGGTTAAGTGAATCTACTACTATATATACCACTTCTCCACTGAAAAATGAAAGTTTCTTTCTATCTCTTTATATAGAAATATATTCTGAATAGTCGTAATAATTCACAAACCAAAATGGATTTGGTCAAGGGGACATACTTGTTCATGTATAAAAGGCAAAATATCAAACTAAATAGCACACTATATCAATACATTAATTTTCATATCTCTCAATAAGGAAAATATATCTCTAATTAAAATGTCCCCAAAAATTTAGTCATGAATAAATCATCTCATTAGTTATTTAAATATCAGAAATATCCAAAATATTCATTAACTTTACTAATTAGTTCATTGAAGTGGCGTTTCACAAAAAATACACAACGTTTCCCAAACGCAACTTCTACATAAATAGCTGGATATATACAGACAATGTAATCAATTAATATTATTCATGAAAAATACTTAAAAAAGTAAAAAACACAATGAAATATTTGGTCAAATTGAATAAGTAACTAATAACAATTAATGAGTTAGTTTTAGAAAAAAATACCAAAAATTAATGAGTTTAAATAAAATTATTTTTAATTATATAATAATATATTAATTAATAATAAAATACTATAAAATATATTATTTTACATTGTGGGCATTTATTAATTATTAATTAGGTCAAAATAAAATTAATTGAGTAATTGAAAATTCATTAAGAAGAAGGGAACAAGAAACAGTATAAAAACCTCTCCTCTCTCAGCCATGTTTTGCCGAACATGCACCGCACAGAGTAAGCTTTCAAACTCTCTCTGATCGGAGCAAAAATCTCCGACCACCGCTTTCCAAAATCCTTCACAAAACTCTCGTTGCTTCTTCCTCATTCCAATCCCAATTCGCATTCCTGTGTCGTCATTTCATTCAGGTGCGTGCGTGCCACCTTTCTCTGATTCTTCGAATCAATGTGGGTCTTGGTTTTCGATTCTGATGACATGTAGTGGTATGTAGTAGTTGATTTCATTGCTCTGTTTGAGATTTAAGAAAATGAAAATTGGATTGATTTTCGTGTAGGTTGGTTTCGCTTTTTTTTTTGTTTTGATTATTTGTTTGATTGTGATGGAAACGCCAATGTGGTCTGTGATGAACATGGCAAACCGCATTACTGTGGAGAATTCTTGAAACCTTGTTAAAAGTTTTTTTTGTGAATTGTTTCTTGTTTATGCCTTTATGGGTATTTATTGTTTGTTTTGTTGACAATGCATGAGGAACTTGATTACATTGGATTTGGTTTTTCTGTTTTTTTTTTCCTTGAAGGGTTTTATGAGCAATGATTTCTCTATTGGAAGTCCTGAATTTTGGATTTTGAAGTGGATGGTTTTTAAACTTGTAGAGAACTAGGGAAGCATGCTTTGTTTTGTTGCTATAATATTGAAAGAAGTAGTTGAAACTGCTGATTGATGTTGTGGGAATTGCAATTATTTGTTCTAGTTTGCCTCTTTATTTGGATCATTGAGGGTTTGGTTGTTTTCTGGATTGTGGTTTGGGAGGGTGTTAGGCAATGTGAATGTGAAATTGTGTTGGAAACCTTGTATCATGTTATCTTTATGCTTATCTCAGAAATTCAATCCTTGTGTTTGTACTTTGTACATTGAATTTGTAGTTACTAGACTATTTAGGTGGAACATTGGGAGTTGGTGGATTGAAATATGTTATCTGTGAACCTTTATTTCTGTAATATTGTTAAGATTTCGTTGTAATATGTTATCAGTTTGTTTAGTTTTTAATTTGTTTCTGATGTAGATTGTAATTTTGACTATTTATAGAGTATTATCTTGGGCTCCTGTCAATAAAGGAAGCATCTTTATTTTGCAGATTCAGTTGTTAGGTTCTGGGCATATATTTATCATCTTGTCCTCACTCCATATTGATATTGCCCTGCTGTAATAAAGAAGGGTAATTAGCATCCATTTGGAGAAACAAAGTAGCTGGCATGGAGGGTAATAGAGATACTGCCTTAATGGTTAAAGAGATTGCAGAGAAGAAGCTATTACAGAAAGACCTTGGTGGCGCAAGGTTATTCGCAAGGAGGGCTCATGACTTCTATCCTGAACTTGATGGCCTCCCTCAATTGCTAGCAACTATTGAAGTTCATATCGCTGGTGAAAATAAAGTTAATGGAGGAGAAGTAGATTGGTACAGGGTCCTCGGTTTGCAACCCTTTGCTGATGATGAAACGATTCGAAAACGTTATAGGAAACTAGCTCTTGCTT
This sequence comes from Lotus japonicus, assembly GCF_012489685.1. Classification (NCBI taxonomy): domain Eukaryota; kingdom Viridiplantae; phylum Streptophyta; class Magnoliopsida; order Fabales; family Fabaceae; genus Lotus; species Lotus japonicus. The sequence continues at coordinate 79,873,027 of NC_080041.1, forward strand.
TGCACCCTGATAAAAATAAATCTGTAGGAGCGGATGGGGCATTTAATCTTATTTCACAGGCTTGGAGTTTATTATCTGATAAAGCCAAGAGAGCTGCCTATGACAGCAATTACCGCTTATGGAGTATACATCGAGGAATTCCAGGTGGGAAACCTGCTATACCCACTAGTCGGAATAATGGTTTCTATAATACCTTCAATACTGATGACGGGAAAGCCAGAGATCAACGGAGTGTTGCTCATCCCAATCCTGCACCGGGACCTCCTGCAACATCAGACCAGACATTTTGGACCAAATGCAGTTCCTGCCGTTTGCACTGTGAGTACCCTGCTGTTTATAAAAACAGCTATCTCATCTGCGTCAAGTGCAAAAAGCCATTTTTAGCTTCTGAGGTACAACCGCCACCAGCATTCGTAAAGGTTTCATCCACTTCAAGCATTTCTCAAATGCAGCAACAAAATTTCAACTCAACCAGAATGGAAAGAGGCTCTCATGTTTCAGGAAGGAGACCAGTGTCTGCTGTCAACTCGTCGCTTGGGTCTGGTATTTTCTCTGTACCTGGTGGTATCTCCAATGTGCAGACATCAGCTTCTACTGCTTCTGAAGCCCCTGGAGTTTTCAGGATGTCATCTGAAAATTTGAAGAGAAGGCGTGAAGACTCAACACCTGTCATGTGGGAGGAGGTGCATTTAGGAAAACCTTATGCAGTTGAGAGAACTGTTGCTGGTTCAGCTTTTCAGTCCTCTTTTAATGGTTCAAATCCTGTTCTGAAAGGAGATGGGCCTATGAAAAAATGCTGCACTGATGAACTACATAAATTTGATAGTGATAGAAGTGGTATGGAAGCTAAAGTAGCATTTCAGAAAGCAACAGGCTTGGCTAATGAGTTTGGGTCTCAGAAGAATGGCTTTTATACACGAAAAGTTAATGCTGCTGGAAATCACAAACCTAATGGTATTAGGGATGGATCACAGCAAATGAAGAGCATGCTAATGGTAAAGGCTCGGAACGTGATTCGTAAACAGCTAGATGAGTGGAGAGCTTCTTCTGTATCAAAGAATTTAAACAAGCCAAATAATACTGATACAGAAGTCAGAGAGAAGAACAAAGATAGGGCCATCAATGGTATGAAGCCTCCAGCAAAAGAATTTGTTGATTCTGAGACCCTTGGCAAAAAATGTCTTTCTACTGATTCAGAGTTGCCTCCTTCTGTCTCCTTTACTGTTCCAGACCCAGATTTCCATGATTTTGATGGGGACCGTATTGAAGACTCTTTTGGTGAGAACCAGGTATGGGCTATATATGACGAAGACGATGGCATGCCGCGCTACTATGCCTTAATCCACAGTGTAATCTCAAAGAATCCTTTCCAAATGAAGATTAGCTGGCTGAGTTGTAAAACCAATGATGAATTTGCTCCAATAAATTGGATCAGTTCTGGCTTTCCAAAGACCACTGGGGATTTCCGACCAGGTAAGCGTGACATCTATAGCACTCTCAATTCCTTCTCGCACATGGTTAAGTGGACAAAAGGTTCAAGAGGGGCTGTCCATATATATCCGAAGAAAGGGGATGTTTGGGCTCTGTATCGGAACTGGTCCGCTGATTGGAATGAGCTCACTAAAGATGAAATCATACATGAATATGACATGGTGGAAGTGCTTGAAGACTACAGTGAAGAGAAAGGTGTGAATGTTGCTCCACTTCTCAAGGTTGCAGGTTTCAAGACAGTATTCCGCCAGAATGCTGATCCAAGAAAAATCAGGAACATTCCGAAGGAAGAAATGTTTCGTTTCTCACACCAGGTGCCTTCATACTTGCTGACTGGTGAAGAAGGTCACAATGCGCCCAAAGGTTTCGTGGAGCTTGATCCTGCTTCTACACCTATGGAACTTCTTCAGTTGGTCACTGAAACTGCAAAGCAAGAAATGGAAATGACAAATGAAAAGTCTCTAAAGGATGAATTGAGGCCCGAAGAGAATTCCAGGGTGGATGGTTCTGTTTTGAGAGGCCCGGCAACTGAGGGTGAAGATTCTGCTGAAGGTGTCCCTAGAAATGAGGTGGCTGAAGAACTGGCAAATAAGCCAAAACAGCCTGAGATTTTGCTTGTATATGAAAGGAAACGTAAAAGGGTAAAGAGCTAGCTATGAAGTGGCAAGTAATTGTGAATAACCAACTTGGTTTGAAGAGGTTTTGCGTTCTATTTTGTCACAGAGTTAGCATATTTGAATAGTAAACAAATCCATAGATTACAATCACCAATTCAACACAAATTAGAGCAGATTTTGTTGTTTTTGCTGTATATTGGCAGCCTACAGTTTTGTTGTATCTGTAGGACATTTTGTCTGCTGTAATTGTAATACTCTTTGAAATGCCAATGTACTAGAGTTACCAGCTTCTGCTAGTCAATAAAATTCTGCATCACTCAGCCCTTTTGGATGAAGACTTTAATCTTATTTTTGGGTTCATATAAGCTGCAAACTTTTTCTTACACTTCTTGGATCAAAGTAATTTATAATTTTGAAGTTTTATTTGTTTTCTCCATATAAAGCCCCTTCCCTATGTAATTCATACTAGTCGCTTACAATATGATCGGTAAAGAAAAGTGAATGGAGAAAACAATATTTCACTGATTATTTTCTATCAAGATTTTCAACTGCAATCATGGACGCGGTTAGTTCTTAATTTTATTATTAATGGAGTATTAAATTGCAGATAAATGCAGTTAATGTAGCTATAATTGAAGTGGTAAGAGCTTCCAAAATCATGATGTTGTGAAGATATAATTGCAATGGTATAGATTTCAAACCCTACACAACAATATTCTTTATGCTTGCCCTATCTCTCAACAGTCATGTTCAAATTCACACAGCATCAGTTAAATTCCGCTAACTATCTAGGACAATTAGCATTTACAGATACTGGTGACATATTCAGGTTAAGATTCTATGAAAACTGGAGGGTGTTAGGTAATTGATTCCTCATTCAGTACTAGCCCGTTAAGAAATTGTTTTCACATGGCCTTTTCCCTCCTATAATTGCCTTAAGCCCTTATGGAATCATGAAAAGGGGTTGAAAAGATAGTGAGACCTTTTGAGATTGGGAACTTTTGAGTTGTGTAGTCACTATTAGTGATTAAATAACCAACAAAGTACTCACTATATAGTTTGAACAAACATAAACTTCGTATAACTAATGATTATAAAATATGTTTTTTCTTTTAAAAACGATCATACATGACGAAGTAAACGCCAAATACAAAATTACAAAATGTCCTATTGAATATGACACTGAGAGCAAAATGCATTTAGATAATAAAACCAAATGGTGGGAAAGAGGCAGCTTTTGATTTGTATAGCAATTTCACAAAATGGTATTTCGGCCTATTGACCAAAGAGGATGGATACTCACGGGAGTGTGTAATGGAGCACTTGCAAATCAAAATTGTACATAATATGAAAACTGAAAAGGTTAAATACCATGTTTCCTGAACAAAGACCTCTAATTAAAAACATAGAAGTACTAAGTAAATTTTTAAAAACGTATATACAATAATTGGTAACACTTTCAAACCTAATAGATACTTGAAAATGTTTCAGGAAAGGGTTTCACTTCCTTTGTTGTTAGTGGCTTATCTTTAATGACTATATTTTACACCCCACTTTACCAATATTAGATATAATATCTGTGTGTTTTACAAGTTTATTTATAATATTATATAAAAAATACTGTATTTTTTTTTTACATCGGAACAATATTATATAAAAAATATTGCAATTTAAAGAAATATGTAACTATTAAATATTTTTTAATTATAAATTACAATAAAATAAAAATAATTTAATAAATAATATTAAAGTTTTGTTTGTGTACATAAAAAATATTTTATGATTAAAAAATTCTACTTTTTAATATTTGTTAATATATAAAAATATTATTTAGTTTAATTTTAATACTTTCCTCAATTTATGATTTATAAATAATATTCTATTAATATTAATTAATTTTAATATATGAGAAACTTAAAAGTCTTACAATTAGTTATACATATAAAAGATTATTGACCACTAATTGATATATTTTTTTGAAAGAAGATACTAATAAATATTATTATTAATGTAAATTTCAAGTCAAATTAACTTATTATTACTATTATTATTTAAGTTTTTCCCTAAATTTTTTGTTAATAGATAAAATAAAATAATATTAATACTCAATTTTAAATATGATAAAATAATTTTTTTACAAATAATAATTAATATAATAAATTTTTTTTGTGCAGAATATAATAAATAATATAAAAAGTTATTAATAACTAATTAATATTTTTATTAATGATATATCAATGACTTTAAAAATTTCAAAAAAAAATATATATCAATGACTTTTAAAAGGTAATTAGTAATTACGGTGAATTAGGGATAAGGATGACATATTAAAATTTAAAAGCTTTAAATGAGAACTCAGATAGATAATTTGAAAAAAAAAACTCACATAGTTAATCCAATTAAAATTTGAAAAGAGAAAGTTCAGTTCTACTGCCAACACCATTATTTAATATTTTATCATTAACCAACACACACACACACACACACACACAGTGTTTTTATTTTATTTTTATAATTTTCTTTTGTTTTCTCCCTCCATCAAAAACCAATTTGGGGCACAAAATTTATCTCATCCCTCTCCAATGGACAACAACCACCAGGCCCAATCGGCGCCGTCGTACCCACCAACCGGCACTCCGCCGCCGCCACCACCACCACCCAACGCCGCTCCTCCAGCCCCATTTCACCACCTCCTCCAGCAGCAACAGCAGCAGCTTCAGATGTTCTGGACCTACCAACGCCAAGAGATCGAGCACGTCAACGACTTCAAGAACCACCAGCTCCCTCTCGCTCGCATCAAGAAGATCATGAAGGCCGACGAAGATGTCCGCATGATCTCCGCCGAAGCACCCATCCTCTTCGCCAAGGCATGCGAGCTTTTCATCCTTGAACTCACCATCCGATCCTGGCTTCACGCCGAGGAGAACAAGCGCCGCACGCTTCAGAAGAATGATATCGCTGCTGCGATTACTCGCACCGACATTTTCGACTTCCTGGTTGATATCGTTCCTAGGGATGAGATCAAGGAGGAAGCGTCGCTCGTCGCCGCCGCTGCTAGCGGCGTTCCGTACTACTACCCGCCCATGGGACAGCCTGCTGGGATGATGATTGGCCGCCCTGCGATGGATCCTGCTACTGGGGTGTATGTTCAGCCACCATCACAGGCTTGGCAGTCTGTTTGGCAGACTGCCGCCGATGACGGCTCTTACGGCACCGCCGGCACCAGTGGGCAGCCCAATCTCGACGGTTCTCAGAGGTACTTTGAGTTTTTCTTCCTTTCCCTCTCATTCTACTGCATGGGGTTTACTCTGTTTGGAAGGAGCTGAGTTGAGCTGATCTTACTCTCTTTTTCAGCTTTGGGGGAAGTGTTTTTGGTATAATGTTTGTTTTCTGTGATGGGTGGAGAGGCTTTTGTTGTTTTGGTTATTCTGGAATCAGAAGTTTTACTTTTCAATTTTAGTCTTAGGGTTTTGTGTTGTTCACTATATGGGTTGTTCACTTGTTTGTGATTACTTTAGGGCTTTTCAAAATGGTTTTTTGGTCTGAATTACATTGGGAGAGGGTGAAGCATGATTGGAACATAAGTAGTGAAACATACTAGATGCTGTTTAAGTGTGTAGATTTTGTTCATAAGATTTAATTACCTTAACATTTCTTGGCTTTAACCTTGTTTCGGATACTTAGGAATGGGAAATTTTGCATTTTTAAGGTTCTGTAGTTTTCTCTATTTAGAGTTTGAGGTGTGTCAAAATGATTTTTGGTCTGAATAAGCATTGTGCAGTAATTAGATGATTCGTGATTGGAACATAAGCATACTAGATGCTGTATAAGTGTGTATTCATAAGATTTAATTACCTAACATTTCTTGATTTTTACTTAGTTTGTGAAAAAATACATTCACTTTTACTGTATGTCTCCTGGTATCTTTATTCTCCTACTCTTTTGGTCCAATGGCTCTTCACATCTGTATAGTAAGACCTTATCAGTTAATGAATGTTCATTTCAGCTGCTGTATTTGCATTTTCTATATCACGGGGTTTCCTTTGGTTCTGCTATTCTTAAGTTTCCTGTTATTTTAAAGCAAAAGGATTGAATAAATAAGTTGGTTCTGCTATTCTTAAGTTTCCAGTTATTTTAGAGCAAAAGCATTGAAGCAATTAGATTTATACTTGTACTAACATGTTTGATTGTTTTAGATATAAATGCATCAACTGTAATAGTTTGATTAGAGCTGTTTCGAGCTGAATGCACCATTTACATAAGCCACATTGTCTTGTATTTATTATATTTATAGTTGGAGCTGATTTAGAATTGAAATACACAAACACAATGTTCTTTTTAAGGTAACATTTCTTTCAAGCTGCAAATGGGTATGCCAATTTGACGTAAATATCATCATGTTTTACAAACCATAAAACATATTGCATGTCATCATTGATTGCTTGCCAAAAACTTTGATGGCCTTTTTATTGATTGTTATTAACTTGATCAGGGGTTCCTATTTGAAGCTTCTGCAAAAGAAAAAATCTCTTGCACAAACCATTTGCATAACTTAATTTGCTCTGGATCTTTGTGCTGTTAATAAGTGTCTGATTCAGCTAGCTATTTAGATTGGATATCTAGATTCGAAGTCATTAGAGTAGGACCATTCAATATAGTAATTAAGGGGATGTATTGGATGAGAGTGTAAGAGGAAATAATATTTACCATACAATCATATGTGCATGGTTGTGATTGATTTTTCTTATCTTACCTATTCATGTAAGATTGAATGGTTACGGTTAGCTCTTCTTACGCTCTCACATGATACTCTCCCAATCCCAATTCTTTAATACGTATATTTCAAATATATATACTTGATTGTTAGATTTTCTGAACTATGGTCCTGTTGATGAAAGGACCCAATTCATCAATCAAATTGATATCTGTTCCAAGTTTCATAACTAAGTTTCATACATAAAGATAATTAGATATTGGATATGCTGTTGTTCCAACAGGCTGAAGCTTAATAAGAGAATGGAAGAATGTATATATTGGTCTAGATACATATAAAGATTGTGTTTTTGTTCCCGGATAGAGTATACCGTGCATTTGGGTGAGAACACCCTTTCTTTTATTGTTGTTTGTTGTGGGGGGAATTGTGCTTGATGCTTCAAATTTAGTAGCATGAGCTGTCATTCCATAAAATATGCTTTACCTCGGCAAACTATTGGAGTTGGACCTCTTCAAGTCATTAATTAGCCTATTTGATTCTCATAGGCTATTTTAGATATTATTTACGTTGCCTCTTATGTATGGCTGATTAAATTATGTAGAGGTGCAGTTAGCACTAAGATATTTTTGAAAATTATCAACCTTATCAGGACTGTGTCATTCCTTGTTTGCCCTTGAAATTCAGTTAAGGATTGACTTTAATTTTAAGTTTTTGTTTGTTACTTACTGTTATTAGGTGGGAGTGAGCGAAGTTTGTTAAACTATATTCAAATTTTATGAACAGAAAGGCTGTAGTTCGGTAACTCTGTTAGAGCTTGATTTATGGAATTGTTTTCAGGGCATTATGTGAAATGTATCAATTAGCAACAAGGATTTGGTCCAATAACCTTGTAAAAATGGCTTCAAATTTTTATCAACTTGCTACCTTAAATGTATATTTAATTTCCTTTGGTGCCATTCAGATGATTCTGTTGAAACACTAGCTTGTGTCCTTTGTGAAATTTGAGCCACTACTAGTTGTAAGTTCAGGATATTTGATCTCTCAGCACATGTTAAAACTTACATGCATCTTTCCAAAACTATGATCTGCACTGTATGAATCTTTGAAGTCAAATCAGTAGTTTACCATATACACCTTTGCTTCAACACAGGTGATGTTATATTACCCAGTACACTGTTACTACTGGCATTGGAGATGTTGAATTGTAATAAGTAGAATAAGCTACTTATGTTATTCCATTCTGAAATATGTTTGATTGGCCTGTGTCGGTTATCTTGTTTATTGTGCATTATGTCTGGAAATGTTTCTGATGCTGTCTGTGGTTTCCTTTTTGTTATCTGCAGCTGAGTGACAATAATGGCGATGAACTGTCAGGAGATATGAAGATTCTGGACTTCTGCAATGTTGCTTGGAATTTTTTATTGCTTGCAATTTAGAAATGGTTTTGTTAACCAAATTTTTATGGGATGACATTATGAACCTGTTAACTTGATGATCAACATCATTTAACTACTTTATGTACAAAATTTTAAAATTGAACAATGATCCTTCTGTGCAATATGCGTGTAACATGTTTGATCATCAGCTAATGAACCGTTTATTCCTCAAAAGCATACCATGATAATCCTTGTGTATTATTTTTGGAACAATCCTTGTGTATGGACATGCGCTTCATTGTCTGTTTGTTCTCTCACTATTAATATGTTTGGATAAGTTTATTTTTTCTCAATCAATTTTGAAACTCAAAAACTATTTACATAAGTTTCTTTCGAGAATTGGTTTTTGTTTTAAAATCAATAGTAGAAAGATTGATGTGCTAGTGAGTGAAATATTTTTATTTTTGTAAGTTTGTTTGGCTCAAACTTTTCTATACGGGGGTCGAATTCAGCATGGAGGTCCATGATAGAGAATTTCAACAAGTCGCATATAATACCTTCCATTAAGGTAAAAATTTGGACGGAGAAATTTTGAAGAAGTTGATCCTGGTTATGATTGACGAGTTTGATAAAGAAATTTATCTATTACTCCCTCCGGTCCTATTTATAAGCATGAAAGAGAAGAAAAATCTTGGTCCTTTTTATAAGAACCAAATGAAAGTTTGAGCTATATTAATTAATTTTTTTCCAATGATGCCCTTATTAATTCTAACTTGTAAAATGTGTCTCATTAATTATTCTCTCTCTTTTCCACTTTCCAACACTAATAACAAAGGGTAATTTTGGAAGTTCATTTTAATTTAAGACAAATTTAATGCATTTTATCTAGTTTAACTACATTTCTTAAACTATGTGAATTTTTTTTTGTTGCTTATAAATAGGACCGGAGGGAGTATGAATCTCAGCTTTGTACCTTTCACATCTATCATAACAAAATGTTATAAAATTTATTCATTCATTATTTTATGCTTGTGACATTTCAATTTAGATTTTTAGTATGTGTTAATTTTTTAAAAAAATTCTTATGTAGATATCGTTTGCCTCCTTGATTATTGATGCAACAGTTCTTCACCAGTCTCATTGTGTCCTAAGGGGTGAGAATATGATAACATTTTTTTGTGATTATGATTGACAAACAAGGAGGCCAGCTTAAGGGGGAAGATGACTTAACTTCGTGAAAACACACAAATTAATAGATAAAAGGTTTATTTGGTTTGAAATTGACAGAAGGGATCCAACAATAGTTCATGTTGGTGGGTTGCAAAAACGATTTTAATTTCTTAAATATTTTCAAATAATATTTGGTTTTATCTTTTGGATGAATGTAATACTGCTACAATTAATTTCTAGCATGATCAACTTTTTCTAACAAGCACTTACTATTTAATGTTATTCTCAGGGATGAATATGTTAAGTATGAACGGACTTAGTGTTTTCCATTTCCAATTTATGATGCTTGATTACATCCACATCAATGCTACTAATATTGAATAGATTCATCAGCATGATTTATTTGGGGATTTATATAAAATAATATCTTGTTTCAAAACCCATCGCCAACAACAGTCAACATATAGTAAAAATAGGCAGATTATCTATTAATTAAAAAATTACTTAATTTTAGACGTGAGCAAGTAATAAAAGTACTAATGGACCGACTAATAAAATTGGGCAATATACTTCCATGATATGATGTTTAGGGGTGATTTTTAACCGTGGTTACCATTTAGTTATATATGTGAAAAATATGTTGCGTAATTTTGTGTGTAGATTAATCATTTTCAAGTGTTAACGTAATTATTAAATTAAGTAAATTCATATCTCCTCGGGCCACCAGATTTATACAAAACATTAAAATTAAGAACAACGTTTACTTGATGGCGGTGTAGTGGGGTAGACGAACAACACAAAAGACGAATATGTGAAGTGAAGTGACTACTTGTTCAGTTGTGTTCTCTAGTGTCACGCGAAGCTGCAACTTCATTTCAAGTTTACTATTTTATCCATCACAGTATCGCATAGTGTACAAAAGTACAAGGGCAACAAAGTAAATGAATAAAAACAATGTCTTCCTCGTTCTCTGGCTTGAGGGATGCACGAGTACGGGTACGGTACCGGGTACGGGTGCGGTATTTTTCAAAAAATCATGGGTACGGGTACGTTAGTATATATATATTTAATGATTATATTTTCAACATATTAGGAGAAAATCTGAACAATAAAATCTTAAAATTCACATTGTTCTAAAAAATAACAAAGCAAATGGAAGAAATTGAGATTTTTACATGATGCAAGAAAGAAAACTCAAAATTAAGTAACTTAAATTGACTAATAGATTGATGCAAATTGAAGATATTAGTAGAGTATATAGGCTTTTATGTGTAATAGAAGTAGAGATACAAAAAAGTACTCAAATGATACCAAAAAACTACCCAATCAAATTTCGGTATAGATTGTGTTTGCATTTTTAAGTACCCATGAAGTACCCAAGTGTACAAATATCGGGTACGTTGGCCAAACTGGAGTACCCGTGCTTCTAAATATAATCCAAGGCCAGCCTCAGATTTTTCTAAGTCGTTTGGTTCTTTGATTCTTTTTACATCGGAAAGATAAATTACATCCGTCAGGAATCGATCCTTGGACCTCCCCTACCCCACTCATATATCCCCTAACTTCTACCACTTGAACTATCCTACGGGGACACTTTGATTTTGAAAATCACACGGTTTACAAGAAAATAAAGTAAACAAAACGGAATATGACATCCATAGATTTGCTTTCCCTTTTTAATTCTTTGAAGTAAACTTTTGAAGCTCCACCTTCCATAAGAGCTCGTTTGGTATGTTGTATAGTACAAGATCGGATAGTATAAGGTCTGATTGTATTAGCCCTGATAGGATAAGGCCTGATAAAATTTAATACTATACAACGTTTGGTCATGCACTGTATAATTTGGTGGCGACAATGGTGGCAGTGGTAGTGGATGGTGGCAACGACGGCGGTAGTAGTGGCAGCTGTGGAGGGTGGTGGATGGTGTTGGTGGTGGCGGTGGTGATGAAGGGTGGTGGCAGCGATGGTGATAGTAGTAGTAGAGGTAGCAGCGATTGTGGTGGTGGGGGTGGGTGGTTGCGATGATAGTGGTGTTGGCGGTGGAGGGTGGTGGCGACAGTTGTGGTGGAGGGTGTTGGTGGTGGACTGGTGGCGGTGGTGGTGAAGGTTGGTGGTAGCGGCGGTGACGGTAGTACGTAGTGACGGTAGCAGCGATTGTGGATGTGGTGGTGGGTGGTGGCGACAGTGGTGGTGAAGGCTGTGGTGACGGTGGTGGTGACGGCAGCGGTGGTGGTAGTGGCGATAATGCTGACGATATCAACGATGGTGGTAGTGGTGGAGCGTGGTGGTGGTGGTGACGATGATGACGGTGGCGGTTGTGGTGGTGGCGATAACGATGACGCTATCAACGATGCTAGCAGTGGTGGAGCGTGGTGGTGGTGGTGGTGGCAACGGTGGTGGTTGTGGCGGTTGTGGCGGTTGATTATATATTCAAGTAATTTATACATCACACTCTTATCATGCCTTATCCATCATTTATATGTGGATTAAATAATCCATCATTTTTATGTATAAGAGGGGATTGATGTATAAGCCTATACAATACAATGTGAGCACCAAACAATGGATAAGCCCATAATGTATTGTATAAGCTTATACTATCATGCCTAATACGACGTACCAAACGAGCCTAAGGGTCCGTTTGGTGCGACGTATAGTATAAGGCCTGATAGTATAAGACCTGATAGTATTAGGCCTGATAGTATAAGCCCTGATAACTTTCTTATACTATCCAGCGTTTGGCCATACTCTGTATAATTTACCATATCGTTTAAGTTAATGCAATTTTATGTTTAGTGAAGTATTGAATAATGATATATAATAAAAATCAAATATGGAGGTGATTATAACGGTGGTGGCGGTGGTGATCAAATTTTTTTTTTTTTATGAATTGCCTTTACAATTTTAAGTTAGGTATAATGAATTCTAATTTTTTTTAGAATGTGACTTCTAAAGATTAAACTCTTAACCTAAAAAGCGTAAACAAACACTTTTAACTAATACAATCGACACTCATAAGAGAGAATGATATAATTTAAAACTTATTTAGAAGGAGAGTAATATATTGTTCAATTCAAGTAAAACAAAGAAGTACGTAGGATTCATATATCTAGTTAAGGAAAATAAGGATTCACGAGTTTAAGAATGAGTTATCTAAATACCAGTTAACTCATGTTTTTCACCAAAATCACACGGTTTACATGTCTTAATATCTGAGCCGACTAATTAAAATCATACGGCTCAAGTTTCTTGATTGCATAAGTCTTGGGAACCCTAACTGGTGATTGCAAGGAATTCAGTTCCATGTATGAACGAGGTGATCACGAGTCGTAGGGTTTAGTGGAAAGAGAAGAGAACATATTATATATGTTTTATTGCAAGGAATCCAGTTCCATGTATGAACGAGGTGAACCCTAAATGTTTATATTATATTATATCATTATCTTATTTACTTCAAACACATGATAGGATGAAAATCTATCAAATTTTATCAAATTCTTTATTTTATCACACTCTTATTCTATCTTAACCACTAAGCGAGCCAGAGGATAACGAATTTGCTAGTGTTTTCATGTGATCACGTGTGGGCAAACCATGAATGGATGACCACTGATTTTTTTAGGCTTAATCCAGTTTTTTATCCCCAACCTTTGTCATAAATATGACTTTAGTCCCTCGTCAGCGTAAAGGTGGGGATTGGTCCCCAGTTTTTGGCAAAATAGTTGGTTTTGGTCCTTCCGACTGGTTGGGTCAACGTCAGAGCTCCGCCAGCTGATGTGGCCCTTGCCACGTCAATTAATGAGCTTAGGTGGCTTTTCTTTTTCTTTTTCATTTAAATTCTATAAAAAACCATAATTAAAACTCTTTAATCCTTTCTCCCTAATTAATCATTCACCTAATTATTAATTACAAATCTCTTCATCTACATATCTTCTTCATCAAATCAAAAACCCAGATTTTGCTCTTCATCATCCATCTCCATATTAATCACAAAGGTGCATAAAGGGTCATTCATCAAACCCATAAAAATTAGCAAAAAATACTATGTTTGAATGTGGTTCCACCATCTTCCTCTGTCACTTTCAGCAGACTCATTCACCATTTTTCCATAAATGCATCTGGAGAAATGAAATTCATAACCCCAACCCACAGCTACCATACCCACATCACAGATTTGAAGATTTTGGTTTCTAAAACCCATAACCCCAACCCACCGCTACCATACCCACATCGCAGATCTGAAGATTTTGGTTCTTCTGTGAGATGTTATCTTCTTCTTCTTCTACTTCTACTTCTGCTTCTTACTACAATTCACAAATCAAATGGACTTCCTTCACTCAGTTCAACCTCCTCTTCTTCGATCTCCTCATCTCTCCTCCTCCACCAGATCAACCACACCGCCGTCGTTAACTGCCACGACCTCCACCGCGACACCGTCCTCATAAGGACCTCGATCGTCGTCCCCGACACGGTGGTGCTCTACCACACCCACGCCGTCTCCCCGAACCAGTGCAGAAAAAAGAACACAAACTTAGAGATCTTACACTAGCTGAGGCAGATCGAAACCCAGGGGGAGGGGAAAAATCAAGTCTGGTGTTGGTGGGCATTTGATGGTGGTAGATCTGGGTGTGGGTTGATGAGAAAAAAGGAGATTGATGATGATGATGTTTTTTTTTCTTGGACTGACTATGATGATGAAGAGGATAATTAATTGCCATAATAATTAAATTATTAATCATGAATAAGCTTTGAGTCCCTCATCCTTCTTAATTTTATTTTAATTTAATGAAAAAGAAGAAAAAAATCCAACATTGACTTAACCGGCCAAAAGGACCAAAATCAATCATTTTGCCAAAAACTGGGGACCAATCCCTACCTTTATGCCGGCGAGGGACTAAAGCCATATTTATGACAAAGGTTGAGGGACCAAAATCTAGATTAAGCCATTTTTTTTATTTTATTTCAATTTTCAAGGTTACTATTTTACCCATACATTAACAATCATAGCATAAAAAACGACAAGGACAACATAGTAATGAACAATCCTCATATGAATCACGATGTTCAAAAAAAAATATGAGGCTATAACTCCCTATAACTTTGTTTCTCCACCACAGTTAGCAGCACAATCATTGTTCATCAACAATGGCCAATAAATCCAGAAGATTCAAGCACCAAATAAATATGTGACCATACTCCTCAAAAGGAACTGTGAAAATTTTGTATGTCTTATTCACAAATTGGACATATAGTTCAAATGATGTTTGCATGACTTATTTACAAATGAAATTACTTAACTATTTTTCATGGCAGTTATATATCTTGTCGTTGGTGACAGATTTGTTTTTAAGAATTGTTTAGCAATCTTGTTTTGTTGTGTATCATCAAGTGCAAATCTGATTGGTACCAGCTATGAGCAAAAGGAAATATTGAACATTATTGAATGAATGATATGAAAACAACACAAATCACTGGTATCAGAACTCCTAGTATCATGTTGCAAATTGACATTCTATGACGAGCTCCTAGTCTCATATTGCAAATTAATTACCTCTGCTATTTTGGACGTGACTCTGCCATGCTTTTTAATTGAGTCTCAGCCAAGCTTATTGACTTTTGAGCAGAAGCCAATTGTGTTTTAACTTCTGCCATTTTTTTTCTCGGTCTCCATGAAATCAGTTTTTGATTTTTATTAATAATTAAGAATGAACAATCTGGTTTGATTAGGTATTAAACCGATGCTTTTATTTGATATTAATAATATATTTGTAACGTTTGACCATTTCAAAAATGTGATTGACCAAATACATTTGATCTATTTTTGTGATTGAGATATTTCCTAAAGTAAATATTAAATTAACATGTTCTCCATTGCAAAAGTGCTTTGTATCAATTTTATGATTGTGATTGAGATATTTCCTGAAGTAAATCTTTCATTAAACATGACAAAAGTTGTGATCTTTAATATCAAAGTGGTTAATTGTCCCAAAAGGACATGATGACGTATATGATATTGTATGGTAGTTCTCCGGAAGAGACCTATGAAATCCCAAAGCAATAGTATAGTAATGTGGTGGTAACTCACACTTAAGGTACTTTGAGATCTCCAATTTTCCCAACTAGTGATATCAAAGTATGAAAATAAAAATGAAAAATGTGAAAATCTCTTAAGGATTCAAAATGCAAGAAAATATTATTGGAAATATTGAAGCATTATTTTGATTTGCGAGGTTCTTCATATGGAAGAAGTGATTGTGATTGGCATATGTCCGGTTAGACTATCTCGAGTCTTATGATGCGAAAGTCTATTTCTCAGATGTTGTTCTCAAAGCCATAAATTAAAATTGTGACAAAATAAGGAAAATTTCCTATGATTCTTGAATATATTTGATGTGATACATGTGCACATATTCTGTATTTATCGATGCATCGACCTTGATAGAGTGAAATTTCCACCTTGATCAAGTTGGTGTGTGACATGTTTTTGAAAGTCGAGTTGCACATGTTCATATTTAAAATGATCTAGCAAAGATATTTAGCAAAATGCTTCTTATTTATAACTAGTCAATTATTAAGAGAACAAATGTATTTTTTCTTTGGATATGTGATGTTGCTAGTAGCAACATCTATATGCATCAAGTCAATAAGTCATTATAATTCTCTCCATTGCAATTGGTTCATTGTCAGGAACCTAATATGTCTCATCTTAGAACCTTTTATGTGAGCTATGTGTTCTCCGATGTCCAGCAGACAACACTTAGATGAGATTAAAAAGAAAGCTAAGATTATGCTATGAATTTGAGCTATTGCTAGAAGATATTGCATATCTTACTTATCATTATTTCTCGACATCAGGAGGAGAGAAAAATTAAGCAGCTCTAAAAACTTGTGTAGAATGCATATATGTACTCGCACACAATAATGTGAACCTAAGGTTCAAAAGAAAAAATGCATTCTCTGACCTAAAATGGATTTCTAAATTCCTTTATGCTGCAAATGTCATTCTCTATTAAAATTTTACTAGGCTAAGACATGTCTAATCTTGGTTCCAAATATAACTCTTAGAGAAGGAAGATGGTCTTGTTATGAGGAAAATTTTCATGAAAAGTGTAGAGATTACGAAAACTGTTTAAACCTCCTGAAGAGGTTCAGGTACCTGTGATTATTGATACAAAGAGATCTCAATCGATTATATCTCTACAAGTTGAAATAAGGAACCAAGAACTTGAAAAATTGTCGACTGATAAGTAGCACTCAATATTATACGTGCGAGAATATGGAACCCATATCAAATGGTGCGGTTGGCCAACATGTAAAGAGTCTTTGGACTTAAAGTCTATATCCTAAAGATGTGAAAAAGATATTGCATCGTTGTTTGGTTCTGAATTTGTCATTGATTGACAAAATGGAACATGCTTTTAACCAGTTCCGGTTTCATTTTCCAAATCTTGTTTTCAATTTTTTTTGTCCAAATTTGAATATGAGAAGTTCTACATCGAAGATTCATCTATCACCTTGCAGACAACACAAGGCTAAAGAATGATACATCAAGGGAGATAGAACAAAGCAGATGTCACTGAAACTCTTCTTCACTCATGATATACGAAAGAATGGTGACATAGACATCCAACAAATTCGTTCAAGTGATAATTTGACAGACTTATTTATGAAGGCTCTTCCAACAACAACATTTGAAAAGCTTGTGCGAAATATCCAAGGGGGAGTGTTATGAATAATTGGGTCAAGCCCAAGCCCGTGTAACTTGACCTTTGATCCTTATCCACCCCTGTAAATACAAAGGTGATGCATCAAGATGAGCACCTCTATTCACCACATTTGTATCTTCTCTTGCTCTTGTTTCTCTCCTCTCATCTCTTTCATCACTTGTTTAGAATTCATTTCATAAGAAAATTATTTATTAATAAAAAAATTACTTAATTTTAGACGTGAGCAAGTAATAAAAGTACCAATAGACTGACTAATAAAATCAGGCAACATACGTCCAACATGTTATTTAGTGGTAATTTTTAACCGTCGTTATCATTTAGTTATATATGTGGAGAGTATGTCGCTAAATTTTGTATGTACATTAATCATTTTTAAGTGTTAATGTAATTATTAAATTAAGTAAATTAATATCTCATCGTACCACCAGATTTATACAAAACATTAAAATTAAGAACAATGTTTACTTGATGGCGGTGTCGTGGGGTAGATGAACAACACAAAAGACGAATATATATATATATGTAAAGCACATTTATGATTTTTAAGCATTAAATGTGTATATGTATAAGAGATTTCATCATTGTATTAAATACAAAGATTGAATTAAAATAATAATCTACATTAGTTTTTTTTATAAGCATGATAATCCACATTATTAAGTTGGCATATGAGGGAGTAAGGATTAAGAAACTGACAGAAATGAAAAGTCCCCAATAATGGTTAAATAAATAAATAGATGAATATGTATAATCAACATACAATGAATAATGTACTCCTAGAATGTATTTGTGTTTTCTGATGTATTTTCATTTTTCTTTTAATGAAAGGTCAATGAAATGAACTCGCAAAAAATTATACTACATGCATATCCATGGACATGTAACCGACTAAAAAAAATTTAAGTATCAGTTATTAGAAAATAATGAGATTATAATCTGAAATCGTGTGGCATACCACAACTCTAAAAACTTAATAAAATTGCAACGTTTAAAGCCATTAACTAATTAAAAAAAAATTATAAGACAAAAGTGAAGGAAATAGTGACTCTTCTTCTATTTAATATATTTCTTATATTTATAAAAAATTATAATTTATAAAGATCTTACAATCAAAAAATAAAATTAAAAACAAATATGTGCATTTGAGTTTATATGTAAAGGAGACTTGGTTCCCGTAGGATAACTCAAGTGGTAAGAGCTGGGGACATATGGGTTGAATAGGGGGAGGTCCAGGAATCGATTCCTGACGAGTGCAATTTATCTTTCTGATGTAAAAAAAAATGTGAAGGAGACTTGAGTTTTACATTAAATACATTAAACTATAAAAAATAAATATTTATTTGCATTTGACAAATATTAAATATTTATTTAAAATTATTTAATTTTTGCATTTTACAAATATTAAAAATTAAATTTATTTTAAAATTGAAAAATGCTGCTACAAGGTATTTAATATTAACTATAACATATATGTGCATTATTGAAAAAAAAATGTTTTTTTTATCTATGATATATTAATAAAATTACTCAAGGAAGCATAATAGAGAAAATAATAATGGTCAAAGTTGAATACATGTTTGCTGTGAGAGGCCTGATCTATCCACTTAACGTGATCGTAGAGCCTCAATGAATTAGTCTCATGACTATCGGCTGTGCGAAAATACTCCCAAATCAAATAAGTTAAAAAAAATTAAATTCACAAGATAATATTTTGGGTTTTTTTTTGTAAAAAGGTTATTTAAGTTATCACTTATTATAATTCAAAAAGTTAAAATTAATTTATTCTTCTTGGTCTTGACAAGTCACACCAAATGGTTTTTCCAGGTAAAAAAATATAAAAAATGATATTAAAACTTATTTCAAGACATTAAACACTTACTACTAACATTTTTTTTGTAATTTAAATATTTCAAATTAACTTAATAATTTTTCATATTATTAAATAAATAAATAATTTAATTGTTAAAATTATTTAATGCTAATAATTAAATTTGAGTAATATTAATTATTTATACAAAACGAACTATAATAATATTTATTGAAATGTCTTGACATAATTTTTTTATATTTATAGTGAAAAATATTTTAATTTTAATTATTTAACTATTATAATTTTTATATAATATTAAATAATATTTTAAGTAAGCCCGTGCATCGCACGGGTATGATATCTAGTATGTGAAGTGAAGTGGCTACTTGTTCAGTTGTGTTCTCTAGTGTCACGCGAAGCTGCAACTTTATTTCAAGTTTACTATTTTATCCATCACATATCGCAAGTGTACAAAAGTACAAGGGTAACAAAGTAAATGAATAAAAACAATGTCTTCCTCAGTTCTCTAGGGTGTTGGCTTCGGTGGTACAGTTAAAAACTGTCTCATGGTGGTGCAGTTGAAAAATAGCCATTGGATAAAATAATATAAAATTGAATGGTTGAGATTAATTTTAGTAGAAGTCTGAGTTTACTAAAATATCCTTACCATCATCAACAAGCAACAACCCATCCTTTTTCTTCTGGGTTTTTTCTCTCTCTCCCTCCCTACCTTGCGTTCCTCTCTCTTTCTTTTCTGTGTTTGATCTTTCTCACCAAATATTTCACTTCAACCCTAATAACACTCAAACTGAATATAAATCAAAATAAAAATTGAGGAAAAAGCTTAGACTTTACTGATAAATTTCTTTTTTTGGGTCCATAATTATCATCCATTTCCGGCGGCACCTTCGCCGGCACTGCCCCACCACTTCTCCGATGGCGAACCCTGCTCCTCGGCTCTTCCTTCTCTCCCTCCCATCCTCCTCCACCGTTTCCCTTTTTCCCCTCACCTCCATACCCAACACCGTGCTAAGCAACTGAATCATGTGCACATGCAAATATTCCTATGTCAACCCAAAGCCACCAGCAATTCGTAAACAATATTTAATAAGAAATCACAAAATTAAGAATTGAAAGAACCCATGAATTTATGTTTTTAAGAGAAGACGGAGAAGGAGAGAACCAGATCTGTTGCTTCTTTTCCCTCCTAAACATGGAGTGATGATGCATAATGCACTTGAAAGAGAAAAAATGGTGGAAAAATAGATTCTCGATGGAGAAAGTGAAAGGGAGATGGAGAGGGGGCGAATTTTAGGCAGTTGTGTACTTGTGTATTTGGGTTTTTTTTTCTTTCTGATGAAGGGATAGACAAGGAAATAATGAGGGAAGATGAGGATATTTCCGACTTTTACCTTGAAAACAGTAAGTGTACCACGGTGGTACACTTCTCAACTAACCCACGGAAGACTTCGTCTCTAGGGTGTTGGCTTCTAAATATAATCCAGGGCCAGCCTCAGATTTTTCTAAGTCATTTGGTACTTTGATTTTGAAATCACTGCTAGTGCTATCGTTTACAATAAAATAAAGTACATAAAACGGAATATGACATCCATAGATTTACTTTCCTTTTTTCATTCTTTGAAGTAAAACTTTTGAATCTCCACGCTCCATAAGTGTATATTTTGATAATTTTTTTTCTTACTGAATTGCCTTTACAATTTTAACTTAGCTATAATGAATTCTATTAAAAAAAATGAATTCTATATATTTTTTAAGAGTGTGACTTCTAAAGGTTGAGCTCTCTTAACCTAAAAAGCTTAAACAAACATTTTTAACTAGGCCCCGTTTGGAAAAATAGCTTAATTAAGCGCTTATGGTCATAAGCGCTTATGTCATAAGCGCTTATTCGTAAGCTATTTTTAAAAATTTATTGAAATAAATTAAAAATAAGCTGTATATAAGCATAAGCTGTTTTTCATAAGCTGTCCTGAGTAGCTTATGAAAATAAGCTGAAAATAGCTTATGGCAGGTCATAAGCTGTTTGCATAAGCTCTCCCAAACACTGGCATAAGAGCTTATGCTGCCAGATAAGCTCAAATAAGCTCTTTCAAACTGGGCCCTAATACAAGCACGTAAAACTTTTGAAGCTCCACGTTCCATAAGTGCATATTTTGATAATTTTTTTTTACTGAATTGCCTTTACAATTTTAACTTAGGTATAATGAATTCTATGTACTAAAAAAATGAATTCTAAATGTTTTTTTTAAGAGTGTGACTTATAAAGATTGAACTCTTAACCTAAAAAGTTTAAACAAACATTTTTAATTAATACAATCAACACTCACAAAAGAGAATGATATACTTTAAAACTTATTTAGAAGGAGAGTAATATATTGTTCAATTTAAGTAAAACAAAGAACATTTCAAAAAAAAAAAGTAAAACAAAGAAGTACGAAGGATTCAGATATCTGTAGTTAAGGAAAATAAGGATTCACGAGTTTAAGAATGCGTTATCTAAAGACCAGTTAACTCATATTTTTCAGCAAAATCACACGTTTACATGTCTTAATATCTGGGCCGACTAATTAAGATCAGACGGCTCAAGTCTTGGGAACCCTAACGGGTGATTGCAAGGAATCTAGTTCCATGTATGAACGAGGTGATCACGAGTCGTAGGGGTTAGTGGACAGAGAAGAGAATATATTATATTTGTTATATTCAAAGAAAAATCTGATATAGTTTTACTGTTTATATCATATTCTATCATTATCTTATTCACTTCAAACACATAATAAGATAAGAGCCTATTTATCTTTATCAAATTTTCTATCTTATCTCACTTTTACACTATCTTAACCACCAAACAAGTAGAAGACAATGAATTTGCTACATGTTCCCAAGTGATCACGCGTGAGCCACAAACCATGAATGAATGACCACTGATTTTTTCAATTATTTCAAAAATCAAGGTTACTATTTTACCCATGCATCAACAATGATAGCATAAAAACGACAAGGACAACATAGTAAATGAACAATCCCCATATGAATCACAATGTTCAAAAAAAATATGAGGCTATAACTCCCTATAACTTTGTTTCTTCACCACAGTTTGCAGCACAATCATTGTTCATCAACAATGGCCGCCACAGCTTCAAGATCCCCATCACCATTCTCATCTCCTTCTTCAACCTCCAACTTCCCAAAACGCAATGTCAAATTCTTCACCCTACCCTTCTCTCCCATTCTCCACAAACCTCATTCCATCGGAATCTCATGCTCCCTCTCCAAACCCGCCGCCGCCGCTGCAGCACAACCTACCGCCGCCCCCGCCGTCGAGACCTTCACCTCTCGCTTCCCCGCCGATGAGCCACGCAAAGGCGCCGACATCCTGGTGGAGGCTCTGGAGCGGGAAGGCGTGACGAACGTGTTCGCCTACCCCGGCGGCGCTTCCCTGGAGATCCACCAGGCTCTGACACGCTCGCCAACCATCCGCAACGTGCTTCCCCGCCACGAGCAGGGCGGTGTCTTCGCCGCCGAGGGCTACGCGCGGTCCTCTGGCCTCCCCGGTGTCTGCATAGCCACCTCCGGCCCCGGCGCGACCAACCTGGTGAGCGGTCTCGCCGACGCAATGTTGGACAGCATCCCCCTCGTCGCCATCACCGGCCAGGTTCCCCGGAGGATGATCGGAACCGACGCGTTCCAGGAAACCCCCATTGTAGAGGTAACCAGATCCATCACGAAGCATAACTACCTCATCCTTGATGTGGATGAGATTCCTAGGATTGTGAAGGAGGCGTTCTTCATCGCCACTTCGGGTCGACCTGGTCCGGTTCTCATTGATGTGCCCAAAGATGTGCAGCAACAGCTTGCTGTTCCTGATTGGAACCTGCCCATCAAGCTCACCGGGTACCAGTCCAGGCTACCCAAGGCTCCCAGTGAGAAGCATTTGGAGCAGATTGTGAGGGTGATTTTAGAGTCTAAGAAACCAGTTTTGTATGTTGGAGGTGGTTGTTTGAATTCCAGTGAGGAGTTGAGGCGTTTTGTGGAGCTTACTGGGATTCCTGTTGCTTCTACTTTGATGGGTCTTGGAGCTTATCCCATTGCAGATGAACATTCTCTTCATATGCTGGGAATGCATGGAACTGTTTATGCTAATTATGCTGTTGATAGTAGTGATTTGCTGCTTGCTTTTGGGGTTAGGTTCGATGACCGTGTCACCGGGAAGCTTGAGGCTTTTGCAAGCAGGGCTAAGATTGTTCATATAGATATTGATTCTGCTGAGATTGGGAAGAACAAGGTGCCCCACTTGTCGGTTTGCGCGGATTTGAAGCTGGCGTTGCAAGGGATTAATAAGATTCTGGAGAGTAAACAGATCAAGGGGAAGCTTGATTTTGAAGCTTGGAGAGAAGAGCTGAATGTGCAGAAACAGAAATTTCCGTTGGGTTTCAAGACATTCGAGGATAGGATTTCGCCTCAGTATGCAATTCAGGTTCTTGATGAGCTGACTGATGGAAATGCCATAATTAGTACTGGGGTTGGACAGCACCAGATGTGGGCTGCACAATTTTACCATTACAAGAGGCCTAGGCAGTGGTTAACTTCAGGGGGTCTTGGTGCTATGGGTTTTGGATTACCGGCTGCAATTGGCGCTGCTGTTGCTAACCCTGATGCAATTGTGGTTGACATTGATGGGGATGGTAGCTTTATCATGAATGTTCAAGAGCTGGCCACTGTAAAGGTGGAGAATCTCCCCGTTAAGATCTTGTTGCTGAATAATCAGCATTTGGGAATGGTTGTTCAGTGGGAGGATAGGTTCTACAAGGCCAACAGAGCTCACACCTATTTGGGAGATCCGGCGAATGAGGCGGAGATTTTCCCCAACATGCTCAAGTTTGCAGATGCTTGTGGGATACCAGCAGCTCGTGTGATGAGGAAGGATGATCTTAGAGCAGCAATTCAGAAAATGTTGGACACTCCTGGCCCCTACCTTCTTGATGTCATTGTGCCCCATCAGGAGCATGTGTTGCCAATGATTCCCAGTAATGGTTCCTTCAAGGATGTGATCACTGAGGGTGATGGCAGAAGAAGTTACTGATTTGGCCAGGCCCAATATACCTCTGTGACTGTTATGTATCATAGTTGTTGTAGGATTTGACATGTGAGCATCATTGTAGTTTGTAGTGATTTTGGTTGCAAGACTAAGTATTTTCGTTGTCTTAATTTAATGTCGAATGCAATCTATGTCTGTACTCTGATATCTGCCGTTGTAACACCACGTTTTGCTGTAGTAAGAATGAGGAAGTGATAGTAATAATATTGATGTTCTTGAAATCTAATTGTTTCCAATGTGTCCATGCAAACACCCTCAAGTTATGATTTGCACAATTTTGTTGACAAAACATCTGTGTTCTATCTTCACTCAGTGATTCCGAAATCCAGATATAGTTTTTAGACGTTAGATTCTATATATGAAAAACGAGAACATAAATAGAGATGGAAAACCTCTTCAATAACCAGCATCATGTTTCAAGGATACTCCACTGTCATTCTATTCTTCAACGTTATGAACTTTGCAGGTTAGACAACTTGCTAAAATTACTGGACATCCTCCACCACAGCTTCTTAAATGGATAACATGTCTTGGTCCCTAAATATAGGCCTTATCAAGCTGAATCAAGGAGCCTGCACATCATAAAGTGACACCCCTCGGCTAAATTTGTACACACTTGGACACTTGGATTTGTATTTTGTATCTTTCATGAGTGGTCAATGTTTACAATGGGACTACTTTTAGTTACTAAGTTTCATGAATAATAGCATGTTTGGAAATACTTCTTCAATTCATTTTGAAGCCATAATCAATTATGGTAGAAACTTATCATGAGTGGTCAATGTTTACAATGGGACTACTTTTAGTTACTGGGTTTGATGAATAATACTTCCTCCGGTCCTTTTTATAAGAAACACTTTGGCAAGTTTTCTTGGTCCTTTTTATAAGAAACATTCTTATTAAATTAAGTGAAATAATTCATTCCAATGCAAATATACCTATTCCCCATGCAAAAATTTGGATGGAAAGTGCAAGCACCCAATAGCTATTGTCAACATTTATGGTTATTAGCATAATTATTATTGTGAAAAGGAAAATACATTATTGGAATTAAGCATATTATAAAAAATATTAGTTTCCTTGGTTTGTGTGATTTTGTCAAAATTTTCTTATAAAAAGGACCGGAGGAAGTAGCATTTTTGGAAATACTTCTTCAATTCATTCTGAAGCCATAAT
Organism: Lotus japonicus; assembly: GCF_012489685.1. Lineage (NCBI taxonomy): Eukaryota > Viridiplantae > Streptophyta > Magnoliopsida > Fabales > Fabaceae > Lotus > Lotus japonicus. The sequence continues at coordinate 79,898,221 of NC_080041.1, forward strand.
CAATTCTAGTAGAAACTTATGTGAGTAGTTTCTAGGTGCCCGAATTAATTCTGAGGAAAAAGAAGCTAATACAAACATAAATAAGCAGCAAGCACAAAAGAGCATTACTTTGATAATTGAACACGTTTTCATTGATTTAGGTAAAGGCTATAGGGACAGCATGCTTTTGATAATTGAAGATGTTGTCAATGATTTTGGTTATGGCTACAGGGGGGACCATGCATTTTGTAATTGAAGATGCTATCATTGATTTTGGTTAAGCCTATAGGGACATGCATTGGGTATTCTCCAAATTGAGCACATAAGTTATAGTGAGGCAAACTAAAATCTCTTGAAAACCATTAACTGTTATGATAACCAAGCTAAGATCTCAATTAACTATCTATTATAATATATAGATTCTGAAGTGCGGAATTTGGCGCTGCCAACTCATATAACTTCTATTCCTTGAACTTGCCACATCAGATTGTTATCCAACGTACCAGCCTCTATAGTGTGTCACCGTGTCTCTTTTACAAAGTCTAAACTTCTACTAATCTTCTGACTCATGTTCATGAAAACCAAAAGCACTTCCCTGAGAACTATAACCGTCCAAAGAAAAATCAAAAGTCATTATCGTTGCTATCCCTCGTGCCGACCTCTTTGTGCCACTGCCCACCAGAACAAGCCCGCATGCAGCAGACTTGGGCCCAACATCCCCACTGGAACAATGCTTCCACCAGGAATGAGATCACCGAGCATGAGTTATGAAGAAGGAAACCACCGACACCCATCTCACCATGCACGGTGAAAACTTCGACTCTGAACACAACTCCTAGCCTCTTTACTCATCGCTTCGACGACGACTCATCCACTGTGAAGAAGGCGATTGCGAGGTCGACAAAGGTGCTTCTTTCCCCATTCCTTCACCAATTTTCCATCCTTCATATTTTCTCTTTAGTAATTTGATATACTCTCTGTCATGCTTGTGCATTTAGTCTTATTTAAGGTTGCTCCCTTACATTTTATAGCCTTCAAATTAACACAGTGCCCATGGACAACTTCAATCATGCATGCCACTTGTCTGTTGTTATGAGCCAGGTCAAGATTTAGGGGTTGTTTTCTTCAGTAGGCTTGGTCATAAGTGGAGATAGTGAGCCTGAGGCTGAGCACAAAAGATCTGCATAGGGTAGATAGGAACCGCATTCAAAACAGATTTCACAAGCGTCACCTTCCCCGCCTTATTCAACAGCCTCCCCTTCCAAGATGTTAGCTTCCTGGTGATCCAATTTAAAATAAAGTCAAAATGCTCACGTTTTTGTCTCCCTTTTAAGATAGGGAATCCCAAATATTTCTCCAATCTAGCTGTAAAAGGAATCGATGTGACACCACAGATGCGATCCTTCTTCGAACGAGAGACATTCATTGAAGCAAATGCCCGAGACTTGGAGATATTGACCTTAAGCCCTGACGCCAAACAAAACTCATTAAGAAGCTTATGAACTAACCTAACCTGAGACACCTTGGCCTTAACAAATAACAACACATCATCAGCGAAGAAAAGATGAGAAATGGAAGGGCCACCTCTGGAAATCCTCACAGGCTCCCACTAATTCTGATCCATAGTATCCTAGATAGCAATTGCCAACCTCTCCATGCAGAGAACAAACAAATAAGGTGAAAGAGGGTCCATTTGACGCAACCTCGGGAGGGTGCAAAGGATGGCAGATTGACTCCCTTCCACAGCAATATGAGAGAGGAGGACGACACACATAACATGATCAACTCAACAATCCATGGCGGGGACCCAAAGAACTGGAGAGTGTCACGTAAGAACCCCTAAATAGCACGGCCATAAGCCTTCTCGAAGTCCAATTTGAAGACAGCATTCTTACTCCGTCCTATCCTCTGGTTCATAAAGTGAACAATCTCCTGTATGACAATAGCATTATCAACCGTAGCTCGCCCATGAATGAAGCTACTATGCAAGGGACCAATCAACTCCTGAAGGAACGGTCGAAGTCTATTCACCAAGACCTTCGTAATCAACTTATAGAGAACATTACACAAACCGATTGGTATGAACTCCTTAAAAGACGTCGGCACATCCACCTTAGGGATCAAACAAATCAACGTTTGGGCCAAATCAAGATCAAAAGCACTAGAGGTAAAAGCATCGCGAACTACCCCCCACACATACTCCCCCACAATGTGCCAAAGCTGCTTAAAGAAAAATGCATGGAAGCCTTCAGGCCCCGGGGCCTTTAGGGACCCAATGTGAGATAAAGCAAGCCAAACCTCATCCTTTAAAACAGTAGCGTACAACTCCTGCACCGCGTCACTGGGGAGCCCTGCTATAGTAGAAGAAGAAAAGGCATGCACATGGGAGGACTCAGGAGCACAGAAAAGGGATTGAAAAAATCCAAGGCCTCACGTCGCAGAATCTCCTCATCATCACACTAAGACCCACACGACAAAGTCAACGCATGAACTTTATTCCTCCGTCTATGGACTAAAGTCCGAGTATGAAAAAACCTGGCACTACGGTTCCCATTTTTAATCACCTGCTATCTAGACTTCTGAAATCAAAGGAGTTCCTCCTGCCATAGAGTCGCATCCAACTCGTGCTGAATTTGAACCATAGTACGAAGTAGAGAAGCCGAATCCACCCTCTCTAATTCACGCTGGACCCCTTTCATACGACCCTCAACCTCCTGCTTCCGATAAAAAATATTCCCAAATGTGTCCTTATTTAACCTGACAGAGTTGTCCCGGACCCTGCCAAGATTCACATTAATTGGGTGAGAAACCTCCCAAGCCTGCTCAACAATCGACTCGTAGGAGGGATGAGACGACACACCTGCCCCACTTATGAAAGAATCTATGTTGTCTCTATTTTTATTACAAAATAAAAAGAAATGTTTTCCTTTTCATATAATTATAAAGTTACTCGTCCCCGTAGGATAGCTCAACTGGTAAAAGCTGGGGGCATGTGGGTTGGGAGGGGAAAGTCAGGGATCAATCCCTAGTGGGTGTAATTTATCTTTCCGATGTACTAAAAAAAATACCCTGCCTAAGTATTGCTAAATAATGAACAATAGTGATGCAATAATTTCATGCTCTCTAGAATTTACCTATTTAAATTTGTATAATTTTCATTCAATATTTTCCTTTTCATATTTTATTATTATTATTATTATTATTATTATTATTATTATAATTATAATATGGGATGCATCATATTAAAAAATAAACCTATTTTCGTATTTAATACACGTTTTCACATACTCACTCACTCACAAAATAATCAATGCTTAATCCCTGATTTATCCCATCACTACCTCGCGACACTCTCCTCCTTCGCGCACCTTCTCCCTCGCGAAACCCTACTTCCCAAATCACCATTTTCTTCTTCGTAAATCACCCTTGATCTTCGCAAATCATCATACGAAACCCCCCATCGCTCGAAACCAACACAAAATTGGAATCATGTAGGCAGCGAAACCACCACAACAAATTGTGAAAATTTTATCTATTTCTCTATGAGGTAAGCTTCTCAATCCGAAATCTCCACTCCATCTTCAGTTCTCGTTCCCTAATCTATTAGATACTTACAAATCACGAATCATGAAGGTTGTGCAGTGAAGTTTACGACGGTGTTTGGGACGTTGAAGCTTGCGATTGTGAAGTGATTTTCTAGCTAAAGTGCTATTCATCTCAAGTATTGTGGTACCTTTGCGAAAGCAAGGTGACTAATTCTGAAACCCTAACCGACTGCATTGTTTTCCTTTTCTTATTGTGAATGGATAATGCTTCTTCTTGACATTGATTAATTTTACTTGCTCTATTGTGTTTTCATTTATTGGTCTATTAAGAATAAAGAGAAAATTTTCCCGAATGATAGCTCAAGTGGTAAGAGCCGAGGGACATATATGTTGGGGAGGGGAGGTCCATGGATCAATCTCTGGAGGGTGCAATTTATCTTTCCAATGTATAAAAAAAAAAGAAAATTACATATTCTCTCAGTACGTATAGGCTATCTAACTTTTTGAAGGAGAATCTAATTAGTTTGATTTTTATCAACAGATGGAAAATCTGATTATTTTGATTCGATAAACATGATATTATAAAACTAATATAATTTAATTTATGATATAAATAATGACAATATATGATTTATTTTATAATTAAAACTTAAAGATCTTGTTTCGCGTTTCAAAAACAAAAGATCTTGCTTCAGTGATCTTATCAAATGATTTAAGAATTAAGTATCACGAAGTAAAATCCTAATCAATTTTTTTTATGATACGATAAACTCGGGATAAATTTTATGAGAATAGAAGAATTGTAAAATAAATATTGGATTTATTGGGATGTATTTTATAAGAATAATGTTTTTATATGAGAAGATAAGAATAAATCATGAATGTTCATGAATAGTCAAAAATAAAATATGAAGTCATGGGACTTTCTTAGCTTAGGTCACATGACATTTTTTGGTGGTCAAAAAACCTTTTAATTGTCTTAATCTTGACCATTTATAATAAAATTTAACGGTTATAAGGCTCTCTATTTATAGAAAATAAAAAGCACTGTTTGAATAGTTCTGGTCATGAGCCAGGAACTGTATATGAGAATAATATAATATGATAAATCCAATCTTTATCTTCCATCTAAGATATTAGAAAATGTTTGCCCAATTTTGAGAGAATTTATTCGGTTTTTATGTACTAAAAAATTCTGAGAGAATTTATAGTATTCCGCTATTTCCATATTTCTAATTAATTAGCTCTTTGCATTCATAGTTAGAGAACTTGTTTCATGCTCCATATGTTTCATATTTTGCATTGAGATTGTTGTTGTTTTTCATTTTTGTCCTGTAGTCCATAGATACTAACTCAATCAATCAAGACATTCAATTTTCCAATGATAACTTATTTTTTTGCTAGTTATTTATTTTTTCTCCAAGTTAACAATTTCAATTTCTATATGTGCGTAGACAAAAAGACACTATGGAACCAAATACAAAAGATAGGGGAAAAAAGAAGCAATTCCTTCTTCCTCCCCAACCTTACCCTTGGATTTTTTATTCCAATTGAAAACACAAAGCCGAAAGCAAAGTCAAAGACAATAACAACCTGACTTTTTGCTCCATCTTAGATCCCACCAAAACTTATTCAAAAAGCATTCAAGAGTTGGGGGCGTCGTCATCACTTTGGACCGTGCAACATGGTTGGTGTCTTTTCGCAAATAAGACCGAACTATTTCTTTGGAACCCATCTAACCTTGAGAGGATTGAGCTCCCACCCCTAAAGCACAATGACATTAGTGATATCATTTTCTCGTGCTCTCCAACTACATCTGATCGGGCGTGCTCCATATTTTTATTCTCAACTTATTCAACTTCTACAATATTCTATTGTCAACTTGGAGAAAAGCAATGGACTAAAGTGCACTCTAGTGAGGACGTTATGAGTGTTGCAGCCTTGGAGGGTCAAGAATTGGAGGGAGACTACACCTATCTTACCAACCCAGTTTACTACAACGGTTGCTTGTATGCAGAGTCATTGTTTGGACGTTTTCTAGTAGTAATTGAGAAGCTCCAATGTCATCGCCTTAAAATAAAATCTGCTTGCATTTTTTTGCCAAACCGTATGCTGACCAGCTTTGACCATACATGCAAGTTGTTTGAATCTAACCGCGAACTATTTCAAATTGAAATCTTGCATGCACAAAATAAGATCATCAGCGTTGTTGTTCACAGATTAAGTTTTTCTAGAATGGTGTGGGAAAAGGTGAAAAGCATCAAAGACAAAATGTTCTTTGTATCCATTAATAGTTTCGACTTACCATTTGCTTGTGAAGCAATCAATCCTGAAATTGAAGGGGGTCGTATCTATTTCCCCTCAGAAGACAATAATTTCATCTACATATACAACATTGAAGACAATAGCTTTATGACTTCTCATCCTTTCTCAAATTTACCATATAATTGCTCTTTTCCTAGGTGGTTTATGCAAGATCTAAGGTAATACAATTTTTTAACTTTATTTTGTTTGATTTTGGAATCAGAATTCCTTTCATTTAATGCAATATGGTGATATCATATCTGTTTATGTTGTGTAGGATGACCGAACAAAAACATATTAGTAATGTTTGTGTTTATTCAAAAGAGATGGTGGATGATGGAGCCAGTAATGCATCTGCACTTCCTTTTTACATGGTTGAAAATATGTCTGAACATCTTAATGTTATTGACTATTTGAATCTTCGAGCAACTAGCAGAGTACCACCAGTTAAATGGAGACGTTTCTCTTCCTTGTCAGTGTCAAGGCACTCCTGGTGTCCATTATTTGTCTCTTTTGAGAAAGATAGTGTCTTAACTATGGCACATCCAAAGCAAGGTCTCAAGTACAAATACACCATTAATTTACCGGAGGACTTCCAAGAAATTTATGAAATATGCTACTCAAAAGATGGCTGGCTACTACTGTGTGTGAATACAACCTCTAACATTATTTTTTTCAATCCCTTTACAAAAGAGGTGAAACAGCTTGCATATGGACCTCCAACAAACATCAATACACGATGTCTTGGATTTTCATATCCTCCAACCTTTTCTGAATGTGTGGTAGTTCAACTTTGTAAGATTGTACGATATCCTGTATTGATGGTATACATCACATACCTTGGACACCGGGAATTGAATTTTAACGAATTTGAAGATTTTGATTTTCCTCTCTGCAAAATGAGCCCTACTTATTATAAAGGAGGATTTTATTATATTAGCAGAAAAGGAAAGTTAGGAGCTTTATATGTAAGAGAAGAAGATGACACTTGGAAAGAATTTGAAAAGCCTTGTGCTCCGTTCACCCGCTACTGCAACAGTTTTCTAGTAGAATGCAATGACAATCTCTTGGCGGTATTTGAGGCTCCTTTTGGAAAGTGGGTCCGAGTTTTCAAGTTGAATGAATCTACACTGACATGGATCAAAGTTGAAAGCTTGGGAAATCATATGCTTTTTGTCGGTAATACATCAATTTCTGTTGTGGCAAGCATTTCTGGAATGGAAAACAAAATCTATTTTCCCAGATTTTATGGCCAAGACATTGTGTTTTATTCACTTGAAACAAATAAATACCGCACATTCAAGAATGAAGTAGTGAATTTTCACGATGTGAGAGAAAAACTTAATAGCAGTTGAGTTGAGCCAAGGTGGAACTAAGTTGCAAAAGTAGCCAAGTAAAACTTTTTTGTATTATTTTGACTTTTCATGTTTGGAGAAACTCTTTGTACAATTGAAGAGCTTTTATATTATGAATATTTGCTGTGATGATTAATTATGCGAAAATTAACCACATAATTGATGGAATCTGAAGTTAATCCAATGGTTTTTTATTGTCAAACCTGATGATTCATTTACGTTTGTTCGACGAAGTCGTGAGTACAATTCCTATTTTAACTAGACTCAAATCCACACGATGAGCGAGGAAAATGATTTCTTGGTTTTTCTATATTTAAAAGTTATATTTTAATATCTAGAAATGTTAAAATAAAATAATTAAGTGAATTGGTGGTACATTAGGTGTTAGTTAAATAATTTTGTTTCATCAACAATCTTTCTATTCTTTGGACTAAATCATTAATCTTTTCTCTATATGAATTTTTTTATTGGACTAGGTGAAATCAATTTAGTTTTTTTTTCCATTTTCTTCCCTAGCAAAACTGTGAATGAATAGCTAAATTTACATATTATTAATCAAATACTTTCTTCCAAGTTCTTGCAGGAGACCGGTTAGTCAAAATCCAAGGGTCATAAGCATGCACTCCATAATAGTGGAAGAAAAATTATGAGATGAAGCTTGTGACTCAGGTTGTAATGGTGGGCCGATGAACACTGCATTCGAGTATGTACTCCCGTCTGGGGGAGTAATGTTAGAAAAAGACTATCCATACACGGGAAGTGATCGTGGCCCCTGCAAATTTGATAACAACAAAATTAGGGCTGGCATGATGAATTTAAGTGTGGTTTCCTACTTTCCTTTGATAAAGAACAAATTGTTGAATCTGAGAAGAATGACCCTCTTACAAGCAGGGCCAGCCTAACACTAAATGCTGCCTACAAAAAATTTTAAAGTGTCTTTTTTACTTGGAAAAAATATTTTATTTAGTTTTTTGGGGGCCTTTTTTACTTAGTAAAAAAAGTTCTTAATTTTGAGGTTTTTTTAGGGGGCCTAAAGCCCTTGCTTGAGTGGCTTGAGCCTTAGGTCGGCCCTGCTTACAAGTATTTTTGTTCTCTGTCAAAAGAATTAACTATATGAATTAACCGATATATGACCATATAACACCAAATAAGAACCGAAATATATTGCATATCTTTTTTTTGATTGACCGCTCACATAAAAAATATATTTTTTGGATCCCTAACCTGTCCTCTTCTCCACACACACGTTTTTGTAAAGGAAAAAACTTATATGCAGTACCATATGTATGGTTGGTACTGTTCTCCAATTGAAATTTAACACGTGTTATTCTTTTTTCTTTTTTCAAAAAATAAATAAAATAAAAGCTGAGATGAGCATTAAAACTCCAAGACAAATAAACAAGAGTAAAGTACACTCACCCCCCCTAAGGTTTGTTAGAATTACACTCCACCCCATTCTTATCTAAAATCTACATCCCACCCCATTTTATATAGAGGCAAATTTAGTGACGAAAAATATTTTTCATTAATAATTAGTTATTATTTAAATTGTTAATCAATAATTTCAAAAAAAAAATCAATATAATCCAATAAATTTAAAAATGAAAACATCACAATCCTCCTCATTCTCTCAATCGCGTTTTTCCTCCGTAAATTCATAATGCAAATTATGCAATAGCACACCTGCCCGATTTACAAACCATATCTCGAACATAGTGAAACATGCTTGTGTTTTCATATTTGGTAATAATTCAATTTTAATCAAAATAATCTCTTTATACCTCCAATTTTCAAAATTGGGTTGTAGGCCAAAAAAGCAACACAAATGGGTGAAGAAAATAGAGAAACAAAATTATGAAAATATGAAGTGGATCTGAGGTTATTAGAGCCCAACGAGGCGGTGGAGCATCGTTTTTAACAAAATCCAACAATATCTAAGACCACACAACTTAAATGGGTGAAATTCACAAGAAGTAGTTGAACAAGTGGCTTTAGGGATGTGCGATTCACGTTCTGGGGTTCAGGTCGCAACAAAACTTTGAGGCATGGAGGTGCCATGGGGCTTCACATTGTGGGACAGTGGAGCCGTGTTAAAGGGAGTAAAGGCTTGGTGGTGGCCGTTTGTGGTGAGAAATATGATTTGGAGATAGATGAGACGTGGACTTAACAGACAGAGTGGATGGTTTTTTTAAATTTAATTCAGTAAAATTATTTTCATAAATTAATGTATGATAGTGTATATGCATTAAATTTATTTAAATTTTTACTAATTAGTAATTAGTTTTTAGTAGTGAGGAATTTGTTTTCGTCACTAAAATTTGCCTTTATAAAAAATGGGGTGGAGTGTAGATTTTTAAAAAGAATGGGGTGGAGTGTCATTCTTACAAATCTTGAGGGGGGTGAGTGTATTTTACTCAATAAACAACGTCGTCTCTTGCTTGGTGGTCATACGAGAATGAAGGAGTCGTGAGATCTCTGTGTTGCTCTTGCCGTGAAGGCGGAACACATGATTGCTAGCGTGGTCGCAGGTTGCGGGCTTCGTCGTTTGGGTGCTGCAATTTGATGGATGATGCTCGTGATCTAGCCCCTTTTCTCCATTATTGACCCCCTTTTATCCATCACTGTTGTCAATTGCAGCGGTGCGCTGGTCGGCGACATAGTGTTGGTGGGGCATGGAGCTTGAGCCATGAAGAATGGAGCTTATGTTGAACTAGCAAAATTAAGATGAGGTCGTACTGTTGCAGTGAAAGCAAGAAGAAAATTGGTTGGAAATATTGTTTGAACACTTTAGCGAAAGGATTGAAGCTGTTTGGAATTTCGATTCAAAGCATGATTTTTTCTTTAATTGAAATTCAGATCTAGAAAGTGATGATCTTACACTGTAACAGGGAAGGCGAGGCAAAACGGTTAACAATGAACAATAATTAATGGGACAGATGTCTTTATTTTATTGGAAACAGTACCAACGGCATGAATGGTACTGTATCTAAGTTTCCCCTTTTGTAAATAGTATAGACTTAATGGAAAGTTAGATTCTATATATTGTTTTTGCTCTATTTTTCTTGGAAACCAAAAAGAGAATGGGAAATGAGATAGAGAGTAGGTAGCTTACCGTATGAGAAAGAGGAGCAATGAGTGATATTATGGCATTTGTCACTTGCTTCCTTCACCTTGTCGCAGCTGTATTATTTGACTCATCATGCTTTTCTATTAAGTCCTGAGATCATCGAAGATTCAAGCTGAGAGTAGAATAGTGGTATCCGATGGTGCCAAAACAGAGAAGGTAATGAGACCTGAGTAGATGCATATTATTTTTTCTCTGCCAACCTTATTGCACAAATAGTATGGCAGTGAGAGATAGAGAGAATCATATAATATTGATAGATTCTTAGGGCCCGTTTGGTGACCATGACAAAATAGGATAGGACAGGATAATAATTATATCCTGTTGTTATCTGTTGTTTATTGCGCTAGCAGGATAGGATAACACTATCCTGTCTCTTATCCTATCATGTCAATCATGTGTAAAAGTTATCATGAGGGGGACTTAGGATAGAACAGGATAGGATACCAATTATATATTTTCTTTCAGTATCCTAACTCCAAATTAATTTATTTTAATATTTTATAATTTATCATTTATAATAATATTAATTAATAAGTATAAAAATGTTAATTTAACTAAAATAAAAAATAAATAAAATTATTATTCATAAATAGTAAAATAAAATACTAACTTACAAATATTGATTTATTAATAATAATAGACTAATTTAATATTTTCTATCTCCTCTTATTTAAAAATTATTTATCTACTTATATAATAATTTAAATATAAAGTATTTTTGAAATAATAATATTTTTAATTTAGTTAATTTTTATTGTTTATCACGTGTCACAACTAAGTGAAACCATTGATTACAAATATTATTTTTTTAATAGTAATAGATTAATTTTCTATTTTCATCTCCTATTATTTAAAACTACTTATCTACTTATATAATAATTTATAATTTAAATATAAAGTATTTTTGAAATAATAATATTTTTTTTTTTTTTCGAAAAAAGAGAATAATATATATAAACGAAACTCAAATCAGTACAATGCAGATTAGCTAGAATCTGTCAAGTAGAAAGCAAAAAAAAAAAAGGGCAAACAATGTTAAAGAAAATAGCTTTCTAATTTAACTACTAGCCTAAGGTAATGAAGTCACGAACACCAAAACTTACAAGAAAATAAAGTAGGTGGAGAGCAGCAAATAAATCAGGACAGAAACAGCGGCAACGGCAGCAAGGCAAAACGAGCTAAAAGGGCAGCATCATGTAATCAATTAGCAGCTCACAAAGGCATAGTTAACTTTTTTATTGTTAATTATCACGTGTCCAACTAAATCAAAACCAATTGGTTAACCGCATGATTTTATTTAAAATATAGGTTATCTTTAAAATAATAAAATAAGTTAATTAATAAAATTTAAATTTATTTTGTTTATTTTAAAATATAGACCCATTCATGAAAATGTAAAAAAATTAAATTTAATAGAATGATCAATTTTTAAATGTATTTTTTATTCAAATATAAATATGATATTTTTTTCCTTATCATATCATGTCCTTATTATGTGCACCTCAAACACAGGATATGATAAGAGTCTATCCTGCTCTTGTCATATCCTGTTGTTATCCTGTTCACATATCATATCCTATCATGACCACCAAACGGGTCCTTAGGGTAAACTCACCACACAATCAGCAGGGGACTGAGCGAAGGGGGCTGAGCGATTGGCCTTCATATTGTGTTTGTGCATGTTGAAGAGCAAAAGCCTGAGAATCAATGACGCACCTGCAATTGGCGATCAATTTGCCAACGAAGAGAAAATTGAAGCGAATAATGCGTGACAAACCTGTAATTAGTGATCAATCTACCAATGAAGAGAAAAATGGAACGAGGTGACTCTAAATTTGAAACACTATCTGCTTATCTACGCTCACAATCTTCGTAGAGTAGTATGCACATCACTGTGCTGCGTCTTCACTCTTCAGCCCCGAGTTTTCAAGCCATGACGGCTAGTCCCAGGCGATGATTTTAACACTCAAGCAAAACACGATTCATTCCGTTGAAGCTTAACAAAAACCTCAGCATGATCATACATATGTAAATATGTAATCATATCTAAATGAATAAAAGGGGGTAAAGGAAAGTTATATATTGCAACTTAGCCAATTTAGGCATGAGAAAATGGCACTTTCTTTATGCGTGTACCCCTTGGTTGGACCACATGTCAGAGCGGATGAGATGATGCCATTCACTTGAAGGAGATGAGAACGGTGAAAAACCTAAGGTAGAGGTTGAGGAATGAAATTGATTACCTACCTGATCATAGAAAGACAAGGTTAGGCTTGAAAAAACCATCGGTAGCCAGAGAGGAAGAATGGAGAAGAATACGCGTGGAGGCGCGAACAAAATCGTCTCATGGCAATAAGAAAATTACTTTGGATTGGTGGAAACATATAGAACATAAATAAAATGAAGGAATTAAATGGAATGAAAATATAAAGTTGGGAGAAGAATTAAGTTTGGTGCAGATGTAACAGTTAGAAAGTGGAATCAATAAGGAGGAAAAATTGAAGTTTGGAATATAGATGGTTGTATTGTAACGCTTGGCTGCATAATTTTTGAGATTGAGAACGTTTCATGGAACTGGAGAACGCTGTGTCTAGAGAGGATTGGAGAAGAATAAAGAAGGTTTAGAAAAAGATTTGTGAGATTTATGGGATTTATAGTCCTAGTTCTACATCTTGAATACTTGTAAAGAATACAATGTGACAGTCAACAAAAATACTGAGCTGGACAATGTTGCAGGCAGTATAAATGATGAGGTGGCGCCACTATATTACGCGCTTCACAATTCCTATATTATAATAGACTAATAATATGTGGGACGTGACACCTTTCAAAAAAAAAAAGTAGTTTTTTTTTTCAGCATGATGCATATGGCTTTGTCATTTTTCAACAATTGTTATGGTTTCAACCTTCAACTTGATAGCACATATTGTTTACATGTTATAACTTCTTTTTATATCTGTGGTATATGCTTGCTTCAATTTTAGTCTTCACACCAAAGCACCACTGAATTTTAAAAGGGGAAGGGTCACATTATAGGATTTGAGCTTGTACTTTCAATTTATATCTCACAACTTTACCAATATTTAACTATTTGCAGGTTTTCACTCGTGAAGCAAGTTACAAAAGCTGCTCTAACTTTTGGATATATTGACACTCATGATGCTTAATTTATTAATTAGCTTCTCTGTTCCCTGTTGTGGTTTTCTCAGTAATTACAAATGACTCCCATGGCTAGAGTGCTCACATACAGGTAACAATTCTTCCAACTTGTGCTTTTTAATGTGATTTTAGGATCAATCAAGTCTAACACAAAGTATAAACAAAAAATGACTTGGATTCCTGGATATATCTGCTGGACAAGTCAGACCATGACTATACTCCTCTGAACTATCAATTATGAGGTCAGTGGAAAGGTAGTGGTGATTTATTTAACCTTGCAATTTAGAATTTCCATAGAAAGGCACTTCAGAAGAGAAGCTTACAGAATGATGAAAAGAACAATAAGCTGACCAAGGTTATCTCGGTTGAGGATGATCTATATCTTATTAGCATACAACGAAGAGAGAAGGTCAAAGATGCTATGTTAGGAAGTGAACAAGCTTTGGGAACATCCACGCCATATCTTCTGAACGTGGGGAAGCTTTGGGAATGTGATGAGTGCTTTGCGACTTGCATTCATCCAGGTACAATATAAATCCCCAAATAGCTGAGTTCAAATTTTCCTTTGATCCACAAACTCCTTTTTCTTTACTTTGGTTTCCTTTCCATAATCTTATAATTATTTAGAGAATAATATGAAGGTTTTTTTATCCTTCAGAAGTTCACATCCCAACAATTGACATGATTAAGAAGAAAATATTACATTTCTATTAACTAATATTGCTTTCTCTTTCAATATGTCTTTAGGTTTTGGATTGGTTTTGGTTTATCCCAGCCACGCTTGATGCATCTTTGGCTGAAGCCTTACCATTCAAGGCAGGTGCCCATGGCTTTTCTAGACCGTGTCAAGGATGACTTTATGTCCAAACTATTGTGGTGGAAAAGCTGCTACGTACAGCTCCTGCCAACAACCTTAACAAGGAATTTGTGTATTAAGCTTGTGTTCTATAAAGCTTGTATTTTGGGTTTGGCTAATGTATCAAGCTCTTTGTTCAGGCAAAATTGAATGAATATATGCAGTATGGTGTTGGTCATCCATAAGAGATAAGCAAGCTTTCAAAGGTGAAAGCTCAGGTTTCTGAAGTTAGATGTGCCATGATGGAGACTATAGAAAAAGTACTGATGATCTTTTTAGATGCATTTCTTTAAGAGGATTATTTTTTGGCTGCTAATTTTTTTTTCCATACAAAGTATAAGGGGAACTTCAACCCTTTAGACAACAATCATTAATTATAAGTGACAATTTATTACATACAACTTGACTTATCATGTAATTTAAACTCAACATCTAATCTAGATTAGTCTTTTTATTTATGAGGATGTTGCCACTAACACTGAAGAGATCAGATTGTGTAAACCTTCAAGGATCATTTTTGCCAAGAGAAACTGCAAAAGGGATATTGGTTCCTAAAATAATGAAGACATCATAACAGAGTAAATATCTGGCTCTCTGAGCACAATTGAACATCAAATTATTTCAGTTTGTATTTTATGAAGTTCGTGCATTGGGCTTGTGAAACTTTGATCTAACTACATGCCCAGCTTAGGCATGTCAGATGTTGTTTTGGCATAAGTACATCAAATGATTCAGATATTATTTTTCATTTCATTTTGTACCTGAAATTATTATAGATGTGTGTGAGCTTTGTATCCAACTTGGTAATTCAAATCAAGACTTAGGTGGGCAATTCAAATATGTCATACCATCTTGGTTTCCAGAGGGTGTTATCCGAGACAGATGGCACGGTCATTTGTAATGCTTGGAAGAATCAAAACAACTCACTATTATATATCATCAATTATTCAAGATTGCTTAGCTCTTACTTCTTATTTTTCTTTTTGTAATTTGGTTCATGTTCGAAGGAGTGAAAACTCTAGCAACATAATTATGTCTAAGTTAGGATCATCACATTGCCTTTTATGTTATAAATGTGATCTCTTTTTTAGTTGAATGAAGTGTCAAAAAATATTATCTTATATATTCCTCTGCATCTTTTCAATATCATACACTAATTTTATTTTCAATAATTACATTTAATATTTACTTTAATATTAAATTACTTATTTTATGTTTTATGAGAATACATACCATTTTTTAATAAAGTAAAATAAAATTATAAATTATTTCCTTGCACCACATAAAACTTAAGAATACAAACATTGACAACATAGGTGAATAAGATTGCATATGCATCCAAACCAGTAACAAGTGGTCCTCTATATGTATGTGTCAAATATAATTTATTCAATCTACAAAGTACACCAGGAAAATTCATGGGGATTTTCATAGTCCATGATACCAAATTTGCTATTTGCTCAGCACTTCAAACCAAATCTCATCTAAAATAATAAACAAGCACTCTTTTCATTCACTCCACTACCTGAGATGAAGCACCTGAGGTGTCAAAGGATTTCTTTCTCACCAAGAGGCAAGTGATTCTTGAAGGATTG
Organism: Lotus japonicus; assembly: GCF_012489685.1. Classification (NCBI taxonomy): domain Eukaryota; kingdom Viridiplantae; phylum Streptophyta; class Magnoliopsida; order Fabales; family Fabaceae; genus Lotus; species Lotus japonicus. Next base: position 79,914,141 of record NC_080041.1, read on the forward strand.
GAGTGAGTGTTGTCAAGGCTACAAACCACAAAGTCGGGGCGGTGAAGCGCAAGATGAAGCCGATCCTTTCCCACTACAAAGGCAGAAGCATCAAGTAGAACATGCCAACTGTTCCTATGAGCCTCAGAGATCCAATGCATAGTTCCACTAGCATCTGATGGATAAGAGAACAAGCCTTTTGAGCTGATCTTGCACCTCCTCCTAAAGTTTTGACTCAGCTGTGACCCTCTGATCCTCAAATCAAGCCAAGTTTTGGGAGCTAAGATCACCTTTGACTCCTTAAAAGATGCGAATTCTTTGATATAATCTTCCTCTTGATCCAGAATGGTCATGTAGAAGTTTCCCTTCAAAAAAGGGTAACTTTCTCCCACCAACATCATAGCATCCTTGTAGCTTGGAGTGAAGAGAACCAGGTACTCCTCATCAGGCAACCCATAATGCTTCAAAACCTTATTACGAACTTGGATTTCCGGGATCGATATGAAGCTTCCAGGGAATGAGGATTTCTTGTTGAGAATGTCTAGTAACCTTGATGGCTCTAACTGGATCTTGGTCCTGTCCGTTTCAGGGAGATTAGTGCCAAACAAATATGCTGAAGACTCTCTAGGACTTGGAGTCCCACATGGTGATTTTCCCCTGTCATATTCTGAAGGCTCCTCATTGATCATAAACATAGACATGTCTACCCCATTTCCATCTCCTTCAATTAGCCCTTCATATTCTGGGTACTTTGCTAACACATATTGTTCAACATATTCCATTTCTTTTGGTGTGATTGGACCTGACCATCTAATATCAATGTCACGGATCGACGATATCGCTTCAGCTATGATGTGAGGAGGAATCAACGTGTGTCGTTTCTGTTTTGGTTTGGCAAAAATTCAAACCATTTGTTAAGCTTCAATTATCCCATGTAACATACAACATGACATATGATATGATACAAACTCTACAAACAACAAAGAGTAAAACTGGAAAATGATAATTACCTTAATGACCATGCTGTTTGACTTGTTGCTCTCTGTGATTATTTTGTGTGTTGCAAGTTTTGGAGTGTCCTTGACCTCATTTTCTACCTTCTCCTGATTTGTTACCTGTCAAAGGGTGTAAAGTTCAGAACTATTGAAGCCTTTATACTTGAGCTGAATATAGCTTTGAATTATGACCACTTTACCTCAGATCCTGGGTCTGAAATTTCATGCTCCTGCTTATTTGTTCCCATGGAGTAATATTTGGTTTCACCACTTACAGAGCCTAAAATGGTTGTTTTCAAGTGCAAAATATTTGAGAAAATCTTAGGTACAAGGCAGGGAGATGGAAAAAAGCAAAACAGAATTTAAGGTTATATGTGTGTAAAAGCCCTTTTGCAAGACCCTCTAGCTGAAGTGGTTCTGGGAGATTAAAGCAAACATGTGGGGGCCATAAAATTGAACCAAACAACTACACAGAAACAGAAGAGGAAGGAGGGTAACTAAAGATATATGAAGCCAATTCTTGTGAATCTCACTGATATAAGCTAACATGGATCAAAAGAAACCACTGGAAAATGAAGATTGAAAGGAAAAGATGAAGAAATGAAGCATGTTTGAAAAGAAGGCCTATCCTAGCTAAACTTGCTAAGATGACACTACCAATAAATCAAACAAAATCAGATGACTACACCAACAAAGACAATAGCAACACTTTTTAATATCTTCCTCTTGCCTTAACCATGGTTTGCACCATATTCTACAGAATATTCGTTTGAACCAAAATAATTATTGGTTTCAACATTCAAAGCCTAAACTTTAATTAAAACTTGAACCTGGGTTTTGATCTAAAGTTCCTATTCTGTAAATTGAGGTGAAGAACACGTTAGGAGAGGATTTTTGAGGTGCAGCTTTCAAATGGCAACAACATCACCCTATTTGTTAATTGGTAATGCAACATCACTATTGAGAATTTTATATTCTTGATGGAAAGTGACCATTATAGAATCTTGATGGAATGTCAACATAGACAAGGCCTCCTTTTGGAAAAATATTCTAAGCATAATATCAAAGTGAATATTTCATTCTTACTATTAAATTACTTGAAGAGGCCTTTTAATAGTTTTAGCAGCTGATTTTAAAGGCATTAGATGAAATACAGTCCAGAAAATCTGAATAGAATTGACTGTGATCGAACTTTGGTGTCGTAAAATTTGCATGCATATTATTATTTTTTGAATAAAATGGTAGAACAGAGGAAAATCACCTCCAAACTATTTGTCAAGGCGTCGGCTGCATATTAAGGAAACCAATAAAGCCTCGCTCTTGGGTATCCATGACCAACTACTACCGCAAGTGAGTTCGCGTTATGGCAGCATGGCCTCCGAAGCGTCAGGAGAACTCCCTTACTAGAGTTGCTCTTTTCCTAGACGCAGGAGGTTCAAATCTTCAACATATGAAAAAGTGTTAGTTAAACTCGGAACTCCGATCATTTGTGTCAAGCTATGTGAAAAGTTGAAGATATATCAAAATAATTGTATAAAATAATGATTTAAAAATCATATTTGACACATTCAGAAAGTGAATAAATGAAAACGATTTTTTTTTCATCTTCAATGGCAAACACTCAAATTTAATTTGTTAGGATTGATTAAAGTTAGAGAAAAATAAGTATCATATTACTTAATAGATATAATACAGGTTATTAAAAAGTACTTAAAAGGGGTAAAGATTTTATCGAAGATTAAGGTGTTTGTGGGATTGGTTGGAACTCGTTGAAATTGTCTTTCACACAATCTTAAATATTGATCGGGGCAATTTTCAAACACTAACTTATTTCTAAACCTGAAGAAACTCGATGAGGTGCAAGTTAGTCCGATGGATAAATTGAAAGCCAATTTCTAATGTCATCAAACAATAATAAATACTACTCATTCTGTAAAAATCTAATTTTTTATCCTATTATTGAATTAAAGAAACTATACGGTTATTAAATCATTTGTACTAAATTTTGTATGACATAAGATGTGAATCGATCTAAATAATTTGATCCTTTTCTAATATAATATTTGACTATAGAGTATAGATACATACATGTTCGAGGCTGAAGAGCTACTATGACATAAAATTGAAAATTGTGTGATGTCAGTTCAGGAAATTTTTATCCTCCGTCCACAAATCCCACATAAAAAGCCATATTTTAAAGCTAGTAGGTAATTTAGGGTGTTTGTAGAATAAGTTGGGACTATTTATTAAATCCGTTTTTAAATCCGAACTTATTTTTAGACCCGATAAAACTAAATAAAGTGCGGATTTAATGGACATGGATCAAGGGTTAATGGACACCCTTATCGTAGATGATGGGAAATTTCTTAATCATATTTTCCCTATCTCACGCTACATGTTGCGCACCTAGGGTCTTTTAGGTATTTGACCTTTTCATCTCTGTATTTGTTTCCCACAGTTAAAAAATACCAATGACTTCTTCAAAACTATTTAAATATAAATATAAATCAACCAATACAATACCAAAAGAAAAATTATTTAGAGATGGAGAGAGTTATGCCGTTTACAGATGCCTTCAAGAGAATATTAGATATGGACAAACAAGGTGATCACCATAGTGTTAAACAGACATTAACATAAAACAAATAATTAGTGGCATGATATTAGCTGAAATTGTTGAAGTCCCCGATGGAAATGACTCGCATGCAGCATTAGGTAGTTTCTCACTTCTTTATTCTATAAAGTTGGGTTGATAAAATGAGAAACTCACATATAAATTTATTAAAACACGATTAATTTGATTAGGAATTTTTTCTTTTAATCATGATTATTGGGGGTTTGTTAAGTTTCTCTTACGAAAATCATAAGTTAGTTGGAGTGTGCAAATGATAAAGATTTAAGTAGTTTATTGAGAGTTGATTTGTCAAAATGTCGGGTGATATACTAACATATTACCAAAAATTATTGTGGTTGGTGATAACTTATAAAACTAATAATAATTTAGCAAGTGATTGGTGTAATAATCATCAAGGATTTGCATATCATATTTGTTCACGGGAAATACCCGAAAATTCAAAGTAGATCATTGTTTCTGCCTATAATCGTCCTTTAGAATTAGCATGTGTGAAGCTGATTACCCGTTAACTTCCATCCACTTTTTAACGGATTTTGATTAAAAAATCAATTAAAAAAAACTAGAAACCATAAAATGGTTAATTAGAAAATGTAAAATTGTTCTTCAAGCCTTATTTTCAATTGATTTTTTCATTAAAAATCATTAAATATTGGATAAACGTTGACAAAAAAATCAAAATTGCAACAGTTAGTAAACGTGAAGGACATTATATGCTAATAAATTTCCTGAGAGACCAGAACTGTCAAATCATAATAAGTGAGAGACAAAAAATGCTAATAAGCGAAAATATTATGTTAATTGTATTTGTATCCGTCTAGTCTATAAATGACCACTTCAGATATAAAGAAGCAAAGGACTTCAGAGTCAAATCATCTATTATGTTAATTTTATCCGTTTATAAATGACCAACTCTTCAATAGTCTTCAAGAAATCATTTATTATTAATCCAAACGTATATGACTCATAAGATTCTAAACCTACTAAAGGTCTTAAGATCTACAGACTACAGTATTATGCCCGAATGACCTTTCATAACTCGGGCAAACGTTGAGTCCTCAAATGGTCCTAAGTTCATATGAAACGACTTGATCTAAATTTTAACTTGGGACCTTTGAGGAAAACTTTCCTTGGATCATTTCTTCATACAGCAAAGCACGCCGTTTATGACATGAAAATTTATCCTTGGAATCAATGCTATTTTCCTTCTTTTCTCCTGCCTAATACGAAAATAAAATCTCATCAAATATTATACTTTTGATTGAAAAATCTCTTCAACTCCATTTGACTACCAAATTCTATCAAAATACAAGCTAATGCTTCAAATGAAAAAGAAAAAAAATTGATACCACAAAGGGAAAAAGTTTAACAAACCATGAATCATAGCCCACGTGTATGAAATGACAACAATTGGATTGAAGTGTGAAAATGACCTAGTAACCTACAAGCCTTCTTCAAGCTTACTCAATCACCAAACAATTAAACAAACACCCAAAACACAATTTGATAAATGCAGTTGAATTTCTCCAGCACAACTAGGCAACCACAACAGTTAGGTAACAACCAGCAGCGGGACGAAAAGAAAGGTAACACCTGTAATAAAAGTAAAAGCATCCCTTCCTCCCTACTCAACAAGATGCACGTTATCATCATAAGGCCACAACATCTATTAGAAGGATGTAATGTAACAGCTGTGTTGCTCAGGGGAGAGAATAAAGCAGTTGAAAATAACAAGTAATAAAAGAAGGGGGAAAAAGGAAAATAAGCAAAGATGCCTCCTGATGTAATTCATTGTCGACCTCTCTCCTCACCTCTACTTCAATTTGCTCCTCTACTCACAATTCAGGCACATGAAAATCAACCTCCAAGCCAAAAATATTGCCGAGAGACGAAAAGAATGAATCTCACCAAAAAGAAACTCATCCCTATCCTAGTTCTGATCCTGTCGGTCATATCAATACTTAGGCTTCTAAGCCTCAGTGTCCGTACTTCATCTTCATCCTCAGGGCTATCTGTAATGTCTCCAGCTCCCCAAAACAGCTCTCAGGCACGCAACAAAGTTGCATCATATGCATCCGGGTCCTCAAAGCCTAGAAGACCTCCCAACACCGCCCTAACGAATAAAGAATTCAAAGTACTGTCAGATCTCATTGCTCTCAAATCCCCATGCAACCTCCTCCTATTTGGGTTCCAACCCCAGTACCTTGTTCTCTCTTTACTGAATGCAGGTGGAACCACCATTTTTCTCGAAGATGATCTTGATAAGATGAGCAAGGAAATAGCAAACTACAACAGTACAAGGGCATACAAACTTGGTAATAATGAGCCAGCAAAAGAAGCTTACAAGCTTCTCAAGCATGCAAGGCAGAACCAAGCTTGTGCTCCAAACCCCATATTGATTCAGAAATCAAAATGCAAGCTGGCATTGAAAAATCTACCAGCAGAAGTGTATGAAAAGAACTGGGATGTGATAGTCATTGATGGACCCAGTGGGGATTCACCAGAGTCCCCGGGCAGAATGGCTACTATATACACGGCTGGTGTTCTAGCTAGAGCTGGGAACATTTCTGATGTAGTAGTACATGATGTAGATCGAATGATAGAGAAGTGGTTTTCCTGGGAGTTCCTCTGCCATGAGAACTTATTGTGTTCTAAAGGGAAGTTATGGCACTTCAGGATCACAGGTCACTTCAATTCCACGACATTCTGCCTGCCGGAATAGTTACTATCAAGCAGTAGCATATTACAGAGATGATATATAAGAGACAGTAAGAACACTCAGCAAATGTCATCACTCAGTTAGCAATTTTCACGCTAAACTAGTATTACTGTACAAACACTGTCCATTTTGCAGAAATTACCTACGGCATCAAAGAGCCTTATATGATAGTAGCTGATAGTTAATAGGTTTTCTCAAATACATAATATCCTCAGATCCCTAGCCAATAGTTAGAATGTGATTCACAACAAAGGATCGGTCATCATCTTACCTATATTACGTCTAAGTAATCATAGCCATTACAGAATACAGAATACAGAGTAAAAGAAACCCAACATATTAAATGATTGCAACTCAATGAAGCTAAAATTACACACGTGCTGTGTTGACATCTTATATAAAACACAGCATCAGCAAAATACTGAAAATATATCTCTTAACTAACAGGCAAAGTAATATCAGTATCTGTACATTACTACAGACAAGTTGCCCCATTCCCTTGAGTAACATGTTGCAAAGCAACCCCTACCTAAATGTCAATAGCAACCATCCTAAGTTTAAAATCAAACTGGTTGGCAAAAGTCAAACTCTCCGTAACACCCAGCAACCATCCTAAGGTAGCCTATTTTTGCTTAATGTATGCATCTATTTTACTGAACCATTGTTGGGATCAATACTGCACAACCACTGCAGTGTTTTTTCAGGGTTGATATGAACGCACCATATTCTTTGTGTAAATTACATTCAGTCTCCAATGTTAAAAAATGCTGAAAGACATATATGATAGAGATGACTCCCTGAAGATGCTTGCCACCAGAAACTTCACCCACTTGCTTGATCACCACCACTATCCATCCGCTGCAAACAACAAACAGAAGAAATGTGTTTAAATATTTACATATTGAAAAATATCATGATGATAACTATAAAGTACATTGCAGAAGGAACAGCTTGGACTAGTGCAATTGCTACAAATTCGTAGGCTAATCTGCTAAGGAACTTTGAATTTCACCCTAATCAAGGTTAGAAAACTATGTACATTGCCATGAAGCCACCCTAGAGATGGGCAACAAACTGAGAGATTGAATCATAAACATCCAGTTAGTATAATAAGAAATTTTTAAGGCTTAATTAAATAGCGAAAAATCCATAGAAATCATTAATTTTTCACTAAACAAACACAACATTTAAGATAACAATTTTTTTAGAAAAAACATAAAATATATAGTTAATAGGCCATAAGCCAGGCCAACCTACTAATGGTTGTTTCTTAAACAAAAACAAAAAATTGTTTGCTCTGAAGGCTGGCTCATGGGTTAGTCAGAAATCCCATTTACAGAGCGTAAAAAAGGTGTACTATCCATTTGGGTCCATCCCACCATTTTAGACAGGTTTGGCCATATTGGTATAATAGGCAGAGTCCATATTGCAATCTATTTATTGAACAGGCCAGACTCAGGTTTGGCAAGTTTAATCCAAGCCAGGCTGGTCTTTGCTAACAGATTTAAAAGAAACGAGACCAATGATCATTAGAATGTAAAACGCACCATTCTTTTGCTAACATAAGGTTGTATCTTGATTGGCATCTCTGACTGAGTTTCAACATCTAATAACTTTGGTTTCTCCCTCTCGAATTCTTTTCTGGATTCTCTTCTGCTACCAGATTGCCAGACCCTACCAAAATTAGGAAGCCAGTTGGCATCATATTCATTCCTCACAATCTCTCCCCTCTTTTCCATCTCCATTTCAATCTTTCTCTTTTCTGCCCATGCTGCTCCCACCCTATTTGGATTCAACTTTTTGGACTTCCCAGACTTGTTAGAATGGGAGACAAGGTCTTCTAGAACAGACTTAGAGTGTATCTGAACCTCCTCAGTTCCTTCAAACCATGGCGGAGGTGCTTCAGAATGAACATTTCCACCATTACTTTCAGTACGCACAGAAGGGATTCGGGTCAGCATCTGTGGACCTGAAAATGCAGGAAATCATTACTAGAAAATGCATCATGCACACTAGTTCAGCCCCATACTCAACCTCCGTTAAGCTACCTATGTACAAGTGAGTTATAAACTTATAATGCTATAGTAAAACCTTAAACTTTTTTGTTTTTTGTTGCATTGATATTCTTCTTAAATATTTTGCATGTTAGGTACAACAAATGCAAATGTTCAGTGAATGAACATATTCAATTGGCCCATGCTTCGCAATATAATACTATAATAATATGAACAAAAGAAAAAACAACATATACATAATTATAAATGAATACCCTGCTGACTGCTCTCTCTGGTTACCTTTCTACGATTGTCAAAAACCTGGTACACTCATACAAAATGCAAAACTTTTATCAGTGTAGAAATTACACATCAGATTAGATAGCTATTAAACTAGAGAGTAACATTCAGAAAAATGTTATAAAAAATACATTAGAGATTATAAAAAGTACAAGCATGCATTGTGAGAAGGAAAGTGGCATCCTTGATCATTAAGACATGAAAATTATAGATAACTTAAGGCAAAACTTCAGGTACATTGATCTTGCAAACCGATGAAATCACCGAGTGGAACTCTGAAACTAAAATAGTTACATTCCAATGAGATACAATCAAAGCCTAAGACCAAACACACAGACACGAACTTACCGCTTTATTACGAGAGTGGCCATCACTTGACCATTGTCCAGTATTGCACGGGAGAGAATGGCTCCTATTTTCAACTGAAACACCATAAGCACACAGACGATAAGTCCCAATTTCAACAAATCCAACATGTAAACAATAGTTGTAAAGAATAAAAAATAAGATCAGCAAACCTGCAAAATCCTGCAAAGCAAAAGGATTCCCAGAAGAGCAAGCTTCCGAAGAGTTGCCAATATCTAACTGGCCAATATTGCCGACTCCAGATAGTCCTGAAGAGGATACCTGATACTCATTCGTATAGCTATGTAAAGGCAAAACAACATTCGAAGGATACGATTTCACAGAATTGGAGTAAACATTTTCAAAACTATCAATATTTCCATTGTTGAATTGGATATCACTTGATGGTCCAGCAGAAACCGCTCCACAACAACTTCCCTCGCTCGGCAATGCAGCTTCATTTTCTCTTGCCATGCACTTCTTCTCCCACTGCAATCACAAAGAAAGCACAAATTATCAACAATTACATTCCAAATCATGAGATTTTGATGATTTCCCTAAAGCTCAGCATGTAAATCACCTTAGCTAAATCATCATCAGAAAACATGTACTTATCCAACTGATCCATGGCACCACCGTTTTTCCAGAAGAAATGCTTCAAATTCTTCACATGTTCAACACTTGCCAGGTGATGAATAGCATTAGCACTGCCAACATTAATTATCAGAAACTCTTCAATTTTGAAACCTTGACTAACAATTTGAAAATTCGAAAACGAGAAATCGATACCAGGCAAAGGAACTAGAGAGCTCGTCGATGTTTTGGTCGCAGAAAACGCACCAGAAGCTGTTGCGAGAAGCGAGATTGGGAGCGAGAGCGATAGGGTTTGTGAGGAAGAAGCGGACATCGGAGAGTTTGTTACGGAAGCGAGAGAGGAAGGTGGGGAGGGAGTTCTTGTGGTTAGGGAAGTACTTGTGGCGGAGGCCTTGGTCGTGGTTTAGGTTGCAGACTTTGCAGAACTCAAACTCGCTTTTCTTCTTCGTTCCCTTTGCTTTGTTCTTCTCAGATTGTTGCGCCATTGAATCATCGACGATCACGGAAAGGGTGCGGTGAATGTGGTGGCTGCCTAGTGCGTCACCGTAGTCGACGTGCGTATGACCGTCGCGTCGTTGGCTGGCTGCGGTGGTGTGGAGAGGGAGTATCGGAGGAGTGGGGCAAGAGTTTGCATATGGTGGAGTTAATAGCTTGCAAAACTAAGTATCAACTTTTATTGGTAATTTTTGAAAATAAGTTGAAAGCAATTGTTTTTTTTTTTTTACACCCGAAAATTAATAGAAGCAAAACAACAAAAGAAAGAAAGCAAGGGGACTTACTCCAACTCCGGAGGGGCAGCAACAATTTCCTTGACACCGGTGACCTGAGAGAAAGCTCCATGACGAGCAAGTCAATCAGCTGAACCATTACCCTCCTTGTTAATCCAATTCATATTACACTGTCAATTCTTGTTAAGGAGCTCTCAGATCGCTCCCAAAACATCAGCATGATCATGCAGCCGCCAACGATCACCATCTCTCAACACCGTAATCAGACCCGCGCAATCCACTTCACACAAAACCCGCCGGTGACCATGGTTCCAAGTCATAACCAACCCATCCTGAAGCGCTAAGGCCTCTGCGAGGAAAGGATTACCGTTGCTGCCATGGCTCGCAAAGCCAAGGATCCAATATGACCATAGCAATCGCGCAGCAGCCCGCCTCCACCCTTACGGTGGTCCACATCAAGGTAGCTTCCGTCGGTGTCTAAATCATAAGAAATTTATATAAACTTTTTCAAATATTTGCACTAAACTCAAATAATTTTTTCTATAACATGAGTTTATTGGCTACTTAGTTTTTTTATGATAGAACATGTCTTTAAGAAGGTTAATAGGCTAGAATAAAGTCTATGACAAGTAATAAGTCAGATTCAGACATTAACATTTTTAAGCAGTACATGGCTATTCATGCAAAACTCAACTCAGGTCAAGCTTACCCATAAGTTACTGTTGAAGTGGTTCATCGATGATCAACTATTAATAATCGTTGATATAATGATTTTTAAGCAATAATTATGAATAAACGAATATTAAAATACGACCACTAATTATATATTGTTCTTGTTAACCCAGATAGCCGCTCAAACTCACACAACTTTTTTTGTTGGCCCAAAATGCACACAACCAAGTGAACATCAAGCTAGTCGACCATGATGACCAAGATAAAGTCTTAACTCGTCCAACCAACTAGCCTAACAAATGTTAAGGTGTAGAGTTAATGATTCAATATGTATCTCGTAAACTACTTATAATAACTAGACAAGGTTAAACACTTTCATAATCATTCATATCAAATTCTATAAATACATGTTTGATCATTTTATAGTATTGTTCTTCTAAGTTTTGGAGCTATATTTTTAAAAGCGAGCGCTTTTTGCATATACATTACAACCATGAACTTTCACTACCACACTACACTCTCCACCTCATTCACCTCTATGCACCATCACATCTCAGACAAATGTACATCTCTCTGTGAGAAACTTATAAATCAATTCTTATGGTTGGAACACATCACATGCAACATTATAATAGAGATTCACCTCAAAACAACATTCTTTTAGAACGTCTCAATCAAAACATGTTAAAGATCGTACTCCTCAAGAACAAATTGGAATGAGATGTAACATGTGACTGAAAATTGGCTCGAAAACTGGCTCGAGGGGCACGGGAGAGGATCCGTACCCTGTTTTAATTCAGTTCCTTACTTTGGTGAGGTGTTTAAGTTTAACCATTCATTATCTTTCTTTTCAACTTCTGATATATATTTTTCTTTCTTAATAATGATATTTTAGTTATCTAAAAAATAAATAACAACTTATATTTTCATTGGCGACTCAAATGAATGAACACTAATAAAGACAAATCACAATGTAAGACCTTAATATAATGTATAAGAAGAATCGGAGGGTAGAAACAAAATTTTCACAAATCAATTTATATTAGTTATTGTATAATAATAACATTTATTTTTGAAACATTTTAGATGCATAAATTTGTATCGAATAGTAATGCTAGCAACACAATAGCACTCTTTGCAAGACACTCTTATTGGTTGGAATTTAAAAGACTCTAACCAAATATGATTTAATGGATCAAAAAATTTAAGCTAAAGAGTGTGTTTGAAAATGAGTGTCAAAGAGAGTGCTGCTAAAATTTCAATATCTATAATTAAATTAAATACGTCACAAACAGCAAGATTATGTTCTGTGTAAATTGTAATCCTCAACGTCAAAACATCAAAGATGCAGAAATGATATTCAACAAGATTCGGTGGAGAAAAAAAAGCCCATGCCAAAACAATTTTAACATGTGAATTGAGCAACACCTGTCCTTAAAAGTACAAATCCAGCTGGGATATATATATGAACATCATTCTGAATGATACAATGTGTATAACTCAAAGCAACAATCTACACTCAATCAGCAAAACTGTCAAGTAAAACAGAGGAATCCAGGTTAAAGTAAACGGGTTTGCCTGAACAGTTTAAACTCAAAAGGGATTTTTAGTAAGTAATTTGAAAAAACTATACTTGACACTATGCAGAATTAAGGGCTTCAAGTTGCTTTTGCAGAGCATCAAGGTCATCATCATCAGTTACAGGAGCTTCAGAAGTATCCAGGCTCGGAGACTCATCCGCACTAGGAAATTCACGAGTGAGACCTTCAGGTAGGACATCTGTGTAGAATTTGAGATGAGGTTTTAAATACTAATTGAAAATGAAAAATAGAATAAAATAAATCTAGAACCTTTCAACAAGAAAGGCAAAAGTTTTTCCAACCAATATTATCATTAAAAATAAAGCAGATTCATGACAGACACATGAACCAGAAACATGAATAGCGGATAGTAACTTTTGCTTATGCAATAAAGGTGCGAGAAGCAAGATAAAAGGAGATGGACAAAAAAATCCTTTGCCAACCGCTCGAAACATACTGGGAAACCAAAATCAGCATTCAGAAGCCTTATACTCACGAATCCATAAACCATTTCAGATATTCAGTACTTCAGTTCACTTGTACAACAAGACAAACTCATTGAACTTATAAATAAGAAACACAATAACATTATTAAGTACATACCTGAGCTTTTGGTATCAACACCTTCCGGCTCATTGTCATCAACGACACTGAAAGTTTAGTAAAGACATCACCAGTTAATGTGAAGTCTAACATTGAAAGGAAATAGAACTCTTTGACATTACATGGTCACCCCATTAATGGTTATATTCAAGTGCATCTATAAAAGGTCATTATGCACCTTATATTCCACTCATTATCCTCATGAAGGGGACCTTCCTCAACTGATTGTGGTTCAGCCTCCAATTTTGCTTTTGCAGCAGCATCTCTTGCTGGCTCTGCAAGAATGTACTCTTCCTGCATAACATTTAAAGTTCAATAATCAGACAGAATGGTACATGGCTTTATTCATAAAATCAAATTTGTGTAACAAGGGCTTGACTAAAAAATCTCTACCTGTCTCTTTAAGCAAGCTGCATTTGAACATTGAGGGTTTGGCTTCATTTGCATAGTGGGGAAAAAATCCTTAAGGGAGTTATATCCCTACATAAAAGAAACAAAAACAGGGATTTCAGCATAAGGCCAGCACATTCCTAAGAATGACAGACTGTTCTGTACAGTGGCCTCATGATATTCATCTTGGAAGAATAAATTTCTTAATTTTCAAACAAAAATGGGAATCATTTACAGCAACCTAAAGAAAAAGATAACAGGTGCAGTACTTACCAAATAAGGAGAGACTTGACCAAAACCTAACAAGAATTTTAGCGTGTTTTGAACTAGAAGCCCAGCAACAACCCCCTGGAAGCCAAACAAATATTTCTAGATCAAAAAAAAATGAACGAATAGAAAGCATTCTACTCAGTCTCAAGTCTCAACAATAAAGAGATAATAGTTAAGCCACTTAAATAATAGAAAACATCATATAAGTGTATAATTAAAAGGAAATAGTTCTGTCTAACTGTCTTCCTATGAGTATAAGCCACCAGATTAGAGTATAATAAGATGAAAAGCATCCGAATATTTAAATTTTCACTATAATGAAGAAAAGCAGCCAATGAAAGAGATGAAGTATTATAATTTACCATGGTGGTTGGTAAAGATGCAGCACAGACCCCTTCACGCTTGAGTGTACGTTCATCTATACCAGAAGCTACAACCTAAGAGGAAAAAGATAATTGTATTGTATGCTTCACATGTTTGTACATACTGCATAACAGTTACCTATTTTCTGTAAGTTGGGTGTAGTAGTATCTATCAACAAATACAGTTATACTTACATAGTCTTCTACTAAAATATGACAATAATATAGTCCACATATGGACAAAAATCTGGACTTTGACAACTTATCACCAGGTTAATTAAATTCAATCCTTTGAGGCAATCTATTTTCCCATGAGAATAATACGCAATTTCAAATAAAGAACATACTTACCAAAGGAGGTGCACATGCAAAACACGCAGTTTCACCAGGAATAAGTAATTGAATATGACCAGAAACAGCATCCTCAGAAACACCTATTAAAATCTTATTTGTATGAGTTTCCACACAAAGTATATTGTTCATGCATCTAAACATGTAAAATTACTACATCGATTGAATTGGCCAATGCATCATGCGAGCGAAATAAACACCTAGGATTCACTTTGTATTTGATAAATAATGAATCAAAAGATTGTATTGAATGGTCAATTATGATTTTAAAAAAATGCCAACCAAATTTACACAGTTGCATCGACTTGTCAAGGTCTGAATACTTTCGTAGTGGCAAAACACATATGTCAAGGACAGCTTTATTTACATTTTGGAATGCCTTACAAAAGCGTGTCTATTCTAGTTTTCTGAGTGACATAGATTCACAATTTTTTTCATATTACTATTTTACATAGTACATCAACAAAGATGGTTAAGAGCTGATTCTGAACATTTTATCTTTTCTTCAGATATAAAATTTTAAGATTTTTATCACCCTCAAGATAAGAATGCTAACCTGATTCCAACCATGTCTGGCTCAGTTCATTACAAGCCTGCAGTGTGTATAGATGTCAGTTACACACAAGAACCCCTGAGCTGCATTAAAATGAAGAGAATTTGACAATTTAAATTTTGCTAAATTAAAAATACCTGGTTAACGGCCATTCTTGCTTCATAATTATCCACACAGCTTAAGACAAGATCCACACCAGTACCTTCTTTACTGGGGCAAAATGACTTATTATTCAAAGATGACACAAAGGTTTCAAAGCCATCAACTGTTGTGATATTCAATGTATAGCTCTAAACGAAAATAAAATATATTAGAAAGGGAAAAGGGCTAGATTCATCTTTATAACATGATACATGGAATGAGCCACAGAGGATGCAAACTTAAAAAACACTTACCTCAAGCACCACGTCAGGGTTTATATCTGAAAGAGTTTGTACAGCTGCATCTGTCTTAGTCATGCCAACCTAGAAAGCCAAAACACATTAGTTCATGGCATGGATGAAGAGAACTTCTGGAAGTTTTGTAAGTAAATTATATGATACAGTCTGCAATAAGTCCAACAATTAGCGGCCATCATCAAATTTTTAAATAGCAATTTTCTCTAGATTCTAGAAACTACAAAGAGAAAATTCCTGTTAAAATATATACATAGGACTACCCCTTATATTTGAATAGCATATAGTTTAGAAATGATAATAATAAACATATTAAACTCTAAATACAAGAAAATGGAGATTGGGGACTTGCCTGATCTGGACGAAAGAAGAGTCTATTCATATTTGCAAGCTCCACTTTGTCATAATCATACAACAAAAGTCGACCTATACCACATCTAGTTAGCATCTCAGCTGCAACGCTTCCCACACCACCTACTCCCTGTGATTATGTAAAAAATAATCAAAATGCAGTACAGACAATTCCAAATAATAACATGGATATTATTTTTTGAAAAAGAATTCTCCATTTTCTATGTTCATGACCGAAAAGACAATGAGGTATCCTAGGTCTTTTATAAACTACTACATAAAGGCCAAAGAAACAATTCGCACAAATTATCTTAATAGTTTTAGCACTGCACTCATCTGGCATCGTGATCCGTTAAAAAAATTATTGGAGTGGCGCCTATCGTGGAGAAGCTTACGAAAAACCAGTTAAGGCGGTATGGACATGTACAAAGAATACCTATGGAGGCACCAGTGAGAAGGGTTGATAACATAGTTTTTAGTCCTGTGAAGATGGATAGAGGGAGACCAAAAAGAACACGGGAAGATATTGTTAAAGATGATCTCATGATCAATAATATCCCTCATATTTATTTTTTGATCGAGCTCAATGGAGTAGTGTGATCCATATAGCCGACCTCACTTAGTGGGATAAGGCTTTTGTTGTTGTAGTTGTTGTTGTTGTTTTAGTATTGCACTCCTTACCCTAAACACTAAATTTAGGTTGGAGTGGCCATGAAGACGATTAAGGTCTTAAGGAGTATAAATCCAGACAGAGCTTGATAGTGATTCCATCTCTCTCGTCAAACGTCTCAAGTAAATAATTGCCAAACCTAATTGCTCTAAAATTTCTCCTATAATTTGACATATCCTATTGTTTCAAAAATTTGCAACATACTCATATCTATACTGTGCCGTATCTAAGCTTCTTAGGTGAGTAGTTTACAAGCATGTCATATATAACAAAATTTCATTATAAAGCAGCAATAAACAGGCAAGAAGAGATTAATACAGAGTACAGACAACTATGGCAATGGAGAAATCCCGTATCCGTTCATAGTTCTCCACAATACCCATTCTCTGAAGCGCCATGAGCCGACTGTACGGATTGCTATCCACCACCTCAGAACTCATATCCTGGCAATAACAACACAGTAGAGCAGAACAATTCAGTAAAAAATTCAAAACAGAAATGCATTGAATTGAACAGATGAATGCTCCACCACCACCACAAGCATGCAACTACCTCAACTTTGGGGCGTCGAACAGGTCCAGACCTAGCCACATTAGCGAGATTCTCAACGCGCGATTGAATCTTCAAACCAACAAAATTGAGATCAAGTCAATGCAGAGTATGAAGATGATGATTGATGCACGATAACAGCATTGATTTGAGGAATTGAGTACCTGATCGAGCGAAGCGCGGAGAGAGGATGGATCGGAATGATCGAGAGATTGAAGATCGGCGAGCAATTGATCGAGCTCGATCTCCATCTCTCTGTGTGATTGTTTGGGATCTCAAACGAAATTGGAATTTGGTGAAATGTGAAATTGAAGGTAACGTTCAGTGGCTTTGGTGGTGGTAGATCCGCTTCCTTCAGTTTGGTTTACGGCTACTGAAACCACTGGTACACCGGTTTGTTTTGGTTCTCTGCTCGTTCCAAATCCCGGGTCGGGTTATGTTTGAATGGGCCAGGCTCATTCTGATTTGATCTTATCCAAGAAAAAAGTGTGGAGTAATGTGTTACAACTTACAAAAAAAAATGGATACAAAAATGTAAGACTTGTTAATAATATTACAAAAATAACTAAGAGAGAAGAAAAAAAAAATGGGTTGCCACACCTAGCTGTCTACCTAGATTTAAGCCTCTCCACCCAAGAGTGTGTATTTGAAGCACCTGCAAACAAAAATTTGAAGTTGGCAGACATTCTTACTTAGGAAGATCTCATGGCGCTTCAGCATGTTGTTGAAGTGAGTCTCTATCAGCCTTCACATAAATAATAGAGGAGACAAACCTCCCGACCTAGATCCCCCAATATGGCATTGACACCTGTTTGAATGTGTCTCTACGACTCTACGAGCCCTACTATTTTTCTTAAAAACAAATACTAGCTAACACATAAGGAAAACACTAAAAATTCAGCCCTAATACGTAAACCCCAATAATTTTGCCATCCAAAATACCTACATGTTTAGCAAGGGTGTTTAACCGTCACTAAACGCATAGAGTGACAAAAAATGCTTAGTAAGGATTTAAAACATCCACAAAACATCAATTTTTTGGTGGCTTGTGTAGCACTTCCAAACCGCCAGAAAATGTTTTTTTTCTTCTTCTTATTTTAGATGCTATGCAGATTATGACGGGAAAAAATGCCACATTATTTTTTTTTTTTGAAAAATAAAGGATTGTATATTATTATCCACAAAAAACACCCATAAGGACAAACCCTTATGGAGCAAGGAAAAGCCCAATAAAAAGCGAGGCACCCCGACAAGCATACAAAAACCCCAAAAAGCCGAAAAACCCCCATCCAAGACAAAAGCAAGGACACCCTAGGACTAACCAACAACACCCGAGAGACACAAACAAAAAATCAAGTTTTGAAGTGTTCTTCATAAACCTTCTCCAACCCTCGAATAGCTTCAAAATCGCTTCCCTCAAACTCTAACCCCAAGACTTTTCCAACAAGCCACGTCTTTTTCGACCGCGTGAAGTAACGCCCACCACTACCATGATCCGCACCCGACAACGACAAGGGAGAAGAAGAGAGAGCTACCTCAAGATCACCCCGACCCTCCTCACACGCCGAGGGCCGAGCACAGTTCCTCCGGCAAGCAGGGGGATCCTTTTTAGGACGCCCGCGCCGGCGTGATCGAAGATCAGGAACCACCACAGCAAGCCCCTCCTCAAACGCAGAATCAACGTCCTCTGCTCCCCCAGCAACCAAAACCGGGGGGAGAGGTGGCACCGACAAAGACAGCGTCTGAAGCGAAAGATCAGGTTCTGACAAAGTCCTTGAACCCACACTCGCCGACAGAAGAGAGGGAGCAGCAAGCAAGTAGGAGTGAGGCCCATTACAAACTTGAAAGATTCTGCTCCATCTTCCATCCGAAGGACCAGGGAGAAGAAGAGAAAAAAGACCATTCTCCCAAATCCCCTGCAAAGCTGCAATTAAACCACCTCTGTACCAGCTCCCCTTCCTAACCGAAGCCAGAACCATACCATCTTGCCCACCAACATCTCCCCCTTTAGGACCACATACATCACCGCTCAAGCCAAACCCTGAACCCAAAATCTCAGGAAAGAGAAACTGATCTGGAACTCTGTAAACCTCAGCACCCAAGCCTCCATAGCCATCAAGCATCCTCTCCTCATCCTCAGAAAAAGAAGACAGGCAGCAAGCCTTCCTACGCCCCAGGACAACATCACGCTAGGAAAATAGGGAAGGAAGAGAGTTACCTGTCTTACCTTGAAGCACCGCAGAAGGGGGCTGCTTCCCCTGTTCAGAAATCATTTGAAACCCCCCTCCAGAAACGCACGAACCAGAAACAACTGCCCGAGGAAACCTGGCCATGGAAACCGAAAGAGGAACATTGCCCAATTTATACCCATCAAGCCCCTGAATCGCCTTCAACGCCTGCTCTCGAATCCCATACCGAACAAAACCAAAGCGAAAAACCCTCCCCACCTTTCTTTGTCGCTGAACGAAGAGATTGACAACTTCACCGAACTTCGAACAGATATCGCGGAGCTGGAGATAGCCGATTTTCTCCCCAATCCCATCGATGAAGACCGAGAAGCACTTCCTCCCTCTACCGTGCCTTCTGTCCGCTCCACCATCAGCTTCACCGTCTAGCTCTCCTCCTTCAACCTCTCCGTCCACGTTGCCCTCGCCGTGAGCCGCCGTCAAGCCTTTCCGATTTGCCGCCGCCGCCCTCGAAGAACCTGGCCTAGGAACCCTAGCAGAGGAGTTCCAACGCATAATAGATGATTTTTAATGTTAGTGAGCGTAAAAATGCCACATTATACTGATGTAGATTGGCGGTCGGTAACCTCTGTATGTACAATAATCATCATTGCTAAAAATTACAATACAAAACACAAGAACTAATAGTCATCGACATCGCTTACTATCTCTCATGTCGTCAAATAACAAAGTTAGTTTTATTTAAATGGCTTAATTTCACTTTTGGTCCCTCACATTTGCCTTTTGTGCGATTATCGTCCCTAAAGTAAGAAAATAGCAAAAAACGTCCCTCACTTTGTCAAACGACAGCACTTTTGGTCCTTCATCCCTATGCTGTCGAAAAACTAACGTTTTCTGTCAAATATTTAACAGTTTTCTGAAGAAAAAAAATTAATAAAAAATAGAAAAATGAAAAACCCATAAAATTTATGATGTTCTTCATCTTCTTCAATTATTTTCCAGAAAAAATAAGAGCAAACTCATCATCAACAACAAGCCACCAAAACATTAGCCTTTCCCCTTCAACAAACCAGCAAAACACATGAATTGAGATCCTTCTCCACCAAAACATTATCCTTTCCCCTCCACCAAACCAGAAAAAGCATGAATCGAGATCACTCTCCAGCCCCAACACCTTTAACCCCACCTCTTTAGCACTGGTTAGATCTGAGTATGAGACAGAGATTGGGTCTGGGTTTGCGTAGAAGTGAACTAGACTTTATTCCCGCTTGTGATTGTGAGCACTACACAGAAGAACCATGGTTGAATCGAAAACCCCATTCTCTACCTCGATTTCCCTCGGGTTCTTCCTCTTTTCTACTTGCCCTTTTTTCATTTCTCTTCAATTTTAGGGGGAGAAGGGTGCTTGGTTCATGGGTTTGCTCAGCTTTTTAGGGATGCTAAGAATTGGGGTTCTTCTTCACCCACTTGGATCTGGAACCTGAAAGAGGTTATCGTTGTTTTTAGATCTGTGACATGTAGTAAGCAAGACTGAAGGTTATAAGGATCATGGATTTGGAATCAAACACCCCTTTCTACCAAATTTTGTTCTATCAAGCCTTCTCATTGCATATCCAGCATTACGTTCCTCTTACATGATCCATCATGTTTTTGTTGCAATTTAAATGAGTGTTAATAGATTAATGAGTTGATTCAGAAATTGGGTTTCAATGTTTTGAGTTTTGATGGTGTTGAAGCCTGAAGGTGAACGAAGACGATTGAAAAAATAAGTTTTTTTTTAATTTTTTTTCAAAAATCGTTAAAATTTGGACATAATAGGGGTGAAGGACCAAAAGTGCTGTCGTTTGACAAAGTGAGGGACGTTTTTTGCTATTTTTTTACTTTAGGGACGATAACCGCACAAAAGGCAAACGTGAGGGACCAAAAGTGCAATTAAGCCTATTTAAATTGGTTTTGTGAGATCAACCATGATGACACAGTCATTTTATATGTCTAAGTTAGAATAAACAATGAAGACAATGATATCAATCTATATCAATACTTGGGCACGAATGAATATAGAAAATTTTCAATTGTCACCTTGACGGGCAAGTGACGTGGATATTACTAAAGCAGGTGAAGATCCGGGATCTTACAGGTATTTTCATAGTCGAAAGTCATGAGACTAATCCCCTTGAGTCTCGTAGATCATATTAAGTAGGTAGGTATCTTCCAGCAAATCATTTCTGTATGCATCGCCAGAAATTGAACTATGAAATAGATCTTTAAGAGTTCAATTATCGACTAGCTGGTAACAAATTTACTTTTGTCTCTTCAGTATTTCTTGTAAATTTCATTAGTTACATGAAATTAAGGTTTTGTATATTTATGATTTTTTTTATTTTTTTATGAAGGTAAATTCATTCGAGAAATCGTAGTTTCTCCGGACATATGATTTTCTCCTAATTTGAATTTGCATCATCAACTTTACGAATCTAGTTTGTTTGTCCTTAGGCCAACACATTGGTGGTTATATATTTAGCAATGACTATTCTCATCACTGCGGGTTCTCGCAACTTTGCACTAAGCGGTAAATGGCTCATCAACATATACGTTACAATCTAATGGGTAAGAATCGAACTAGTTTTGTGGTTTATGGAGGAAGTGAGCTAACCACTACACCATTATGATTAATTTGAAATTAAATTTTGGCAAACTTTTACATGTTTGTGTTTTGCCCAATCAGTGCAAGTCATGGGGTAAGTGAGTGCCATGTCATCTAAACTTAATAAAAATCAGAGTTTGGTCCCCCAACTATATGAATTAATATAATAGTATATCATTTCCTTTTAATCAATTATTAATTTAATTAGCAAAAAAATAGTAAATTTGGAAATTCTAATTTGGGGAAAATCTTTCAGAACCCTAAAATTAAAATTTCATTCTCTCAGCAACTTCAACCATCACCGCCGCCCATGCTCATCGAGCTCAGGTCGCTGTCGCGCTTTCTCTTCACCGCCCGTGTCGGATTATATCTTCAGTCATCATCATCACCGTGTTGCAATCGGGTTCTTCGGATTCGCTGGTTGTGTTCTTCATCTTCGTGAGGTAGTAAACCTCCATCGCTTGTGTTCTTCATCGCACCTTCGCCCCGACGTCTTGTTCTTCTTCTCCTTCGTTCATCATCCTCGTGAAGTAGCTGCCGTCGTCGCATCATGTCCAAACAACGTTCATGATCTTTGAAGGTTAGTTTTTTGAGCTTGTGCAAAGTCCAAATAATCATAGAATTAACAAGCACATGTTAGTTTAGTTCTGGAATGGTGTTAGTTATGGAATTGTTAGTTAGTTCTGGAATTATTCACCTGGGTTCTTAATCTTCACCTGTTAGTTTTTATTGGCATGGTGTTATTTCTAGAATTGTAATGGCATCTTGCTTTGTCTAGTCTCCTCTGTTTTTTTCTTTTGGCCATGAATTGAATAAAAAAGAAAGAGTACCAAGCCTGAGTTTCAGTTTTGTATCTTTCTTTCTTTATATGATGTCAAGATAAAACTTGAGGAATGCAAAGTTTGCCATACTTTTCCTATCGAATGTACATATACTTTGTGTTCAGCCATGTCATGTATTCTAATGTGATTGATGTTTGTTGTGTTAAATGTGTAGATGACTGATTTGTCTGATGATGAGATGTTCTTTAAGAATGTGTATGAAGGAATGCCTAAGGATACTGAAGCGGGTGATGATGACGTTATTTCAATTGAGGATTCATACTCAGATTTTGGAGATGATAAGTACAAGGTGATTTCCAAACTAACTGCTGATGAAATACGTGGTCTGAAGTACAATACGAGTTTGTTGCGAGGAAAGATAAAGTTCGGAGAGATGCACAAAGGAATGTTGTAATGCGATAGTATGTATGCAACAAAGCAGGGTTAAGAGAATCAAAATGCTTCACTATGGCTAGGAAAAGATGTCATAGACCCCTTACTCGCACTAGATGTCAGGCCAAGTTTCGGATACGATTGGATTACAAGACTTCAGAATGGAAAGTGGTTCTTTTGTGGAGGATCATAACCATGAACTCACCCCGTCGATATATTCCCATGTCATACCGGCTTATCGCACTTTGAGTGAAAGTGATAGAGCTCAGGTAGATAGCCTTCATTCATCTAGCATTAGAACATGTCATATTATGGGTTTCATAATGGTGCAAAAAGGTGGATATTCAATAGTTGGGTTTCTAAAGGAGGATTTGTACAATTATATTAACAGACAGAAACATTACAAGCTACGAGGTGAGGATGCACGAGCTGCTATTAGTTATTTGAGAGGCAAGGAAGACAATGATGCAATGTTTTATTCGAAATACACGACTACGAAGGATGGTAAACTGAAACATATTTTTTGGCAAATCGTTGCAGTAGAGCAGACTTTCAGTGCTTTGGTGATGTGCTTATTTTGATGCCACGTACGGGAAGACCGAATATAACCATCCACTTGTTATATTTTCTGGTTCTAACCATCACTCGCAACGATTATTTTTTGTTGTGCTTTGCTAGTTGATGAAACCACGGAATCATATAAGTGGCTTTTAGAAACATTTTTGGAAGCAGTGTCAAATAAACACCTGAAATCAGTTGTGACAGATGGTGATGGGGCTATAAGGGAGGCAATCAAACAAGTCTTTCCAAGTGCATCACATCGTCTATGTGCATGGAACTTGCACAAGAACGCAAAGGATAATGTGAAGAATAAGTCCTTCTTGACTGGCTTTGCGAAAGCAATGTATTCTGATTTCACAATTGAGGAGTTTGAAGAATACTGGAATAACCTGGTTGTTGAACACAATCTTGTGGGAATACTGGAATAATCTGGCCAATGCATATGTCTGTGACCAATTCTCTGTTGGCATACGAACTACCTACTGATGTGAAGCAATCAATTGCCGGATCAAGTCGTATGTTGGGAAAAAAATAGCATTGTCGAGTTCATGCATAACATTGAGCAAGTCATAAGAGTATACAGACAGAATGAGTTGCGTGCTGATTATAACTCTTTCTTTACTTAAAATGTGTTGATCACCCCTCTTTATAAGATAGAGAGTCATGCTTCAAAAGTGTTCACACATGAAATCTTTAAAGAAGTACGAATCCAAATTGAGGATGTGGGTGGATTAGATATGATGGAAAATACAGTTGATGGAGAGATTAGGACATTCAAGATGCACATGTATGGTAGGCGCGACGTTGTTTTGAATGTTTTGTATAACATAGAAAAAAAATTAATTTACTTGTGATTGTCGTTTATTTCCTTCTCGGGGCATTCCTTGTTCTCATATGTTTTTAGCCATGAGACATGAGAACATGGAATCACTACCGAGTAGTCTTATTTGTGGACGATGGAGAAAATATGCAAAATCCGAGTTCATGACATCACCAACAATTGATGAAGTGACTCTTGAGGTGATGAGGACAGCTCGTTATAGTGTTGTAGCTGCTACGTGCAATGACCTTTGTCGTATGGCTTCAGATAATGGAGAAATTTTAAGAGAAATTATGGATGATATATTGAAGCTCACATCAAAGTATAAGAAGAAGGTCAGTGATCATCGTCGTGGGAGCGGTGGAGATGAAGACATTGGTGATCCAGATGTTATTTTAGGCAAAGGTGCTCCACCAAAGAAGCGGAAAACCAATACAAGGGTAAGGTGTTCAAATTGTCTTAGAAGAGAGCACACTAAAAGAATAGTACTACGAAGAACGGGGACAAAGAAGAGCTTGTTGTGGATGATACATCAGAAGAAGAAAGTGTAATTGATATTTACTTAAAACTATTATTTAGTTGCTCTATTGTTTAAATTAGTCAGCTTAAAATTTACTTTTATGCATGGGAAAGAGAAAGAATTGACTGGACATGATCATCACAGTGTACAACAGACACCGAATACGACCCACAAGTCTATTTCCAAAGTTAGAATATGCCTTGTTGAAATTATTTAACTATCTTTACATTATGTGTTATGCTTGACTTTGTGATTCATGTATTTTTGTAGAGTATTGCGAATGTCAAACCTCGTCGTGGTGGTAAAGCAAAGAAACAAAAACTTAATAGTGTGGTAGTGATATCGGAGAAGGACACATTAATTGTTTATGTTGTTGTTGTTTTATGTAATTTATTGTTGAATTGATGCTAATGATGGTTTAATTTAGGAAAAGCAACCCAATGCATCTGTTAGTAGTCAACATCCAGAATATAAAAACGATGTTGCTATATTATCTACTCAAAATTCAGTAAAGCAAATGGTGAGTGCTTAACAAAAACCTTTGATGAATATTATCTTACTCACTTATATCAATATGAAATTGTGTCCTACTACTTAATATAGGAAAGGATACTTGTCCGCAATACGGATATACTTCATAGTGGGACTCCTCACATGGTGGAACCTCCACACACATAGTAATTTTCTCACTTAGGTCAATCTGAATTTTAATTCACTAGTTTTGAAACTCGAGCTTAACTTATGCATTGTTGTTTATTAGGTAATCAATCCCGACGGATCAACGAGTATACTTCAAAATGGAGCTCATCAAATGGTGCCGCATCCGAACAACATAGTAAGTTGCTCACTTATCACAACCTTAATATCTACTAGTTATGAAACTCGAGATTAACTTATGCCTTGTTGTTTATTAGGTAATCAATCCCGACGGATCAATGGGTTTAATTCAAAGTGGAGCTCCACAGATGGTGTATGTTGTTGGACCACAACATCACAATTTGGTTTCTCATAACAATGTGGTTGTTGATAATAGCACACATAGACAAGGGGTCCTTATGCAACATGTCCAATCCTTTTATGGAGTGGTCCCTATAATGCAACAGGGTACACAGAGTCAAAGGGTCCCTATGCAACCTGCCTAGTCCTTTTATCGTGTGGTTCCTATAATGCAACATAGTACACGAAGTCAAGGGGTCCATATGCAACCTATTCAACCTGTGCAATCCTTCCATGATGGTGGATGTCACCCTAATTTGCTTTGACAAGGCATCAACAAGAGGAATACATAAGTGGCTTGAATTGTGGCCTTAGGGACTAGTTGACACATGGTGTATTTTATGTTTACGTATTTTATGGCTTGAATTGTGGCCTTAGGAACGGTTGGGGACTAAGTCTATTGCTTCTTAAGTGAAGAAACAATTGATTTGATTAAATTTTTCATTAGCCTTTTATTATTCATTTCTCTTATATGTATTCTGCCATTTTACTTCTTCTTTGTACTATTCAAGCAGGTCTATTTGGTATAAATATCTGTCTATTTCAATTTCTGGGCTTGTCTTGATATTTTCATTAACGATGAAGTTATAATAAAGTTATAATTGTGCAATTTAGAACACAAACATGGTTATGTCTCAGTGTTAGCATGCTTATTTTTTACATATAGGTCAAAGGTTCAAGTCCAGCTAGCAACATCATTTTATTGTGTATTAAATCATAATAAATATATAAATGTGCGTTTTAGATTCAAATGAATATGTATCCCAGTGGACTTTTGTACCTACATAGTGCATTTTTTTAAAAAAATTACCAAACTAGTGCATAGTTTTTTTAAGGCTTAATTGCAACTTTGGTCCTTTACGTTTACCAATTCCACGATTTTAGTCCCCCACCTAATTTAATTACATAGATGGTCCCTGACTTTGCTGGCAGTCTGCAACGTTGGTCCTACCGTTTGTTTGTTAATGGAGGAGGTTTACATGGATGGTCACTTAGCTGATGTGGAAGTTGAATTGGAGAGAGAAAGAGACCAGCAACTGATTCAACCTTCTTCCTCGCCTCTAGGGACTTGTTCGTTCTTTATCTCTTCCATTTTCGCTAAATCTCAAGCTTCGAAACATCTTCCTCACGGTGCTCTGTTTTTTAAGGAGGAAGCGGGTAGAAGATGACCGTTGCAGGTCTCACGTGCAACTCACGTGCTTCCCTATCTCTTCAGTCCTTCTTTCTCTCTCCAATTGGACATCCATGTAAGTCTCCTCCGTTAACAAATAAACGATAGGACCAACATTGCGGACGGGCAGCAAAGTCAGGGACCATCCGTGTAATTAAATTAGGTGGAGGACTAAAATTGTGGAATTGCTAAACATCAGGGACCAAAGTTGCAATTAAGCCTTTTTTTTAATTACACATCAATACATATATTAAAACAAAATCACTCCAAGAGGTTTTTAGCTGATGTGTCAGCTCCTCAAATATTTGGCAATATTTTATTCCCCCACCATGAATAAACTGCAATACTTTATTCTCCTACTCATTATTTTAATAGAGTTTATTCCCCCTCTCATTATTTTATTATATTTTATTTCATACACCCTCTCTCACCCACTCTGTCATCAATGCGTTCTCTCTTTCTCTCCTCCCAACCTCATGCGTCTTTTCTTATTATTCTTTTCTTTTTATTCATTCTTTCCCCACATTTGATTTCTCTCTCCCACTACCTCCTCTCATTAAACCTGCCCTCTATACTGGCCAATTATTAAAGTGCATTTCCACTTTCCCTATTGAAAATAATTATCTATGTCTGCACAGCTCCCATGGAGGAGCTTTGAAATTGAAAGCATATGTTTTCAAATTTCAAAATCAAAATTTTGTGGCTCTATAATCTGCCCACTCTATACTATCCCATTCCACTTTCAATCATTTTACAAAGCTCCCTCCTCCTCCGCTCTATATTATCCCATAACCAGAAGAAGTCTTCTTCCTCGAGAGCTACTATTTAGACCTCGTCGCTAGCGTTCTCCCGCCTCTACGACACCTCATCGCCGCTGCCGACGCCATTTCATCCTCCGAGCCCCAATCGCCCGAATTTTACTCTGAGCCCTCCCTGTCGCGTTCGCCGTCCCTGTCCCACTCTCGCGCCCTTTACGAGCTCTGATCCCGAAGGTCCCTCGGCAAGAAACCCTTCTCCTCCTCCAACGGAACCCGCCGCCGTGAAATCCGCATCCTTGGCGATTTCAAACGCAACCAAGACTTCTGTTCCGGTATCGGTTTTGAATCTGATGAACGCTCCTCTTCAAGGTAATTTTCTAATCGATACTTTATTAGCTTTTTTGTTGGGTTCACATATTCTCTGTTTTTTCAAATGTCTGTGGGTTTGGCTTGCAGGGTTTGCTTCAATTCAATTCAGAATATAGGAGTTATTAATCCCATTCCTCCCTCAAGTTCAAGAGGTATGTGTATGCCATGATTTTGTCCTCTGGCACGTTTTGTTTTTCCTATCTTTTGTTGTTCATTGGGTTATAGATAATTAATTTATTCCAGTGCTTTTATATGGGTTGTTGCTACATGTTTCAGGGTTTGAGCTGGATTCAAGTATAAAAAGAGGATCATGTCCTAGCGCAGCATCTTGCTGTTGCTTCACCAACCTTGCCAAGTTGAATCAAAAGCATGATTTAGTGTTTTGCAATCTAAGTTTGATTAATGATTTTTTTTGTACTTTTTTTCAGGCTGTTGGTTCACCAACCTCTATTTTAATTTTTCACTTTTTGTGATTCTTTTATTCTCTTTTGTTGTGTAATGTTCCATTTTGTCTCAACTTTTCTTTCTCTTGACCATATATTTTTTATAGAATTCAATTGCAAATACATAGATATATATAATTGCTCCTAAATATATTTTGTCTCAAGTTTTGATTCAATTGCAATTTTCAGGTTTAATTCAAGCTCTGCAGATGGATAGTTGCACCTTCTTCTTTGAAGGTTTGTCACTGAGTCATTTCAAAAAGTTCCTCTGTTAAGTGTTGTGTGTTTCTAAGGTAGGTAGATGTTCATTGTGTATGATTTGAACTTTTTGTTATGTACTATCCAGGTTTTGGACTTTCAGAAGGATTGCATGGTTTATATACCAAACTATGATGTTCTGGTTGATGATGATATAGAGCATTATAGAATAGTAAAAGGTGTGGTTTCTCACTTTTAGCATACATTGTGTCATATTAATCATTATTGTTAAATTTTTCATGTGAGAAAATACATGGTGTGTGGTGTTGATCATGCTTTATTTTTCCCTGTTGTTGGCAGGGAGGATGTTAGATGATCTAGATCCTTCCCAATCAGGACCATGGTGAGTTAAATAAAAACATAAAGTTCTGCATTATTAGTTTTAAGCGACCCTTGACATTCCTATAATAATTAATGAGATGATCTTCTCATTATTATGTGACTTATACAATCGGTTGTTGACTGAATTGGTTCACTTAGAATTATGTAATGAATGCTTCTACTTTTTTTTTACTGATTTTTCTCTGCAACAATCCCAGCATCCCATATGCTATGCGAGTTTTTTTTTGTAGTGAAACAAACATGTTTTTTACTTCTCTGTTTTGCCCGAACTGTCATGCCTGTACATCTGTGTCTCAATAGAGTTACTCTATTGCTAATTCTGTGATGATATTTTTATAGTTATCCCCTTCCACCCTAATTATTGCTATTCCTACTTTAAGACCCATATCAAATGTAATGTTGACAAAAAGAGTACATGGCAAATTATTAGAAGTAGACTATTAGAACAAATAGTCTTTATCTATGAACAAAACTAATTGTCATTATGTATATATATTTGAATCTACAGGTTATTCTGCCATTATTTCACTAATTGGTGTTCTTTTTGAAAATTTGCAGGAGGCATGAGTTTGAGGTGAAGTGCATAATGGTTGGCTTTCACTATGTTTTACAATGCAACATATCTGAATGTCAATAGTAGGCTTTCACTAAGAATTCCTTCCGAAGCTTCTCAAATAAACCAGATTCAATTCTTCCATCACAATCCATTAAAAATATGTAACTGTTATTCTGAATGCTCTTATCGATCCCTATTGCAGGTGTATAAATACTTTGGTACTCTTGAATCCTTGAGATGGGACATATTGTGCTTCATATAATGTTTCTTCTATTTGATCATATTGTGCTTCATATATTTAGCTATCTATTTTCAAATCGTATACTTGGTTTTAATTTTGCAGTTTTTTCCCTTAAAGAAACTCAATCTGCTAGCCATTCCAAAGTAGCTAATGAGTCTTTTTGGGGCATTATCTTTTATTAACTTAAGGATTTTACTTACGTGTTCCCTCATTGTTTATTTCTGGGAGCTACACAGTATACATCCACACTATAATCATTTTTAAATTATACACTTCACTATGTTGTGAATAAGAAAATGGGTATAAAGTTATAACTCAAATGTGTAAAGTTATCCCAGTTCCCTAGCAATGTTACTTGGTGGATCTGTCACAGCTTGACTTTCTTCACATTTCTGTTTGAGTTCATTTTCATTTAATTTTTAAATTAATTAGGATCTCTCCTTTTCCCCCACAATTGGTTGTAATTTGTTTTCTCTTACAAGTGGTCTAATATATGGTAGATATACTTGATTTAAACTGTTGTGTGATTTCTTTTGAATCTCAGGAGGCTTCACTTTCTGCGATTGGGCAACATGTTCAACTTCTTCATCAGGTTATTTGACATGTTGAAACTATCACATGACCAGACTCTTTATGCGCTGAAGAAAGTGTCCTGTATACAAATTGGTTCAAGAGAAACAACAATAGAAGCAAAAGTGGATTTTTATTCATGAGGGATGAGAAATTAAAGAGCCATGTTGATAGCAAAGAGTTGTCAGAGGAACAAAGCTTTCAATGCGGAAGCCTTGACAACTTCCAGTGTTTTATTCATGTGTTTTATTAAAATCATTTATCTTCCAGTGCACCATGAGGTATCTAAAAGTACTCCTATGTTCTATTATGTAGGTAAACCATTCTGATAGATCTAAATTTTTAAATTTACCAAATAATTCCTTTATTTTTTAGTATTCCTATATTTGTATAATGAGTGTATGAGAACAAAAAAATTATTGATGATCTTAATTTATAATTTTATTAATATTTATAATTTTATTGTGATTGTATTTCTTGACCCTCATTAACTCCATGGTTTATCAGCCCACCAAATTGACCAATCAAATGAAACTCTTTCCACCGTACACTACTGAGACTCATTCTTTTCCACGACTCTCCTTTTCTAACAATTCTCTCTCTCACTACTTCTAATGCACAACAATCTTTTCAGTTCTCCAACACCTGATCTTCTTTTTTCTAGAACCCTCTTTACATCCTCTAAATCTCAAATTTGAAAATTAAATTGCGTTTCTTTCTTTTTAATTGAAAGAAAATATTATCATGTTAAACTTAATAAAAAAAAAAGCTTTTGTATAATTAAAGTATATTTTTTATATTTTTTTAAAATAAACTTAGGAGTATATATATATATATATATATAAGTTGTGTGAAATTTTACGGGTTGTGTGATATTCGTTGTTGTTTTATTTTGGAGAATACTCATCTTTTTTTAGTCTCTTAATTCTAGCTGCTAAAAATTGACAAATATTGATTTTAAGATACTGACAATAAGAGGCAAATTCACATAATTATGACCCTACCAAAGGCTACCCTTCCATCATTGTCCCTTTTTATATCGATTTTGTTTTGAATAGTTATATTGGTCTATGCCTATATAATAAGAGTAAAATCAACTGTGCACGGGTAAGAACATTCTACATAAAATCTCTTTCATGTTAAAGCTAATATAAAAATTCATTTTCAAATAATTTTTTTGATGCATGAGAAAATTTTCAAATAATTTAAGTGCACTGTTAATAATTTAAAATATATTTAGGATCAATTATATATATCTATGTATTTTGGTTTCACTTTGTAAGTCTCGAACTTAATAGATTGAAATATATGTATTTACATGTTTAAGACAAAAACATTTATATCCCATGTGCATAATTTTTTTTGTCCGTATCTACATCTTTGTTATGACTGTTTTTTCATTTTTAGTATCTTAAATTATTTATAATCAAAATATCTATTGATTTGTCAAATATAATAGTAAACTTCGCCGTGCAGCGCACGGGCAAAAACACTAGTTTGGTGTAAATCGCCACTTAAAGAGGCGATACCATTTTTTTTTCTTACTTTTTTATTGAAATCGCCACTGTCAGTGGCGACATGCTCTCTTTTTTCCCACTTTCTTTCTTAGTGACGGAAACACATCCGTCACAACATACTAGTATATATTATTAAAAGAATTTGTGACGCAATGCGGAGAGAGAATTCTATCACAAACTAACATTCCCTGACAAAATTCTGTCGCCAATTATTTTGCAATATTCACTAGGATTTTGTGACGGACAGAACTTCGTCGCAAAGTATATTCTGTCGTATAGCGACAGAAAACTTGTTTCAACACATTTTGTCACTAATTCCTTTTAGAGTATATACTGGAATTTTGTGACGGATTTGTTTCCGTCACTAATGGAAATTTTTTATAAAAAAAAAGAGCATGTCACCACTGTTCAATAAAAGAAAAAAGGTATCGCCACTTGTAATGGCGATTTACCCCAGTTATGTAATTAAAAAAATATATGCACTAGTTTGGTAATTTTTTAAAAAAATTGCACTGTGTAGGTACAAAAGTCGTCCCAGTGGTAGCTTGCTTTACCAAATACATACAGGTCCAGGGTTTAAATCCAACCTACAACATTTTTTGAGCTATTTCATCATTTTATTGTGTGTTTTTT
Source organism: Lotus japonicus (assembly GCF_012489685.1). Lineage (NCBI taxonomy): Eukaryota > Viridiplantae > Streptophyta > Magnoliopsida > Fabales > Fabaceae > Lotus > Lotus japonicus. The sequence continues at coordinate 79,946,972 of NC_080041.1, forward strand.
TATTCTCTTTCAGTTCCAGAGGCAAAAGCCTTAAGTAGCGTTTGGCAGACAGGTGGGAAGGGAACGGAACGAGACATACGAGTTATGTTCCGTGTTTGTTATACTTTTAAGAGGGAACAGAACAGGACAAAAGACTCTTGGAACAGAACACTTTGGTTCCATGAAAAAGGGTGGAAAGGAAGGGAACAACACAAAACATCTAATATAATAGTTTACAATGACATAATTACTCCTAGTCTATTGTCTCATTTTTTCTTCCCTCTCTTGCCTTCCTCGTCCACGATCTATCTCCCATATTCTATGCGGCTGCACACCATCTTCTGTCTTATGGGTAACATCAATATCGCATCTCTCCATTTTTTATACAGAATATATTATTGGGTTGCCCTCGTATTGATTTTGGTTCGCCTTGGTAGTGGTTTTCTATCTTATGCCATTAAAACAAAAATAATCTGACAATAATTTCTTTTCTTCATCCTTGATAAAGAACACGTGATTACAAAGCCTTGTCAATTTCTTCATCGTTAAGAGCCTTGTTAATTTCTTCAATGTGATTACAAAGTACAATTCCTTTGATCCATGTTCAACGATATACCCTTTTTCACATACATATAATTACACAATGGTTTAATTAAAATGGTATATTAGTAATAACACTATGGTTCTGTTATGTTTACCAAACACAAAGCACATAACATTATTTTCAAGTTCCGCCCAGTTCTGTCCTGTTCCATCCTGTTATGTTCTGTTCCATTACCAAACGCTACCTTATAGTTTAGTCATGAAATATTGCGATCATTTTCACATTGTCACAATGTTCACAAACTAGGCAAGAAAGAAAAGAAACAACAATTCTTAATCAACTATAACTCACAACATTGTCATAATGTTCACAAACTATAGATGTATTAAAGCTATAAAAGCACTGGATCAACAGTTCTTACACCAAATTCAGAACAACAAAAAACACAACGTTCACTACAACCAAATGAAATTCAACCAAAACCATGAAATCTTCTACATTCAGTCCAAGAGACCAACATGGATAACTGTTGGATCCATCATGTGAGCCCAGATGAAAATGTGGTTTCCATTCTTGAGATCGTTTTCTTTTACAAATTTTCACCACCCAGTCTTCAAATAGCATTCCCCTACCCTCCTTGAACTCCATAGCAGATCACAGTAAAACATGCGCATCTGCTGATCCCTCAAGACACAACAATGTGGCATGCGTGGCAAGAATGCATCCCTTACAAAATTTGTTGGCAGTGCTTGTAAACATAAAGAATTATAAAATGGGAAATGCATTAAAGGATAAAGAAGCTATAAAATTGATGAAAGAAAAACAAAGTACCATGTTGTTGTTAGTTTAAGATTCAGTGAGTTCAATTTCATCATAAACATAGTTATCAAAATCCATAATCTCAATGTCACTCCCATAACCATTGCTTATCAAGCATGTACCGCGCCAAGCTATCTCAAAGCTTAAAGGGTTCTGTGGGTATGTAACTTCTTTTATAAAATTGTCCTGCACTTCGAAATGGAATATAGACCCTCCTATGTAAAACATCTTTAGCCATCCTCCACCAATCAATCGGTAGAAATTTTGAAGCCATATCATTTCGGGTGATATGAAAAGTGTGTCTACCTCTCTCTGGCTAACAACATTGAAGCTTGTTGTTGTAGGATCCTCCAAGCGTACCCTTGAACTCAGCCTTCTCCCATACTTAGACACAAAAATTGCAGGAAGTTGGGCTCTTTCCTGAAATCAGACAACAAACAATTGTATTAACACCAATCGTGTCAAAACACAAAACTAAGCATTTAATAAGTTTTTTTAGAACAGTATCGTAGATGGATGAACCTGAACATAGAAACATTTATTGCTTGTCCATCGAACAGGTTCCATAGTTCACTTTGAATACAATATAAGAGGGGTAAACATATGTCAGACATGAAGAGTTCAATTGAAATCGTGAAGTAATCCAGAAAACCCTAATTTCACAACTAATCCCTAATTTCACAAGTAATCAAACAACACAAGAAAACCCTAATTTTACAAATAATCCCTAATTTCACAAGTATTCAACACAACCCCTAATTTATTTTGCAATCAACCATGAAGTAATCCAGAAGAAGAGTTTTATTGAATTGTTGCTGCTCTATTGAGATCGAAAATAAACTTGGGCTTAAGAGCTTGAAAAATTTATTTAATGTATTCTATTATTTGTAAATTATAAATTATTAGAACATTTAGTTAAAAAATATAATTTTGAACTTTATTAATGTTAAAAAAAATTAATAGTTAAGTTTAAGTTGGTTTCGAAAAAAAATTTAAGTTTATGAATCAATTTTTTAAGTAGATAGTCGAGAGTTTCCCTAAAGTGATTAGCAACGATCGTTGTATAACGATTAAGGACTTTGTCGGTGGTTGATCTAAAGCACTTTGTAATGATCGCATTGTATCGTTTAGGGTCGCCCTATAGTGATTAGCAATGATCGCTTTATATTGTTTAAGTGCATAGTCGAGAGTTTCCCTAAAGTGATTGGCAACGATAGTTGTATAACGATTAAGGACTTTGTCGGTGGTTGACCTAAAGCACTTTGTAATGATCGCTTTGTATCATTTACGGGTGGCCCTATAGTGATAAGCAATGATCGCTTTATATTGTTTAAGTACATAGTCTAGAGTTTCCCTAAAGCGATTAGCAACAATCGCTTTGTAAGGATTAAGGATTTTGTCGATGGTTGACCTAAAGCACTTTGTAATGATCGATTTGTATTGTTTAAGGGTCACCCTATAGTGATTATCAATGATCGCTTTATGCTGTTTAAGTACATAGTCGAGAGTTTCCCTAAAGTGATTAGCAACGATCGCTTTATAAGGATTAAGGACTTTGTTGATGGTTGACCTAAAGCACTTTGTAATGATTGCTTTGTATCATTTACGGGTCACCCTATAATGATTAGCAAGGATCGCTTTATAAGGATTAAGGGCTTTGTCGATGGTTGACCTAAAGCAGTTTGCAATGATCGCTTTGTATCGTTTAAGGGTCACCCAATAGTGATTAGCAATGATCACTTTATATTGTTTAAGTGCACAGTCGAGAGTTTCCCTAAAGTGATTAGCAATGATTTCTTTATAACGATTAGGGACTTTGTCGATGGTTTCTCTAACACTTTGTAATGATCACTTTGTATCATTTAAGGGTCGCCCTATAATGATTAGCAACGATCACTTTATATTGTTTATGTACATAGTCGAGAGTTTTCCTAAAGTGATTCAAAAAATGTGAGAAATATATTATTACTCTATTTTAGTTGTGTCATATAATATAATGTGAATGAAATAACTATATTATAATGTAGCCTAGTGGTGAGTATTAAAATTGTTACATTAGATTACATGTCTTGTATTCAAATCCTGGTTGAAGCTATTTTTTTTTTATTTTTTACAGTTGCCAGATAAAATAGACCACTTACCACTAAGTCAACATAAATTAATTGATATAATTTGCACTACTGAAATATATAAAATATATACTACATTTAAGTTACAATTAAACATAGTAAGCATGTAGTACCTTTTGTAATCCTAATATATCGATTAAGGACTTAGTCGAAGAGTTTCCCTAAAGTGATTAGTAATGTTCGCTTTATATCGATGAAGGTTTTATTCGATAATTGTCTTAAAGTTATTGGTAGTGATCACTTTACATCAATTAATAACTTAGTCGAGAGTTTCCCTAAAGTGATTAGTAATGATCGCTTTATATCGATTAAGGTCTTTCTCGAGGGTTGACCCATAAAACTTGATAGTGATCGCTTTATATAGATTAAGGTCTAGGTTGACCCATAGAACTTTCATTATAACACTATGAGTTATTGCTTTTTATCGATTAAGTACTTGGTCGAGGGTTGACTCATAAAACTTGGCATTTATCACTTAATGCTATGAATGAAATATTATAAAAGTAACAAATTTTAAGAAATATAATGTTACTCAACTCGGTTTGACTTATATTATATAACGCAAATATTTTATTAAAAGTAAATGTAGCGTTGTGGTAAGCAAAGTAACTATTGCATGTGATGTCCTGACTTTGATTCCTACCTGTGGCTATTTTTTTGTATTTTATAACATTTTCTCCCATTTATGCCAGCAGGAATCGAACTCGAGGCAAGAAAGACATACAGGAGAGGAGTTACCACTAAACCAGCAATATTTAATTGATATATTTGGCTTATTAATAATATATTAGTGTTAAGTTACAGTAAAACATACTAAATAGATATTCAGCATGATTTGTCTTGTAGAACTTTTCTTGATCAAAATATATCGATAAAGTTCTTAGACAAGAACTTAGAGTGATCGCGATTAGATTGATTAAGGACTTAGTCCAATGTTGACCTTTATAAGACTTCGTCGAGGGTTTCCCTATGGCACTTGGAGTGATCACGATTAGATTGATTAAGGACTTAGTCTAGGGTTGACCTTTATAAGTCTTAGTCGATGGTTGCATTATAGCACTTGGAGTGATAAAATACTTAATCCATTTTATATTTATTGTTAATTGGAAACCATTTTATATTAATTTGAAACCATTTTATATTTATTGTTTCACATAAAATGTTAAGTTCTTATGTGGTTTAGTGGTTACTTCTTAGTTATTCTATATCAAGGTCCTCCGTTCGATCCTCTCCATGCCTATTTTTTCCCTTTTTTTTGCCTTGTCCCTCTTATACTCCCAAGAATTTTTTCACTCATCCAATACGCACATTTTCACAGAGTCCTCAACCATTGCAACTCTCGACTGGTACATTTATAGTGCTTAATTTCACGAGAACCAAAACCGCACCCCCAAGTAAAAAATGGCCATGGTTCATCTATTGATCTCTTCCAATACAAACTCTTCATCTCCTGCACCCGTCATTGAACCTCTTACATCTCTCTCTCGTGCTCTCTCGCTTCCTCCCACTAATTCTCGAAACAACTGTCATTTAATGGCTCAGTTATCATCAATTGGTCGTTTTATCTTCTGCAAATGCAAACTATAAAAAGCCTTCTTCATCCCATGCATTCCCCTACTCTGGTTCAACTATCCACCTCTAGAGTTACAAATTTTAAAGGCTTCCAGACATGGGTGGTGCAGCAAAGGGAAATCACAGCGGACAAAAGCGGACCAAGAACACACCGCCATCTGGAACCAAGCTCCAGAAGAGAATAGTACCGATAGAAATCGTTGAGATATCATCCAGATAATAAAGCCCTAAATTTTACTTATTTTTACAAATTAGGGTTCATTCACTGCAAAATTTGGGTTTCTGTCTGACTTATCCTGATGTTGTCAATGCCTTGCATATTGATTTCACCATGATTGAGCATGCATTTTTTACCCTTAAAATTTGAGAGGTCTAACTATACTTATAATGTTAGGTCAAGAGTTGAAGATTGTGATCTCATATATAATTAAGGGTTATCTTAATTATATCTCTAGTCAATGTAAGACTTCTACAAAAATATTTTTTTTCCAGTTAAATTGCAGAAAGAGAAGAGTTTGATTTTCTCATAATTTTCACTATAAAAGATAGGCGTGATAGTGTAAATTAAATATTTGAGTGTGACACAAACATTTTCCGACATTTTAACAAAAAATTTCTTGCCTACGAAAGCAAAGAAATTTTATCTGATCTAACAAGCAAGCACATATATACTTGCGCACACGAAGCATTTATTATTGATTGAAATATGCATATTGTCTTATAGTATCAAACATGGAATCCCATAACGTTCTTCACGTTGCAAACTTCCAGTATAACACTTATACACATAACTTGCTGAAGAAGATGATGATGAGAAAAATAGAAGAACAAATATGTAACACGCAAGATGACAATGATAACATGAGACTCGTCACCTTATACAAATTATTAGTATCAATTTCTTGATATATCATATATAATTATTTATTTTCTCCAAGAGTATTAATTGGACAGACATAATAATTTTTACAATTTAAATTTCATTAACCAAACCTTTGAATATATATATATATATATATATATATATATATATGATTAAATCTTGAGGTGTTTGTGATAAATAATTGCCTTCTGATTTCTGTCACAATCGCACAACATAGGAACTGGACATGCAATTAGGCGTGAATGAAACATAATTGTTAATAATTTTACAATAAATCAGTGAAAAAGACGCACACTAGTTAACATGCTAAAGGGATAAAACAAAATAACAAGGCAGCTGAGAAATTGGCAAACATCCACTGAATGACGTGATCCCCAAACTTGAGTCGATGAACTTTGTACACATTTTGAACTTTCCACGAAAAAACAGACAAGGATGTAACTAATTACAAATTCAGTCTTACGGTATGTGGCTTTAATTCCCCATAATAACTTTTAGTGGATTTAATCTATCGTTGTTACAATCAACTTCCCAATCTCTTTGATCATACCTTTTTTTTTATATATATCTAACGTGTTTAGATTAAATTAAGTTATAGGGTTGTCAAACAACAGTTACATTAGCTAAAAGGAACCTACGTCTCAATGTGTGATACAATAATGGTACAAGATTAATAATATTAAACAAGAATGGCATCAAATGAATTAATTGTTTTTTGCTGTTAAGCTGAACATATCTCATTGATCTGTTACTTTATTGCAATATATGAAACCTAGCTTTCTGATCACAAGTATGGAGATAGGATTTGTTTTGTGATCATTCTACATTGTTGGCTGTATTAGGTTGTTGGATTGTTTTCTAAGTTTCAATTATACTATGTACATGATATATATCACTTATTTTGATTAATTTGAAGTTATTTAAGTAAGTTAGTTCTTTTTATAATTTTAACTCGCAAGTAAATTAACTCGCCGTGCAACGCACGGGTAAAAACTATAGTATTAAACAAGAATGCTAGCTCAAACATAGGGTCGGGGTCCATCGGACGGGTGCATATGTGTTTAGACTAAGAGTGTCAGTTTTGAATGATTGAAGTCAGCACTCAACTAAGACCACCACCGTCGAATGAAGATCGATGTTGGTTTCAATGGATTACGAACCTTAACAACTTATTTCATATAAAATCATTCAATGTTTATTATATATCCACAAAATTTCTAACTTTTAAAATTATTTCATATATTAAATCCATATACTATAATATTTTAAAATAAAGATGAAAGATTTTAGGTATATAAATTTTGACAATAAAACTAAATTAACTTAAATTTTAAAAGTAGATAGTCTCTTGATTGATTGAAAAATTAGAAATTAGGGAACTAAAATCACTAGTAGTGTAGACTAAGATGATAAAAAATACAATTAAAATAAAATAAAAATAGTATGAAACACAATATATACCAATGTATTTTTATCAGATCTCATAATAATTTTTATAATAATTTAAGCAATAATTGTTGTGAATGAAATTAGCAATCAGATCATCAAGTAACCAAGTAACTGAGAAAAATAAATGTGACTGTGTACATACGTCTTTCTGCTTAAAAAAGAAGTTGAGGAAACCTAATAGACGTCTGTCGCAATGATTAATAATGGTTGATTGAACATTTTGAGGTCGAAAATTTGATTTTAATGATACACACTTTAAAAGTCCGATCCTTTAACCGGCCTTTACCACATTTAGATCGAATGAGATCTCCAAAGAAAAAAAAAAAGTTAGGGAGGGGCGCAAGTCACAAATTCACAATTTCTTATCTTTCACATCAACACATGTTAATATAATTAGGTGCGTAGCCTTTAAATCTCCATTAATTAACCTAATGTAAACAAGTGGCTTGGTAATTATAAGGTCAAATTTTCGTGCAGCCTTTCCACCTTGGCTAATTAGGCTGACCAAGAAAACTATCTTGCACCTTAATCATTTGTCTTTACGTGTTCCAAGTGCTAGAATTTTCAGTTGGCAAACAAAAAAGTCAGACGTGAACCTCACTTATATCCAATCTATGTTCGTATTCATGTTCCTTTCCTTTATTTCTTTCACAAATACATCAAAAGTGTGATAAAATCAATGACAAATGACCATTTCCTATTAGCAAGTAAACTTGTGGGCTGCATCATGTTTAAGGTGATCAGTCATGGAGTACTATCATACAATAAATATGGTTTTGTTTATTATGGATCAACAACTATCTTATACACATACCATCCTTTTTATATATAAAAAAAATCTTACACATACTCCACGGGTGCCAATAGTAAAAAGTGAATGCTTTAACTCCTAATTAAATCGAGAGTTTGATTTTTAGGAACTGTATTTTTTGGAACACATTTAGCCTTTGCCACATCGGGTAGAATTAAGAGAGTAATTTAACCAAAAAAATCTTATAAATAAATCAAAGTTTTTTTTTTTTGAAAAATACAAGTGTATTCTCCACAAGATGATCCGGTTCAGGCCGAAAAACATATATATCATTGTGGAGCTAGTTCTCTCAGTGAGAATACACAAAACTCAAACCCAAAATATTATTTAAATGAAATCAAACATGTACCACTGAAACGAACTACTTGTTGGAATCAAAGAATTTCTTAGCATATTGTTTTAACTTTTAACATGTAAGTAACATAATGTAATAACACATATTAAATGTTCCATTTTTATAACACATGTGAACCTGTTTTTAACATGATCAATAATAGAATTATATATAGAACTTGGATCTCAACCGGTCAGAATTCTTGAATTCATATAGATAAGTGAGTTTGTTTATTACTCGCTAATAATTTGTGGCGAGTGTAACTTCAGGACTTTTCAAAAACCCTGCTAAGTAACTCGCGGGGGTTTTCAACCCCCGCTAAATGCAAAAAAACTCCCACTAAATAACGTTTTGTTTTTAGTGCATCTTCAAAGTTAAGTGATATCTTGCGTGAGGGAACATATTACAAATATAATATGAAATTATTCAGAGTCCTTTACTCAAAAGCTTAAGTTAATTTTTGGGATAATCGGTTCTTGATGTGGTATCAGAGCCTATATTAGATCCGTTAAGTAGAGACCACCCGTGTATCGGTCAACCAAGGATATTTGTTCATGCATATTCCACACTCAAATATCCAACCTTGAGCGTGAGGGCTTGAGAAGACTCACATTGACTAGAAATATGATCAAGATATCTCTTATATATGAAAAGAAAATCATCACCTCTTGAGCTAGTTTTTATGTCTTCCAAATTTTAATATACACATAACACACACATAGAATATGATTCGTTGGTTAAGATTAGACGACTCAAATCTTAAACTAATTTCTAGAGACCAATCTTGATGAAATATATGTGTAGGTCCAGTCACGAATCTATGTTAAGCTATGTGGGGGCATTTTCCCCATAAAATATTTTTCATATGCAATGGTAATATATATAGTAATATAATATTAAGTGTTTAATTTCCCTTACAATTCATGAATAACACTCCTACAATATTACAGTTTTATTAATGATAGAAATTTAGGTGTATTTTGCCCCACAAGGTATATATATCCTAGATCCGTCACTGGGTAGGTCAATCATTGATCAAACATTGCAAATTTCTCATGTGAGTGAATGTAGAATTGTTCTAAGTAATAGCCTTATACATGCGATCAGTCCACTCTTAACCACCAATCACGCTGCAATTATGTTTTTCTCATTGGTTAGGTGGCTTGGGCTTATTGATATAACGTTTAATTTTTTTCTTACCTTTTGTTAACGAACAGTGTTACTAATGTGCTAGAATTTTCACATTGCAGAATATACTAGAAAGTCCTAGATCAGGGAGAGGCAAACACAACTCTTATTTTCTACCAAACCTTGGGTCGAATTTATTCATTTATCTTTTGTGTATGAGAGGAATGGATATGTGTTTCACCAACTCCACACCTTCAGAGCTTATCCAAATCCACATTAAATCCATGTGTTGCATCCAAACCAAAGAAAGAAGAGGGAATCATTGATATACACTTTACTCTCCTTTTAATTTCTTGGCAAAATGTCCCCACCCATGCACACATAAAAAAATATCCATCTATAACTTTAACTTGATGGCCAAAACTCTTTCACTGATCCCAACTTGTGCTTTAATTTATTCCCATCATCAACTTGCGTTTATGCGTAGAGATATGAAATTCTAATTACAAAGATAATTAAAAAGATTAGCTTGATTGCTGCGTTTGTTTAGTTTCACTTATCTTCATGTCATGGTTCAACTACCATGTTAAACCAATTGCTTGCTGTCTACTTACCCGTGAAAGTTAGATCATGTGTGCACTGCTTTCTCCAACCAGTCCCACCATTTTATTGGGTTTGTGCATATTAAACAATTATAGTAGAAGGAAATTGTTGATAAAATGCTATTTTAAATGGAGATATGCTTTATGGTGGGTTTTTAGACTTTTAGGGTTGATTTTTTTTTAAACAGTTCAGTGTTGATTGAAAAATCAACGATTGAGATTGTGATTATATGTTTGGGCATGTATTTAGAGTTTTCCAAATTGTAATTAATAATTGATTTCTCAATCAAATGTTGTAATTGTAACTAAATCCTTTAAATGGTGCGTTAATTAATGAATAATACATTTAAGTATTATTCTTTCACCTTTTGAACCGTTTGGAATTTCAACCGATTAGGTCGTGCATATCATGCCAGGATTTCTGCTGATGATAAGAGCACACGTTCACCGTAATCAACCTTCCGTTAGGAGAAATGTCCAAATGCATCATCTCACGTGCCTCATTACTCAGGATCGTGCATATCATGCCAGGATCTCACTTATCTCCAATGTGATTGGATGATGGGTTATTTAACCCAAACTTTATCATAGGTCATTTAAACAACCCCAATTTCCTCTTCCCACTGTAATATTTTTTTAACGTTCTTCCCCATTGTAATTGTAATGTCATAATTTTCTCAGCCATTTACCATCAATTAATGAAGAGACTCCAATTATATAAGGAGACCTTAGCACTTTCTATCACCATATATGTTCATTTGAAATGTTAAGGCATTATAACATTAAATTGACCTACTTTGCTCTTAGGGGTTTTTCATGAACACCTTGTATTTAAATTCCCTATGGCCACTTGGTCCCTGGTTAGTCTTGGGCTCGGCATTTGAATTTTTTTTTTGGAGAATATAGAGAATTAAGTGTGAATCAAACTGGTGCTTGTTATCAAAGTACAATTGTTCCAAATCCAATGGACGAAGGCTTCAAAAGAGATCCATCTATAGTTGTGTTAGAATGATAGATCATGATAAGAACATAAAATAATCTGACGGGTATACTATTATTCTTTCAAGTTAATCAACCATTACTCCGCAGCCAGATTAATAGGTCAACTTAAAATTCCCAATGGTTTCAGCCGTAAAAAAGGATTGTGAAATGTGAATTGAAAAAACATCGATCCTCAAGTTGAGGCTGACGGAACAAGCAAATGTGTTAAATATAATACAAGAAAACAAAACAAAGAAAAGGGGATGGATCGAGAAGAATGGCATAAGTGATAAGATCAGAAAGATCGAGTTGACAAAAAGAAATATGGGATTAGATTCTCGTTAGAATACATTTAGTTTAGGGGAGAAATTAGGAAGAAATTATAAATTATGGCTTAATTAATGACGCAAATTCATTAACTTATGGGCAGGACACGACAATACGATAAGATAATATAATCATATTCTACAGTAATATAAATTATGGGCATGATAATTAATTTATGTTTATTTTCACCTCATTTCAAATAAAAAGTATTTTAATAATGGTGTTTGCTATGGTACCTTAAACCAGATTAAGGTGTGGTACCTAAAATAATATAGGTTAATAGAAAACATACAATTTTTTGAACTTAATTAGAGGAAGAGGATGGAGGAAGATTTTGAGGTTCAATATGGGTGGAACATGAAGGAAGAATATCCTGTCAAGAAAGGAATTCAGATGATCTCCGAGAGTTTCAAGTTGAACTTAAAACTCTATTTTTCAAATCGTGCATTGAATAACATAGACAAACTTAAAAACAATATGTTATTAATTTAATAAGTCATTAAACTTTAATTTTTAAAAATTACAATTAGAAATCATCCGTCTTTTCTTACTAAATTAAAATACCAAAATTATTATTTAAAATACCACATGATGTACTACACCCAAAAAAATTACGGGTACCATAGAATTCACCTTTAATAATTATAGTAATTTATAATATATTAATTAATAAATTTAAAAATATAAATTTTTATATTATATTATTTCCATTATCTATCAATTGTTAGAGTACACAATTAATGTTATTCTGTTACTTATAATGATAAAAAACAATTTAATTATTCACTAATAATAAAATAGATTAATCACATATCTATCTATCTATCTATCTATCAATATGTAAAGCACACTTGAGTTTGCATTAAATACATAAGCTGAACTCAAGTGTTGCATATTAAAAACATCCAAACAAAAAACGTTGTAATAAATATAATAAACAATAATTTAATTAAAATTGAAAAAATTTATATTGTCAAAAACTATTAAATTATTTACATTAAATAAACATTCATAAACTTAAAATATACTTGAGTTTTGTATTTCACAATTTTTTTCGTAAACAAAATATATTATTGAATGATAAAAAAACATGAGAACAAGCTCTCTCATGATATGGGTCGAAACCAACCCAAATACAAAAAAAAGCATGCCATATCTCAACCTCTAATGTATTGTATTTCACAATTTTAAAAATTAAATTCAATAAAAAATAATATTTATTAACCAAAATTTAGATAAAATAGTTTTAAAATTAAAAAACTATTTATAAGTAAATGAGACTTGAGTTTTACATTAAATACATTATATAAACCATCAAACTCTCATACCCTTGTAATAATATATTAAAAAATAATTAAAAACTGAAAAAAATTGTATTGTAAAAAATATTCAACCACTTACATTAATTAACAACATTCATCAACTTAAAATTTACTTAAAAAAACACTAAAATTATCTTAAGTTTTGCATTTGACAAATATTAAAAATTAAAATTATTTAATAACAAATAATATGAATCAAATAGGTTTAAATTGAAAAATGTAGTTAAAATGTATTTAATTACTCGAGGAAGCATAATAAAGAAAAATAATAATAGTCAAAGTCGAATAAATGTTTGTTGTGAGAGGCCTGGTTTATCCACTTAACGTGATTGTAGAGCCTCAAGGGATTAGTCTCATGACTATCGGATGTGAGAAAATATTCGCAAACCAAATAAGTTGAAAAAAAATAAATTTATAAGATAATATTTTAGGCAATTTTATGTCAAAAGGGTATTTAAGTTATCACTTATTATAATTCAAAAAGTTAAAATTAATTTATTCTTCTTGGTCTTGACATGTCACACTAAATGACTTTCCAGGTAAAAAGTATAAAAAATGATATCAAAACTCATTTCATGACATTAAACACTTATTACTTAGCATTTTTTACGTAATTTAAATAATTTAAATAAACTTAATAATTTTTCATATTATTAAAGAAATAAAAATTCAAATTGTTAAAATTATTTTTATGCTAATAATTAAATTTGAATAATATTAATTATTTATAAAATATGACTATAATAATATTTATTGAAATGTCCTAACACAATTTTTTTGATAATAAAATTTTTTTTTTATTTTTATTTAGTTAAACTATAATAATTTTTATATAATGTTAAAAATATTGTAAGTAAACTCGTGCAACGCCGCACGGGTATAATATCTAGTATAGTTTGTATTTAATACTAGTTTTTATTTAATAAAGTAACTAGTGAAATATAACATAATTTTAAAAACATAAACTCATATTTGAAAATGAAAAAAATAATTAATAGATTTTTAAAATTTTTTTAGGCTAAAAAGCATTTTTTGCCCATAATGTTTCAAGTTTGTGCAAATTCTGCCCCTACTCTATTTTTGTTGACGTTTGTACCCCTCATGTTTTCAAACAGTGCACCGTCTACCCCTTTGTCAGTCAGACTTTCTCAGGATAGGTTTCTGAGTGGATTGGAGAGATGAAGATATGTATATGAAGTTGATGATGATCAAAGAAATGATATAAATTAAATTTGCTTGATGTATATATCAATTATGTATGTAATTGAACTTGTTAAATGCATGTTTTGCTACTTACAAGTCTTGAGTTTGAATCTCCCATGCCCCTTTTTCCAATTTCACTTATAATTTCCGCGTGACAGGTCCAAAAAATATAATAAAAAAAATTCAAATCAGTTCATTCCGTTAGTTTTTTAACGTCTGACTGACGGAGGGGTAGACGGTGCACTGTTTGAAAACATGAGGGGTAGAAACATCGACAAAAATAGAGTAGGGGCAGAATTTGCACAAAGTTGAAACATCAAAGGCCAAAAGTGCTTTTTAGCCTTTTTCTTAAATTAATATTTAGAAAATTTAAATTTAATTCATTGAAAATTTCATTCGCTTCTCACTTTTTATATCATTCTTTCATTATATATTTTCACATTAAACATAAGATATGATAAAAGTTTATCATATTCTTATTATATCTTGATACTCTCTATCGTATCATGCTTTTATCATGTCTTAATCACAAAATGAGCGCTTAATTGTTTATGATTTTCATAATAAGTAACAATTATTAGGGATATTCTTTTGAAGTTGTCCATCATATTATCATATAACACCCATATACATAATTGGTCCATCCTAAAGGTCTAACTCTTAAAAAAATTGCAAATTAAGAATATCCTATTTGAATTTGTTCCATCTTATAACAACTCATATACACTCATAGGATAATTAGAGACATATCTAGTAAGAACATTTTTAACAATAATAAGTGGAAACAATGTATCTTGAGTCTTGACTTTACAACTATATGTTAATGATCAAGATTGTTTTTCCTTAAACGTATTGATAGTAATCATTGTAACCATTACTGTATGATTATATTATCAAAATTCAAAAGTGACTGTTCTAACTTTTTATATGATTTTTTTTTTGATACTAAAATTATCCTCACGTAACTTCATAAATAAAATTACTTTCAAAAAAAAAACTTCATAAATAAAATTATAACAAATTTTAACAACTATACCCTTTTTCTCGTAGACACTCAATCAACTGAATCAAGTGTTACTATTTTACCATATTTGATTATTTTCTAGTAAGATAAAAAAAAATTAACATCCTAAAATATGATTGAATATCTGATTTTTATTTTACATTGTTAGTCAATATTACTAGGAGCATCATCTTATCCATACATGTTTACTCAGTAAGTAAGGATAAACATTTACCCTGACACGTCACAGTGACCGTGGCCGAATTTACTTAAACTTTTTAACAGCTAAAAAAAGGAAATAGAAATAGTATCTTATTAACTGTGATTGGGTTAGTGGAAAAACGCGAATCATAAGGCATCGTGGTGATGGAGTGGAGAGCGCGGTTGCATCTGATAAATGCGTGGAGCAGTACTCAGTCCCTTTGACCAGTCGCAGGAATAAGAATAGGAGCGCCCACTCCAACAACAACATCCATTTTTGAAACCCATTATTTTTAATTATCTCAATAACCCTTCCTTCCCCGCTTAAACATCCTCCTTAATAATCTTATTTATGTAAGAAAGAGAATCCCACGTTACGACATACAAATCACCACCCCTCTGTCCCCTATTAATATTATCATCATCCCTAATCATCAACATTATACACTCCATTATCACAAATTATTCGTATTATACCCAAGACGAATAGCTCAGTTGAGTGTGTGGAAAGAACTCTCGAGCTTAATCCTCATACAATAAATACACTTTGGGAATAGATGAAGAGCCTTAAATTGACTGAATCCTAAATCTGACGACATCTAAAGGGTGACCGAGTACCGGATGTTTATACTAAAAAAAAATTATTAGTATTACTTTTTCTTACAATTTTAATTTTTTCTAGAAAACCGACCCTTGTGATACGTGGGCCCCTGCCCCTAGCTTTTGCAGTGAAGCTGGTCTTCAAATATAAAACCAACCCCTCTTTTCTTTCCCCTTCGTTTCGCCGTTACACACAAACAGAGGCAGACTCATTCATAATTCACAGCACTGTAACTGCAACTGCATCGTCATCTTCACGCGCCACCACCATCCTCCATTACCGACACCTCAAAGCTTCGTTGAATGCAAGAACATGAGAAGGCCATTGAAACAACAACCCAACAAGAAGCTCAAGCACAACCTCTTCGACGACCTCCCCGACGATCTCGTCGTCTTCATTCTCTCCAAGCTCTCCGCCACCGCTTCTTCTCCCTCCGATTTCATCAGCATCCTCTCCACGTAAGCCACTCTCACTCTCTTCCCCTTTCCTTCCCCCATTGATTTCTTCTCTGATGATTTCTTAATTGCAAAAAACAGATGCAAGAGACTCAACCAGTTAGGCCTCCACCGCCTGGTGTTATCCAAAGCCGGACCCAAAGTCTTCGCCGTCAACCCCAGAAACTGGTCGGAAAGCCCTCACCGCTTTCTCAAACACTGTGCCAACGCCGGTAACGTCGACGCCTGTTACACTCTCGGAATGGTTAGTATCTGTCCCCGTCACCGTCGCCACCGTAACCGTTCAAGTTCAATGACGATTGAAATTGTATTGATTTGATTTTTGTTGTTGCAGATCCGATTTTACTGTCTGCAGAATCGGAGGAGCGGGCTCTCGTTAATGGCGAAGGCGGCGATGAAGCTGCACGCGCCGGCGTTGTACTCGCTGGCGGTGATTCAGTTTAATGGAAGTGGAGCCTCTAAGCGGGAGAAGGATCTACGCGCCGGCGTGGCGCTGTCGGCGCGGGCGTCGTTGCTAGGTCACGTCGACGCGCTCCGGGAGCTTGGGCATTGTCTCCAGGACGGTTACGGCGTGAAGATGAACGTTGCGGAGGGGCGGCGTTTGCTCGTGCAGGCGAACCTGCGGGAGCTTGCGTTGGTTTTACGCGCCGTGACGAGGGCGCCGTTGATGAGTGACTACGGCGTGGCGGTGCCGGAGGTGCATCCGGCGAATTGGTTTCTCAGGGAGTGGTTTGCGTCGGGGCGGGGAGAGCTAGGTGAGGGGCTGAGGATGTGCGGTCACATTGGGTGTGGCCGGCCGGAGACGCGGCCGCATGAGTTCCGGCGGTGCTCGGTTTGCGGGAAGGTGAATTACTGCTCGCGGGGGTGTCAGGCGCTGGATTGGAAGTTGCGGCACAAGATGGAGTGTGCGCCGGTGGAAGAGTGGGTTGAGGACGGTGGCGGTGACGGTGGTGCGGGCGTGGAAAATGAGGTAGTTGTGCAAAACGATGTCGTTTGAGGTGCGAGGTTGGAAAAAAAGAAAAAAGGAAAATAGAGAGAATAAAGAAAAGGTAAAGGGCTTGAATTGGAGAACTTGATGAACGTTTTGATTCTGTGTACAGCTAGGGAATTTTATTTTATTTTTTTATCTTTGAGAAAATCCTTGAAAATTATTACTGTTAGCTAGATGCCTAGCGAAGATCACAAAGTTCTTTATTCAAATCTGTTTTTCTTGTTTTTTTATTCCCCTAAGATATCAGTCGGTCAGTAGTCATGAGACTAATTCCTCGAGTTAAAATTAATCCCTCGAGTATGTGATCACATTAAGTGGATAGTATCCGCACGAGATTTGTTTTTTCTTGTTAATAGTTATTATGGCATGTGTTTTGGATGGGTAAAAGATTAAGAAACAAGTGGAGGAGAATATGGTGAAAATGAAAATAAGAACAAAATTATGTGGGGTTTATCCATGATATTTTTTTTCCTTTTATATTCCTCCAACTCAAAACATTGTCGAGTCGTTCAAATAGTTTCTTTCCCTTTTTAAAATGTAATAATGTCCTCACCGTAAAGTTCCCATCACGTGCATACAAGTTTGGAGTTGTATTCAATTTTTGAAAAATTACATTAATAAAAAATTAGGATAGTAGTTTATGGTCTATGAATCTTTCCTCCAATTTTTAGTGGGTGGTATCCGTAATTTAAGGTTGAAATCCATTTTTCTTAATTAACGTTTATGATTTTTTAAAAGGATATAATAAGATTTGGGGTATTAAATATTCATTTTTTTTGTCATAAGTTGAAAGTTTTAGTAATAGTTGGTTTTTTTATTGTTGAATAAGCCTAGTGAAACATGTATTCAATAGCCATACTTATGAAAGAATTGGACGCAAGCAATATTTTAAATTTTAGTATGATCAATTATGAAGGGGATGACTGAAAAAATAGCATTCGAGAAGGGGAGGAAGAGAAAGAAAAGAAGGGTAAGGGAAAAGGATGGTAGAGAGGAATGACATAAAGTAGCAAATCCAAAAGCTTACTGGCGCTTCTGACTTTTTGCTCAGTATCTAGGAAGTGGATAGTGAGTACATCCATTAGCCATTTTTTGTTGAAGTAGCGCTATCAAAAGAAAAATCTATGTCTAGTTCAAGTGAGAGTTTCCTAAGAATCTATCTATATATATTAGAAAAGAACAACTTCTAGCATGACGTGTCGCTCTCACAGGCCAAGTTAGTGACGTGTCGCTCCCAGATTAATTCTCACATAATATTTTACATGTAAGCTCTTTCTCCTTGGCTCCACTTGCCACACGTGCCCTGATTTTTACTTACCTTATTTCTCCTTAATAAAAAAATACATTTTTAAATTTTAGATTTGATTAGGATTTAGGTTTTTTATTTCCTGATTTTATCTTAATTTATTTTTAGAGTATTAATTAATTTTTATGGTATTTTTATTGAATTTTCGGATTTTTAATTAATTCCGGATTTTATGAGTTTTTATTGTGATTTGCTAGATTTTGATAGTTTTTATCTATTTTTATTTAGTACATTTTTAAATTTTAGATTTGATTAGGGTTTATATATGTTGTTTATTTTTGTATTTTATCTTAATTTATATTATTATTTATTTTTAGAGTATTAATTATTTTTTATGGTATTTTTATTGAATTTTCGGATATTTTAGATTTGATTAGGATTTATGTTGTTTATTTCATGATTTTATCTTAATATAAAATCTGTGATAAGTAATTTAAATCAATAATACATCCCATCAGCAAAAACCCTCTTAAAACCCTGCCTACCTCCACTATCTCCTCCATGGAATTCATCTCTTCCATGCAATTTTCATCTCATCTCTCCACTGAACGGAACCACCCCCACAAAATCGTCTCATCTCTCAACGGAACCACTTTGTCATCGACTTGCAATCGCATCCCTCCGATTTGCTGCCTTGGACTGATTGGGAAGGTTGCAGATGGAGGTTTCAAATTATTTTCTTCCTTTGCTTGCATAATATGTTATGGTTTTTTTCAATTTTATTTTACTTTACCTTTAACTTTCATTCACTCATGTTTGACTTCAAGGTCAATTTCGTTCATCACTTGCCATGCTAATTTCAAATTCTTTTCTTCAGGTTTTTTTTATAGATATTCCACCAAAAGAGATTCTTTGGAAGCCATGGATGGTGAGTCCATTTTATATTCTATATGGAATTTTGCAATATTTTGATTTGTTTTTTATGTTTTCTGATTCTCCTTTGTATGTGATTCTACAGGAAATATTTTATTCTATTTTAGAGTTATTTTTAGAGTATAAATCAATTAGGATTTAGGTTGTTTATTTTTATCTTAAATTAATTAATACTCTAAAAAAAATCCGAATTTTTATCGTATTTTTATTAAATATTTTTTAAAGATTTTGTTTTGTTTTTATTGTCAATTTGTTAGATAGCCTCTCTTATGTTGTGCTATTTTATCTTGAAACCTGAATTTTAAAAGATTTTCCCTAATTATCTAAGATTTAAATAAATTATATTTTGAAAGAAGATTTACTACTACTCCTTACTAAATTTATAATGACGGCTTCGACTCCCCTCTTTGTCACGTTCCATGACTCAATTGGAGAGTTGGCCGGAAAAAGTGGTGAGCATTCTCCCTTTTCCTCTTTAAATTCCTTCTTTGCATAGTTTTGTTTATGTCTAATCTTATTTTGACTCGGGTTATATGTGATGGTTCCGCCAATCTACCTACGCGTGTTGCTCCAAAATTAGTTTCTTGATATAATATTGTAGGTTGAAATGATTTTCTTGATCTAAGACATATTATGATTTGTTTTCTCAGACTATGCTAAGGAATGAAGAATGCAGGAGATTTCAAAAAAAAAATTAGAGAAGAATTGTTCAAGTACATTAAAGGCTCGAGATATGGTTTGGGAAGGAAAAACATGTGACTTAATGCTTTTAATTTCTGAGGTAGGAGAATGAATCCTTTTAGTTAAAAGTTCTTTATGTCTAGCATTTGATTCATAAGATTAATGTATTGGTTTGAAGCTACTTATGTGTCTGTTTTTAATTTTATTCTTTATGTGTTTTGGTTGGTTCAATTAGGCTAATTATCAAATGCCTTAAAGAAATCAAGGCACTACTTGAAATAAGGTATGAGAAGCTAGAAGAAGGAAATGAGTTGTAGGCAGGAGAATAGAGAGACAGAGAGAGAGAGGAGGGTGATTGCACACAAAGAATGCTAATTAAGTGGATATGTTACTTTCAAACA
This sequence comes from Lotus japonicus, assembly GCF_012489685.1. Classification (NCBI taxonomy): domain Eukaryota; kingdom Viridiplantae; phylum Streptophyta; class Magnoliopsida; order Fabales; family Fabaceae; genus Lotus; species Lotus japonicus. The sequence continues at coordinate 79,967,567 of NC_080041.1, forward strand.
AAAGCTATATTGGATAAGATTTGAAAAATAATTTAAAGAAATTTTAAAATTATTTTCCAAGAACTCCTATGCCATTTTGTTATAGCCTTGCTAAACTATTCAACTAGGTTCTCTAATGCTTTGTTTGATATGGTAGTGAAAGAGAAGAGAGAAATAGAGGAGAGAGATAAGAGTTAGTGTGTTTGATTGGCAAGGGATGAGAGATAAAGGGGTCAGATTTTGTGGGTCCAATGTATTTTTACAATCTTCTCATTCTGAGTAGACATAGAACAAAGTTTGATCAATTTTTTTAGCTTTCCAATTGTAATCTTATTAATTTTTTTGGTTATTGGGAGGGAGTAATCTTATTAATTTATTAAGCCTATCATTGTTTTTATATTTTGATATTTTTATTTTTATTTAAATGTCGATTCATGGCAAACTAATTCTCTCTCTTATTCTCTATTTAACCCAACGATGGGAGAGAATCTACGTCATTCTTTCTCTACTATCACAGCTTTCATACAAACAACTTATATAATTTACTCTATACCACACGTATTTCTCTATACTCATCACATTTTGTTATATTTTTTTATTAATGTCAACTCCAACAATCAATTTGCTGTACAACGCACGGGTAAAAAACACTAGGGGATAAACAAGGGGTAGTTTCAAACTCCAAGCGCAATGTTGTCTACCAAGAAGTTTTTGAGAACATATGAGTGGTTAGTTTAATTTTTTATCTTAATAGTTTTTTTAATACAAACTGACTTCTAAGTGACCTAACTTTATTTCATTGTTAACATGATGTCTATGACATCTTATAAGTTGATGAACATCTGATGCAAAAATATTATTGTCGGTTTAAGGTTCGTTCTATTTTCCCTTACAATGAAATAATTCTTTATTGATTAAAACAAGTATGTACAAAGTCTGATATATATCTTAAATTTTGTAGGCACCCTGCAATATTGGCTCAAACATGGATGACTTGAAATAAAAAAAATGAGGTCATGCTTTATGATTTATCTTTCACAATTCAGATTTGTGCTACTATCACGTTCTTTTTTTTCCATGATTAATATGTATTTATCATCTACTTTATTGGTGATTCTTTTTTGTCCACTTTCCTTAGCATTTCAGACTCTTCTATTTCATCTATTGTTTAATAATCACTTTTTTTTTAATTAAATATGTAACAGAATCACAGTTGTTATCTAATGTATTGACACGTTGAATTTTTAGAAAAAGAATCACGTGCTATTTCTTCCATTTTCAAAAAAAGAATAATTTTTTAATGAATGTACTAAGGGTGGAATCACGTTGTGGTAATAGGACAGTCATCACCCTTAGACACAAAATTGTTACTTGATATACCATAAAAGATCATAAACTCCCTATATATTTCGGCTCTTCTCCTTTAGAAGACAAATTTCAAGTAGACGAATCAATATATATTTCTTACACATTTTATTATTATATACAACTAAAGTAGTGTTGACAAACTACTAATAAAAAAGTCAAACTTTTTTTTTTGAAAGATATATATATATATATATATATATATATATATATAATATCAAAAGGCTTGAGAGCAAACTCTTAAGCAGGAAATACAAACCAACCAACACCGGCGGAAAAAACCCGAAAGTACACCCAAAGATCGAGCCAGACAAAAACCAAACAGAAGAAACCCAAAGACAGAAAGATAGGAAAACCTAGAAAGTGCAGGAAAGAAAACAGGACAGAGCAAACAAACCAAAAAAAAAATTCCTATATATTTCATAAATTTTGTAGGTACCTTGCAATATTGACTCAAACTTGGATGACTTGGTATAAACACAAAATGATGTCATACTTTATGATTTATCTTTTACAATCCTGATTAGTGTTACTATCACATCCTTTTTTTTCCATAATATGTGTTTATCGTTTGCTTTATTGGTGATTCCTTATATCTATTATTTGTGTCATTGTTTTCATGTTCATGAAGAATGTGAAACGATTTCATCTTGATCTCAATCAGGCTTAGATGACAAGTCTTTTGGTCCACTTTGCTTAGCATTTGAGACCCTTCTATTTCATATGTTGTTTAATATATTTTAAATAATCAAATAATTGATTGATGTATCAAATACGATAGACATATTCCCCGTGCAACGCGCGGGTAAAAAAACACTAGAATTTCCCCTTCTATATTGATTTATGAAATTTATAAGATTTTGTTTCTCTGATAAATGAGAATCCATTGAGTAAGATGATTTGCATTTAAGTCTGCTCTGAAACCTAAAAGCGGTTGTTGTTTGTATTTGCGTATAATTTTCAATTGTATGTTTTAATTTTAAAGTACTATAATGCTATCTACGTGAGATTTTGTTTTATATAAAAAATATCATTATACTTTTTTTATACAATCATTATATTCTAAACTAATTAATTGATATTATTTTAATAGAATAAATTTAATATAATTAACTTTAGTATTATTTTCAAAATTTTAAGAGTGTATATTTATATAAGTATATAACTATAATAATTTGATAATAAGAAAAGTAAGAGGAATACAAAATATTAATACATATGTACTATAAAATTATGACCTGAATTTATTAGTGCTAACAAATTAGAGTTACGAGATCTCACGGGGAGAAACATTTTACATGAAAATGAAAATTTGTACGAGTTAAAAAAAAATCATTTTCTATAACTTAAGTGTATTTTTAATAATTTAAAAAATAATTATATATTTATGTATTGTTATATATCTAAAACACAAAAGCATTACCCTTTATGCAACACGAGTATACATCTTCACAAACAAAATTCAGTTATACCTCACATATGTAAAAATTAAAGTTTTTGGTTTATTAACTTCTGTGTTTTTCAAAATTTGTGCTCTTTAAATATCTACATCTTTATTATGATTATTCTTACATTCTTAGCATCTTAAATATTTATAATTTAAAATATGAATCGATGTATCAAATATAATAGACATATTCCCCGTGCAACGCGCGGGTAAAAAAGCACTAGTTAAGCTATAATAAGTTATCTTCTTCAATAGGTTTTACTTTTTAATAAAAAATAATTAATTAACACGTATGTTTCACAAAAATCTTTTTAGAATTAATTTTGGGAAGAAAATGTTGTGATTGTGTCTTTGGTTTGGCGTTTAGAAGCAACTTTAAAATAAATTATCATCAGCCTGAATCACTTTTAAGTGGTTATATAAATATTTAACAATAAATTTAAAGAGTTGATTTTAGTCTGAAATCAATTATACGACGAAGTTAGAGAATTGTTTATTCGGTTGAATATATTGGATGTTTGGGAACACATAAGCGGGTTGCAAAATCACGTCAACTCAAAACTCTACAAAGAGGAGTTTCAGCCTTGTCGCCCTTTGACCTCAACGCCAACAGAATTTCCAAGCACATTGGTAACCAATTATACGATTTCACTACTGAATCTGAATTTTACATTAACATATAAAAATCACTTTTCTCATAAAAGTTGAGTATTGTTCCGGTATGGAACCTTAAACGTGGGCTAATCAAACTGAGAGCAAGCGAATTAAATGAAAACTAGGAAAATTGTGTGAAATGATAGGTCCCAATCTGTTTAATGAAGGTCTCCCAATGAGTACATTATAAGGCGAAATACATTTTACTACCAAAAACTTAATAGCAAATGTCTCTGCATTTTTCCCTTCTCCAAAGACAGTCTTCAACTCCACATACCCTCGAACAAATACTTTCTCTCCAGAAAAACCCACCAAAGAACCATCATAAGGCAACAAATCAGATTCAGTTAGCCCCAATTTTTCAAAAGCATCTCCATAAATTAAATCTGCTGAACTCCCTTGATCCAACAATACCCTCTCAATTTCATACTCAGCAATCATCAACATCACCACAATTGGATCGTCTTCATGAGGCTGAACTCCCTCGAAATCTCGCACAGTAAAAGTTATATCGGGTTGATTGGTTGCCCAACTTCCCCAATCGTTAGAATAAACAACATTAATGGAATGAACGTACCTCTTACGAGCTGAATTAGTCATTCCTCCACCGCGAAATCCACCAAAAATAGAATGAATCCGCCCCTTCGCTTTCCCTTCTGATTGTCTGTTTTGATCATCACTCTCAACCTCTTTTCCATCTTCGGTTCGCCTTGTTGAAGTTCCTGCTTCGCCTGAATTGCTTCGTCCTTCAAGCTGTTTCATACACCCAGCCTTTACCAATTTATCTATCTCCTTCTTCAGAGTGAAACAATCATCAGTATTATGTCCCGAAATCCTATGATACTCACACCACTTCTTCTTATCCACATAACCTGTTGACGGCTTTGGCTGCCGCGGAAAACGGATAACATTCGCCTCCAGACACGTGTGTAAAGCTTCAATCAAATTAACCGCCAAAGGTACTGCACGATCATTTTGATTCCGGGTCCACGTCATTGAATGTCCAGGCCCACGCACTCCATACGGCTAAGCACAATTTTTGAAATTAGAACGGTTATCAAATCGGCCGTCATAACGGTTGCGATTGTTATACCCCGCGTTGCCACGTTCAGTCCATCCCTTCGAATATTGATCCGCAACCGCTCCCTTCTTCGCCTCAAACTGCTGTTTCTGCCCTGTTACCGCTGCATTTGGGCGGTTGTTTTTGATCTGATCGCTCTGCTCCTCCCTGATGTATCCTTGCACCCTTTCGCGTAAATGCGCCATTGTCTCCACAGGTTTTCTACTTAAATTGCTGTTTAAGCCACCCGGCTTCAAACCCAATTCAAAAGCTGCAATGCATATTTCCGGCATTTTATCCTCCAAATGAACAGATAATTGATTGAAACGCCCCATGTAAGACTACAAGTCTCATGTGGTCCTTGACGAACATTGAATAATGTCGCCGGAGTCACTTTTTGTGCACGACTGGTAGAAAATTGAGACAAGAACTTTGTAGATAACTCCGTGAAATTGACAATTGACCTTGAAGGCAAATTTGTAAACCAAATCATCGCTGACTTCTTGAAAGTTGATGGCAGCATTTTGCACTTCAACGCATTTGATGCGCCTACAATAACCATTTTTGTGTTAAAATACACTAAATGGTCCTTTGGATCTGAGTCGCCATAATAAGAATCAAGATTTAACGTCTTCAAATTATCTGGGACGGCGGTGTTCGCTATTTCCTCTGTGAAAGGTTGAAAGTCCACCACCGTCTCAGCCATTCTTCGATCGCCCTCTCGTAATCCCTGAGTCTGATTGAGATCAGTAAGTTAATTTTGTAACTGTTGATTGTGTTGACGAAGTTCATTGAGATCATCCATGATCTGCTGAAGAACATCGGGAGGAACATCATTTTGTTGAACGTGATTCCTTTCTCCGTTCGCCCCGGACCGAGTCACCATCGCGGTGAAAAACGAAGCCTAGGAAAGTATCCTTCGGCCCCACGGTGAGCGCCAATGTTCCGGTATGGAACCTTAAACGTGGGCTAATCAAACTGAGAGCAAGCGAAGTAAATGAAAACTAGGAAAATTGTGTGAAATGATAGGTCCCCCCACCGCTTGGGTGGTGCCTTTATTTATAACTTGGGTTTTTAGTCCGGATAGACCATGGGTGACTCGGCCCATTAAGTACAAGATAGTAGTTAGCCCAATTACATGATAGTTCAGTTCGCCCATATCAGACCAAGTATAAATCATTTTACGCTCAATTCACTTTTACCATAGTTAATTTGGAGGAGCAATACTATATCTACCACTAAAACCCTAGGCGAGCTAAATAAAGGAAAATCTAAAAAGAAGAATATGGAGTAATGCTTAGTTTTCATAGATCTTTTCATTTCCCTATAACAATTTTATTCTAATCAAATTCCTCAATTCATGGGATGCCCAACAAGTGGCATGATCCTAGGTCTATGGGAAATATTCTAGAACAGAGAAATACAACTGAAAAATAGTAAAATGCAATTAAGACTAAAACTCGATAAAATAATTAATAAATAGACAACTAAAGAGACAAGACACAAACCCTAACCCTTTGATTCGGGTAAGTGGGGGACAAGCAATCAATGTCACCGCATGGCTCATCAATCTCGAGCGCGTGTCTCTTGCTTGTTTCAATACACTTTATCCACACACGATGACTTTTCTCAACCGTGCAATCAACCCAAGACCCTTTCATTATCAGTAGTGTGATTACGTGATGGAATCTAGATGTTCTTTATTGCCTCGTGTGACAAACACACATTCTCAACCGTTAGATCATGCATGCGTGAGTGCATTGGCAAAACAATCCAGCCGAGCGATTCCCCAACGACTTCTGAAGTCGTATCCCACTCCCTTCCCCAACGAATCTCCTCGCTCATATGTATGATTAAGCTCGATCTCCCCGACCATTTGATCATATAATATATCGTGAGTCATGCCTCCTCCCTCCAGCTTCCACGCCCTTCCACTCACCTCAACCACAGAGCTCCCTTATTGGGTCAAGCACAACTAGGCCATCTCATTTAATAAGGCTTGAGGACAAGCTTTTTTATTTTCCAAGAGGAGGGTATTGATACACCTACATGACGACAACCACCTCATTCGAGGTCCAAGACAAATTTTACTAAAATCAATTTTGACAGCATTAATTCAAACACAAACTTAGACATATAAGTATATAATTTTGATAAAAATAAATCAATATTTTTCCTCTTTTATATCTTTTGTGGGTGGAGATCATGAGGTGAACATGCTGACCTTTTCTAAGCAAAATGAAATGAAAAAGTGTGGGGGGTTTTATTGTGGGTTTGGATTGGATAATAGATATGGTAGATTGGTAGTGCGTATCATGTGATGGATGTGGAGTCCAAATAAGATAAAGATAAACAGTGAAGAATGATGTAATTGCAATGTTTCATTTCGATGGTGGCATTTTTCAAGAAACGGGTTTGGACAAATGGTGGCATAGTAGTGTGACATTTTCCTGAAGAAAGAGTAATAAGAGAGGGAAAGTGTACCACAAAAACACACACACAGTCACAGGAGGCAGGTTCCATGTTAACCACGTCATTGTTGTTGTCGCGACACCGCAGAAGAACCTTTCATATTCAATGCCGTGATTCATGACGATTTGGACGGTCACGGATGCTCGAGGTCCACATCGGTTGCGTTTCAAAATGAAGTTACTCTCTGGTGAATAAATTGAATTGATGGCTGATCTATGTTCTCTCAGATCCAGAGTACTATTGGTCGTAATATTTTAATTCATGATTGTTCACTTCAGTGTTTCTTTTTGGTTTTCGATGTATCTACATCGGTATTCAAGAGACTAATTTGAGATCGGAAAATGTTTCCTTCACACTTCATTTTGAGGTGGAAGGAGGTGAAAGAGGTGAGAGATAGGAAGAAAAGAAAAAGTAAGAGAGAGAAAATATGAGATGTCATAGATGATAAGAGGAGAGAGGTAGAAACAAAAATAGGTGGAAATGAAGTGTTTAAAAGATGAGGTGTGTATATATCATTACTCATTTGAGATCATATTAAACACCTAGACTTATTGTAAATATTTCTGGGTGCGTTTAACGGGCACCACCTAATTAGGTGGTGTAAGCGTGCTCCAACAAAATGACCTAGTGCAATCAGTTTAGCCGGTTTTATTTGTTTTTTTCATATTTGCAAGAGTAGGCCTCGTACAAGGGTAGGCCTCGTAAATATCTCATATGTTAACCTATGAAAAAAACTAACACTGCACATGAGTCCCTTCTCTTATTTTATTTTTAAAATCATTTTTGGTTTTCTGAACAAAAGAAATTATTCATCATCAACCCACCACCATCCTCAATCTCGTCATCATCATCTTATTCTTCCTCTCTCCTATTACTCAACATTGAAAAAAGCCAACAATAGTTCGGAAAATAAAACCCAACACAACTCACAAAATAAATTATTGAAGCAGCTTGTAGTTTGTTCATAACTCCAGGGAACTCCATAGCATTAATTGTTGACCCATTCAAGAACATCACTTTGGGGAATTTTTTTTTTCCAGAAAGTCGCATACAAACTAGGAACAAATTTCTCATTTACTATCTTTATCATTTTTATAATTTATTCATCAAAACTCCAAATTGAACACAAAAACCAGATTCAAGTCATCACCCAGAAACCCATAATCCACCCCCAACCCAGCCACCACCATCAACAATCTTTCTCCACGCCAACCCCAACCTACCCACCACCAACACCCAAAAATTTATTCCACTTTATCAGAAAAAATAACAAAATAAGAAGGAACCACAGATCTGCAAAGAGAAATCTGCTATTTTTCTCTCCACTGTTACCCTTGTTAGGGTTTCACCATTTTAGATCTGATTCTTGTAGCTATGGCGGTGCGGCTCCGTTGCTGATGGGTTGGGGAGTTGGGGTTTCTTTCTTTCTTCTGGGTTCCAGAGAATGAATGATGGGGTTTGAAAAGAAAAAGAGAAGAAAGAAAGTTTTCCAGTGAATGAATGATGAGATTGAGTAAAAAAATTTCAGAAACATTTGAATGATGGGGTTTGAAAAGAAAAAGAGAAGAAAGAAAGTTTTCCAGTGAATGAATGATGAGATTGAGTAAAAAAATTCCATAAACATTTAAAAAGTGGGTTAAAAATACATTTTTTCCCCAAAGACCAAAGTCCCTATATTACTACTGTTACTGGAAGTTTCGGAGGAAGAGGAGATGATGATGGCGGCGCACGGCTTCGGAGAGGTTGCGGTGGTGGAGGTAGAGGGCGGTGGTTGTGGCTGTGGGAGGGAGGAGAAAATAGGGAGAATAGAGAGGAAGAAGAATGATGATAAACGGTTCAGGAACCTAGGAATTAATGCACAATTTTTTCCTTGTGTACAGTAGGGGACCCAAAATGTTATATTATAACTTCGGCGTACTACATTGCAATTTTTAATAAACCTATACTGACCAGTTAACAGTGTACAGTGAAACTCTGCATCTCGTCCGTCGGATAGTTTATTAATATATCCAATGACTTTTTTTGTTGGAGCACGCGTACACCACCTAATTAGGTGGTGCACGTTAAACGGACCCAATATTTCTCTTAATTTAAGCAGTGCACCTTTCCTGATCTGATCTCTCCTCAGCATGTCACAAGGATCCTACTTGGTAGTATGAGGTGTAGTATTTAAATAATTTAAATAAAAAATTCGTCACCGAAAGTTAGCTCAAGTGATAAAAGATAGGGACATAAGAGTTGACTGAGATGAAGAGTAAAGAATCCAGGCTTCGAACCTGAGGTAGACTAATTTATTAACATTTACCCATAAAAAAACTTTGAATAACAAACTCGAATCAAAAATTGAAATTGCAAATGTGTAAATTCACGTAAATGAAAATAGTAAAGAATGTTGATTGTATATGTTTTTGGATTGAACCACAAATATGTGGTGGTTAAATATATTAAATATCACTCAAAATCTAATGTTTATTAAACATTTCCAAACCCTAAAATACATTTTTGGAATTCTACATTTGTTAAATATTTTATTTTTTAGGAAAAGTCCGTCATATATTAAATCGATAAATCAAAGTTTTTTTTTTTTTTGAAATGATTAATCAAAGTCGATAAGCTTCAACAACCCTTTGAGATGGATCATCCCACCATACATTTGAGGGGAAGCATGACACTAAAGAAGCTAGAATATGGCCACATTATTGTCCTCCTTTCTTGCACATTTGTTAATTTAAAATTTCTAAAGTACGAAGGAATTTATTTTTTTTCTTTTAAAAGAACTAAGAGCATCTACATTCATCATACTCACTAAAATATCTACACTCAATTTTTTACAATTTCCCATATGCCACATCATTTACATCACTTTACTAACTTTTTATTCTAACCCAACAACTCTTAAAAGTTTCTAAAGTTTAGTATAGAGTATCTATTCTCACACACTCATCTTTGTCATGTTGGAATTGAATATATACTTCAATAGTAATAGATATTCATATGAGTTTGTATTTAACATTAGATACTACCATTGAAGATGCTCTAAGGTCGTTTTAAAAACGTGTAAAATGTTAATAACATTTTTAGAATGAAAAGATGCAGAAAAAAAAAACGCATTTACACTCTGTTTGGTAGAGAAGAGAGAGATAGAGAAGAGAGAGTAGAGAAGAGATAAGTTGAGTATAGAGAAATATGTGAGAAATAGAGTAGATTTAAAGAGAAGAGAGATAGAGAAGAGAGAGACCCCAAACATAGTGTAAATCAAGCCTTCACTCATCTCTCTTCAATTTGGAGAGACCAAAAAAGTGGTGGGACCCACCACTTTTTCTCCCCTCTATCTCCCTCCTCTCACCTACCAAACACACATACTTCCCCCTAACTCTCTCTTCTCCATCTCTCTCTATTCAAATCCCCCTCTACCAAACAAAGTGTTAGGGCTTAGGCAGATCGATTACTTTGAAGATAAAAAGCGGGCTAAAGCATTTCTGATTTGGGCTAAATAGATTGATGATTTAGCTTTTTCTAAAAAAAAAAACCTTTTCTGGTTCACTGGCCCTTTTTTATTTCTACTTCAAAATTACATTTTTTTTTAAACTAAAATTACATCAATAATTTGACAAAGAGAAATGCATCAAGAGAATAATACGTCTTCATGAACTTAAGAATTATACAAATGTTCACTTCATTTCTAGATTGGCATATTTCAAGCATTTGTTAGCTCATGACAAATCTCATCACTTTGTATTTGAATAATTTATTAATTGTATGGTAGTACCCTTTGTGACACCTGAGGCCGACGAGGACGGGGGTGATCGCCGGTGCAGTGAGGCACGGACAGGAAGCGGCTCATGGCAGGCTTCTAGGCGGAGTGACACGGGAATGAGCCGATCTCGTACCTGAACAAGAAGTATTCTAAAACTGTATAGTATGAGACTATATAGTTAAGGAGGGCATAAAAGATTTGATTGGTACTACTTATGACAACAAGATGCATCTTTTTTTGAGGAGCCCAACTCATAAAAACTTCATGGTTAAGTGTGTTTTCCTTGAAGCAATATTGGGATGGGTGACCTCCTAAGAAGTTTTCCCAAGAAGTGCGTAACTGAGCACAAAGCGCGCTGAAAAGACTCATATTGTTAGTGTGAGACCAATCGTCAAATCAGGATGTTACACCCTTTCTGCAGTATTATGTGTGTGTTGGTCTTATAAAGATGTAAATGTAGTGAATTGCAAGATATATTAGATAACACAATACACATTCCAAGTTTATAAACCAAACAAATGAAAATGTGAAATTCCATTATGATTTAGAAGCAAAAGATAAAACATACCACTACTACCAAGAGACTGGTTGGGGTTTTGTGCTCTTTTCCTATGTGGAGAAAGGCCCAATATGAGCAAGCTCATTTGTCTCTCATAAACAAGTGAAGATGGGTCAGCAAGGGTTGAGAGAGAGGTCTGATTTGGTAAGAGAAACAAAAAGAAAAGTGAGAGAGAAGAGAGGAAAAACTGGTTCGCACAAACTTAGACAAGCCAGACGAGATTCGCGATTACTCCATCGTTCACCGTCGGATCGGGCTGAAACTTTTGCAGCAGGTTTGTGACTCATGGTACTGCATTCTGGACGGTTGAATCAGCGAGATATTGTCTGATATGAGAGAAATTGGGGGCGGACAGTAGCAGTTTTTTTTTCTCTGGGTTTTAAGATTCTCTAAGTTCTCTATTTTGAGTTTCATGCTTTGTTGTTTGGCCAATTGTTGAGCACGATTTGTGCTATTATTTGAAACTCTCTTGTACCCTTATTTGATCATAGTGGAGCTTGATTATTGACTTGTGCCCGTGGTTGTTTTACTTCTCACATTGAAAAGGTTTTATCCACGTTAAAAATCTTGATGTCTCTTTAATTGTGATTTTTAGTTGCTGTATTATTTGTTATTGCTCCCAACGGATTCAACAAGTTGGAGAAATTGATTATCCGCTGCTTATTGCTCTATTAGTGTTATTGTTGTTATTTGTGTTGAATTTCTCATCAAGCTCACTCGAAAACATGGAGTCTAGTAATCCTCCGTTGGTCAAAGAGTTCTCCACCAATTAAATATACAAAGTTCAATTTTGAAATTAGTTTATAAACTCATCAATACCTAAGAAATTTTGAATAATTTTGCTAAAGATGCTACTTAAGCCATTTTTTTAACTGAAACTTCGCCCATTTTAAATAGTTTGATTGATATTTTAATCATTCAACTTTTTATGAATTTCATACCAATAACTTGATAAGTTGACTTGACTGATTTGGTCAGATATTTTTCTTTTAGATATACTACATGGTTGGAAGTTTTATTCATCGTAGACTCGAACTCTTTGCAGTTAGGGAATCATGCATTCACGGAAGTCAGAAGTTCGTAACTGTTTGATCTAAATCAGACAGGTTTGATCTAAAGAGAATATTGTACACATCAAATCAACATCTTTAAATGAGATACATTTAGTCAAAATCAAATTAAGATCCGTTAACTTCAATGAATTTAAGATTCTTCAAGTTGCTAGTATAAAATTAAAGGTAGAGTTAGAAAAAAATGAACATACTATATTTTTGGTATTCTGTATTGAAATACGCCGGTATTCAATATAAAGTCATAAGGATGTCACAATTATTTTTTATCATCCCAAGCTCTTTTTCTTGTTTTCTCGTCGAGAATGGTAGAAAATTTGACATTGTACGTTGATTGTACGATTTTCATTCTCTCATCACTTTCACTACTATCCTAAACAATTTAACATCTCATTTTCATGTCATTTTTTTAGCTCCAGTATTTCTTCCATCTAAAATCAACCTAAACAAACAAAGCATAAGGTTTCATTTACTCATTTGAGAGAGAAAATTGAGGTAAAGTACCAATACACAATTCATAACGGTTAAGAACAAGACTTTAAGAAATTCACATAACGCCACATGGTGTTGGATCGTTCTTCTCACTTCCTTAAGCGAACGACTTTGAGGTTGTCATGAGAGTGATAAGAAGTAAATTCTTAACAAGCAATAACATTCATATCTAATTAGAAAAACTAGAGGAAACTAAAGAATACGTAAAATCTGGGAACAATGCTAATTTGTTTTGGTACCTTCATTAATTAAGTCATACATCTTTTATTTGTTAGGGAGATAGTCCAAAACCCTAAAACCAAGGATAACCATATAGGTCGTAAAATCCCATTACATATGACATTCAAGAATAAGTAAAAATAATTAAAATAATGGATCAAAGAAAGTTTTTCATTTGGGTTTTATTTTTGTCTTTCATTTGGGCTTTTTGATTAGTGGATGTGGTGAGCATACTATCAATATCATCCCCATGGCAAAAAGACTTGTCCTCAAGTCTTGCAGTGAGGGAAATGGGCTCAACCCAAGTGAGGAGGTAGTGTGAGATAGAGTGTTGGGTGATGCCTTGCTAGCATAAACAAGCCTTGTGCTTGTTGGGAGCAATTCATAGTCGTTTGATTCGCGACAAATAGTGTGGTGAGGTTGAGTGTGTAGTGAAGGAACTATTGGATGACTTGTGAGGGACGACTCATATTGAAGTTGCTTGGGGCTCTATTGACCAACACATGATTCTGATATTGCGGAAGATGGACCCCATTGCTAGATCATGTAGTAGGGATTTGTTGCTTGTTGGTGAATTGCACGGTCCGTTTAGAGCACATGCAGACAAACTTGCGTGATCTGAAAAATGTACTTGTTGAACACAGTACGACGCGCTAGTATGATTGGGTGAGTAAGCGACAAACAAGATGAATGTCTTGGAGTGTGTATAGAAGCAAGCATGTTTCTTCGCAAAAAACGGAATATCACAAAAAGTGGTGGTCCACATGATTCGATTACCTTTTTCCACTCTCACAGGTAACCACATGTGTTTGTCTCTCTACTCCACCTCACTCGCGCACATTTCAGTGTGTTGTGTTTTAGGTTACCAAACAATGTGTAAACGTAACAGAGAGTATTGACATTCTCATTGCATCCCCTATTATTATCATGTTATAATATTTAAGGTAAACATGTCATTTCATATATAAAAGTAATAATCACTTTTTTTTCCACAAAAGACAAAAAGAGAGAAGAAACACCTCATCATACATTCTTTCCCTTCTCTTTTCTTCCATTTTCCACCAAATCAAACAACCTATATTTTTTTTTTCTTCCACCCAAGTTTCTTTCTGGTCAGTTGTTACTTGTTACACACACACAGTTACACTCATAAACCAAACAAGCATTTGTGAATTGTGAACACATTTTTCACTCCTTTAATTATTCATCGTTCCTCTTTCCTCTTGTCTCACTGACACAGGAAGTAACAACAACATGTGGAACTCCGAGGAGACAAATGCAAATGCAAGCACAGCACAAGACCAAGAGCAAGAAGAAGAAGAATGGGAGACCATGGCTCGAGCGTGGCTCAGCTCCTTCCCAGAAGCGAAGGAAGTGAGCATGCCCGAGGTCGAAGCATGGATCGATTCCAACCTCTCTTCTATCCCAGAGGGTCTCCGATCCATGCCTCGCCCTGATCTCTGTCTCAGACTCATTTCCATTCAGAATTGCATGAGGCTCCCCAATCAGGTTCTTCATTCTTCATTTCTTAGCTATCAATTCTAGATAGATATTAATCACTCACAAAGATCCTAGCTTTAATTGAACCCAATACTGAAATTCCAAGCCAATCCTTCATGGTTAACTGGGTAGCATAAAAATTCATGCTTTATTTGAAACCAGAACAAAATAAATAGAGTAAAGTCTAATATTTAGTATTCATTATGTAACTTATTTATTGTCTCCTACACAACTACACTCTGAGGTGAAAAATTCTCAAATTTGAGCCAACCCCATCAATGCTGAGAGGAAATGTCTTCATATTAGTCTGTGACCTGTTCCATGCTGATGAATGTTTTTATAATTTGTCATTGCATCTCAAGATAGGTGCACTGGGATGTGGGATTAAGAGCCTGTTTGGATGCAAACTAAGAGTACTTATTGTATGTAGCATTGTAGCTTATTTAGTGCATTTTTTAGTACTTATGGTCTTTATCCAAACGGGCTCTAAGTTGGTTATTTATGGCTAGGCCTAGAGAAGACAACCCTTTGGTGTTTGTGTGCATAAGCTTTAGCTTGATGTAGGGGAAAAGGGTATACTTGATGTTGATCTATGATGGGGCATGTGGTTAGATAAGAGCATTATAGATTTTTCACATTTATGTAACCTTCTAACTGCCTAAGTCAGCGGATATAACTTAACAATTTGCTGAAGATTGTCAGAGTTTGTGGATGTGGTCTTGAGCTTTTGAATTTGAGAACTTACTTTTTGTTTGTTTAGAGTAGCATCATTTCAAGATAAAGGAAGGTTTTATCTATTCATATTTTTTTATAAATAAAAGTAGGACATTTTTTCTAAATTTTGTAAGATCGGTTTATCTTGTTACCGATATATATGAAGGAAGTTAGGCTTTCTTGTGTTTTCTAGGTGACATACATACATGCTTATGGCCTCATGCTTCGGGCCAAGAGTCCCTTTACTGGCTTATTTAAAACAGGGTAGTTTTTAAACAAAATATGCCAGACATAGTAAGCTGTTACTCATGATATGGTCTAATCTTTCAAATGTTGCAGGAAAGGGAAGTAAATCAGCTTGATCTTCCACATGCACGGTTTCAACGCACTGACCAATGGATTCCGGTTTATTCATGGTTAGAAACTTTAGATAAGGATGAAGTGGTTAAGTCCAAGGAGATTTCTGAATGGTTAACACAGAACCCTAATATCCAAGAACAGTTATGCTTGAGGCATTCTCGATATCATTTGATGCACTACGTCAAAAAATGCCATTTGAAGATATTAAAAAGAAGGGGAAAGAAGAAGGTATTGAATTCTTCCCCATATTTGTTCTGTTTTTTAACTGTTCAGTTGAAGTGATCGCTTTGTATAGAACCCACATTGACTAGAGATATGACCAAAGTAAAGCTTTATAAAGGCTTGAGCAATCTTCATCTTGTGGTTGGCATTTAGGAGTTAGGCTTTATAAAGGCTTGAGCAATCTTCATCTTGACTGAAAGTTGCATTTTCAGTCATCTTCTCCTCAATTGATGCCACACCAATATCTTCTCTTACACGATCATTGTGTATCCTGCTATTTCTAGTATGACCACTTATCCATCTTAACATTCTCATTTCTGCTACTCTAACTTTTTTTCCTCATGTTGACCGTTAAAGCTCAACATTCCCAACCATAGAGTCTAGCGGTTCTGTAAAACTTTTCTTTGAGCTTGATAGGTACTTTGAGGTCCTGGTGCATTTCTCTACTTAACCACCCAACTTGGATTTTATGTGTAACATCTTTGTCAATTTCCCCATCATTTTGTATAATATATGCCATGTACTTAAACTGTGAAACCTGTGGTATGATGTCATTTCCAATTTTTACTTCCAAATTACTTCGAACATCTGTCTTACTAAAATTGCAATGCATATAATCCGTCTTACTCAAGCTGAAGCGAAAATCTTTAGATTCCAAATTCTTTCTCCAAATCTCAAGTATAGAATCAATTGCTTCTTTTGATTCTTCAATTAGAACTATATCATCTGCAAACAACATGCAGTTAGGAACGCTCTTTGGTATATCCCTGGTAAACACGTCCAATACTAGATTAAACAGGTACAGACTCAAGGTTGAGCCTTGATGTAAATCTATCTTTATAGAGAAGTCATCAGTCATTCCCCAGTGGTCTGTCAGGATTGGTCGTTCTGTGTCATCACCTCCCACCTATCCTACACATTTGATCAAGGTTGTCACTGCGAAGCTATAGTTAAGGTGCACGGGGTCTTACCGTCTTGCCATTGGTACTCCGCATCTTCACGGAGAATTCAATTTCACTGGGTCCATGTCGGAGACAGCGGGGCAGTCGTTACACCATTCGTGCAGGTCGCTACTTATGCGACAAGGAATTTCTCTACCTTAGGACAGTTGGAGTTACTGCCGCCGTTTACCGGGGCTTCCGCATTCCCCATTGATGTGAAACCCGTTGACTGTCTTTTCAGAATGAGATCGGAGGAATCTTTATTGCCTGTTGAAAGGTTCGATATGGGTTTTGATATGGTTCACTGGGTACGGGGTTAAGTCCTCTCTCAATGAAGAAGGGGCTGCAACTCAACTCCTAAAGAAATCCAAAAGTTGCCTTCGTGAACCAGCAAGAAATAAGGGTCACTTCACTTGAGCTAGGGCAAGAATTCTCACACTTGTAGTTTCCCCCTCATACATGTCTTGTATAGCATGAATATAATCCACGCGAACACTTTCTTTTCCATTGCCTGCCACAATACTTCCCTTAATACACGACAATATACTTTCTCCAAGTCAACATCATATTTTGTAGGAGGTAGATGGCTTCTGTTGTTTACCTTCCTGGCATAAAACCAAACTTATTCTTCACTATTGTAGTCTCTTCCCTTATTCTATGTTCAAACACCTTTTCCCATAATTTAACATGGCCCGTATGTTTTATCCCTATATAGTTACCACAATTCTGAATATCTCCCTTGTTTCTATACATAGGGACCAAAATACTTCTCTTCCACGCATCTGACATTTGTTTAGTTGCACAACCTAGTGAGATATTCAGTGTGGTGGGCTTCCGCCTTTTGATGTAGCCATCTCGTTGCCCATTCTCTTCTAGGTCCAATAAGCCCCCCCCCCCCCCCCATAAAACAGACCATTTCAATTGCAGTTTAAATATCATATGTTATGTAATATATTTGTTAGTTTTATTACTTCACTATTTGTTTACTGGACAGGGTCTAGAACAGCCTGACAAAGACACATCATTGAAGGTTCAGAAAGATGTGGTGATGAAACACTCAGCCCCACTTTCATGTATGTGTGTTATCCATCTTACTTTCTAAATTTTCTCTGGCACTGTACAGAACAATGTATGTTTCACTTTCACTCATCTAAAATGGCACATTTCTGTGAAGTAGCCTGTATGTGGGAGCAACTCATTATTTGAAACCAAAGTATGGGAAAGGAAAGGGAAAGGAAGAGGAAGGAATTAAATTACTAGAAATGCTTTTGATACAATACAAATGTAGTTTTGATTGTCATCAATTTATTTCTTTTCCCAATATATTGTGGTTTGAGCTTCTCTGTATCTATGGGTTACATTTTCTAAACTTTGTCACTTTCCTCTAGCCTTCGGTGCATTATGTTTATGTCTGCAAAGTGTTTTGGGTTCTTAACTTGTCTAAGGAGGGAAATCTGGGAAGATTAATTGAGTATACTTTTCACTTTGGGTCATTTGGCCATGGTTTCAACATGTCTCTAATTCTGTAAATGTCAGACCTTAAAAAAACTTGTGTTTTGAATCCATAGGTGTTATGGGAATCAGGTTATTACAGTTACTTTATAATTATAGGTGATGCTCTTTTCTCTGTAAATTATGCAGGCAGTTCTATGAACAATCTGCCCAAAGATAGCGATTTGTTCGTGGCCAAAAGAAAAGAAGCCTATCGCAAATATGAGATGTAAGTGACATAAGATATTTTTCTTTTTGTGGCATCTTAGGTGTACTGAAGTTTCTCAATCATCATACTTGAGTTTTCCTTACATTGATTTGGTTTCAGTTTAGTGGAGTTGGAGAAGCTGCTCTCCCCAGTATTCTCGAAGCCTCCTAGCATAACTCAATGAGACGGTGTCGGAAATATCTGCAGATTGGTATTTTCAGTGAATGGGAACTTTCTGATTCTGCCCCAATCCAGTGGTACCCTTGTGCTAATTGATCTTCTCCTAATTATCATTCTCTGAAGCAATGCTGCCTCTCCTTGAGTGTTTACTTTAAAGCTTAAAGGGTAACTATTTGATGCAGGGGATAGTAGATTATAGTTGTTTGTCTATGTAGAAAGTAGTGTAGCAAAATTTCGTCATCATCATCTGGCCATTACATGAGCTTTGGAAATCATGAATTAGAGTTGGTCCAGAGATTTCCTGTTATGAGTAATTAAACATTTTCATGAGCTCCTGTAAGGTGATCATCAAATGTTGTTAGTTGTTTAAACCTAGTCAACTGCTCTGCATGGGTTAACATCAAATCTAGAACTTTCTGGTATTCACCGGATAGAAAGGGTGGCCTCAATTACCGTGTGAATTATTGTCACGCCCAAGTAACATTGAGGGCTCTTTTGGTACACCGTATTAGGCATGATAGTATAAGCTTATACAATACATTATGGACTTATTCATTGTTTGGTGCTCACATTGTATTGTATAAGCTTATACATCAATCTCCTCTTATACATCAAAATGATGTATTATTTAATCCACCCTATAGATGATGGATAAGGCATGATAAAAGTGCAATATATTTAATCAACCGCCACCACAATCACCCTCCACAACCACCGCCTCCACCACTACCACCACCACCACCGTCACTACCGCCATCACCGTCGCCGGTACCACCACCACCGTCGACGGCACAACCACAACCACCACCACCACTGTTGCTGCCACCACAACCACCCTCCACCACCGTCGCCACGACCACGACCACCACCGGCTCCACCACCACCAACGTCACTGCCGCCACCACCACCACCATTGTCGCTGCCACCACAATCACCCTCCACCACCACCACCTCTTCCACCACCACCGTCGCCGGCACCACCACAACCACCTCTTTCACCATCACCACAACTACCCTCCACCACCACCACCTCTTCCACCGCCACGGTCGCCGACACCACCACCACCACCACTGTCACTGCCACCACAACCACCCTCCACCACCACACCTCTTCCACCACCACCGTCTCTGCCACCACAACCACCCTCCACCACCACTGCCGCAACCGTCGCCACCACCACCACCACCACAACGACCCCCCACCACCAACGCTGCCACCACCACCAACGCTGCCACCACCACCACTCTCTAGTCATCATTATCGCCACTACCACCACTGTCTACCACCACCACCCTCCACAATCACCGTCGCCACTACTGTCACCACTTCCACCACCATGCCGCCACCACCACCACCATTGTCGTTGCCGCCACCACCACCACCACTATCGTTGCCGCCACCACCATGCTCCACCACTGCCACTGCCGCCACCAAAACCACCATCCAACACCACTGTTACTTCCACTACCACTGCCGCCACCAACATCCACCACCATTGCCACCATCATCACCTTCCAATACTACCACACCACCAGTGTTGCCACCAAATTATACAGTGTATGACCAATCTCCGTATAGTATTAAAATTTTATCAGGTCTTATCCTATCAGGTCTTATACTATCAGGTCTTATATTATACAGCGTACTAAACAGGCCCTTTAAATAAAAAACAACTATCATTAGTGTTTGTTGACTCATGAAAAGACTTTGAATCGACATTGAGTCTAACGGAAATTCAAAACTTGGGTGACATTGAATAAAAAAAATTATAATTATTTTTTAACTTTTTACTTGCAATTTTATACTAAATATGTGTGCAACTTTAATTTGTTAAAAATAATTATTATAATAATCATTACTAAACTTTGTTTAAATAATGATAATAATTGTATATTTTTACGTCCTAATTTTGAACGTAAATGGCACCGAGGCACCTAGAAAAAATGGCACCAAAACACTTGCACAGGGGCATAAGTCTCCAACCATCTCAAATTTGGATTATTTGAACTTTAAACTCAACGGACAACAAACCCTACTACGAGCAACGAAGGACCGATTTGTAAAAATGTGAATGTTCAATCCTTGTTTTTACTAGCCAGTTACAAGTAAATCCAAACCATTTACTATAATAATGCTATTATATCTAATGGTTTAAAAATGGTTGTAGTTGTGGCTGACATAAATGAAAGTACCTATTATAGGTATTTTTTGCGGATATTCAATGGGTCCAAAACCAATTGTCATCCCTAGTCGTTATTGACGTTGCATTTGTCTTCATTTTCTTCGCTCATCATTCTTGTCGTCTTAGACATTATTGTCATTGTAGCCTTCAACTGTCTTTCAATGTTTTGGTTAGAGAGGAAAAGAGATGTTTCGAAGGCAAGTTTGAAGAAATGGACATTTTAGTATAAATTGATTGTTATTTAAATTTGAATATTTTAATTAGGTGATTCATGGTGGTCTTAAATTTTAGGCTTAATTGCAACTTTGGTCCCCGACGTTTACCAATGCCACGATTTTGGTCCCCCACCTATCTTAATTACATGGATGGTCCCCGACGTTGTAGGTCGTGTGCAACGTTAGTCCTACCGTTTATTTCTTAATGGAGGAGACTTACGTGGACGTCTAGTTGGAGAGAAAAATGAGGTATGAGGAGAGAGGGAAGCACGTGAGTATCACGTGAACTCACGTGAACCTTATATGAACCCATTATATCCAAATCTGAAACTCTAGGGATCTAAATCGTGTTACCTTCTTCGTTCTAGGGAGGTCAGGGGTTTGGGTATAATGGGTTCAGATAAGGGTCACGTGATACTCACGTGCTTCCCTCTCTCCTCATACCTCCTTTCTCTCTCCAATTGGACGTCAACGTAAGCCTCCTCCATTAAGAAATAAACGGTAGGACTAACGTTGCACACGGCCTACAACGTCGGGGACCATCCATGTAATTAATTTAGGTGGGGGACCAAAATCGTGGTATTGGTAAACGTCGGGGACCAAAGTTACAATTAAGCCTAAATTTTATAAAACGATTAGAAGTTTACATAGCCATGGTGGTTCATAGTGGGGATTTATTCTAGAAGGTCAACCTTAGATGCGGTGACTTATAAAAACAATAGTAAAGTTTGACATCCTTTGGTGTGTATAAATTTTGAGAGACAAAAAAAAAGAAAAAAATAAATAATACTGGATTCACACTCCATTTTCACTCACATTAAGAGTGAATAAAAAGGAAATAGAGAAAAATGAATGATATGATCGATGATGTAATATAAAATAAGATAGAGATAAAAAGGAAAAAGAGGAAAATGAGATAGAAGAGAAAAATAAGACTTTGATGGATTGTAATAGAAAAAAAGTGTAAAAAATGGTAAAAAGAAAAAAAAGTTGAGATCGATTGTCACAACCTTGCATTTTTTGATGTACAATTATAAACAAGAATTTAATGGAAATACACCGTTAGTGTAAATATTTTTTACACATGCATCCAATGATGGGTTGTCAAATCAAAAAATAAACTTTAAATTTAATTATAATAAAATGTAACATAAATGCTTTTGAATACGTGACATCCAATGATTGGACGTCTGTGTAAAAACACTTTACACTGACAGTGCACAACCATTAAACTCTATAAACAATGATTTTTTTTTGATATTAGCAATATGAATTATTACAACTTTGTTTTTTAGTCTAGTGTATTTTCAGGCCACAACATTGTCTAACTAATCTCTTTATCGTGGCTAAGATTTGAAGTTTTATTCATTTATTTGTGAATTCAGCGTATTCACCAACAAATAATTAATTACAAAATGTATTGTATTTCTTTGAGCAAACCCACCTCATACTTAAATGATGAACTACACCACACCTTGTGCTTAAAACATATTTGAGTTGGTCACATGTGCAATAAATTTTTAACAAATATATATATATATATATATTTTTTTTGGTTTCAATGAGGGGAAGAAAAAACCCCAAGCCCTAAGACAGACTAACAGCAGCACTCAGCTCGGGGCTAGGACCAGAATCCTTCAACAAAAGATCATGACACTCGCCAAAAGGAGAATCAAACCAATGCTCGCCATAGTGGAGTTGAAGGCCAAACTTGGCTATATAATCCGCAAGGGAATTGGTCTCGCGATAACTATGTTGAAAAACAAGAGCTCCATGAGCATTCTTCATGTCAAAAATCTCGTGGAAAATTGGAGCATAGCGATGATCCCGCACATCTCGTGAGTGAAGCAGCTGAACAACCTCCATAGAGTCTGTCTCAATGATCACCCTGGGAAGATCCAAACCCATAATGGCAGCAGTAGCCATTTTAACTGCCAACAACTCTGTGAGGAAGACATTTGCGGAGGCCATAGTACCCAAGTTCCAACAGAAAGCTTTGACTCAAGAGCCATTAGCGTCTCTGAGGACTCCCCCGCAACTAGCAGTGAAAGAACTGCTCATAGCCCCATCGACATTTACCTTTATCCAACCCGCATCTGGCTTGATCCAGTCCGACGTAGCCCGACGATCTGGTAAATCGTCAAACACTCCATGATGCCGACCTTGAATGGTGCACATAAGAGAGGGCATGGAGGGATTCTCCACAGCGAACTGCTCCAGGCCTAGATTTTTAAGAGAAGACCAAATCCGTGAGGTACTACACGGCTTTTGATTGAAAACCAAGTCATTCCTCATGCGCCAAATGACATAAAGCACTGAAGCAAAGAACCGGGACCAGTCCACCCCCACTCTTCCACTAAAGTTGCCATTAATATTAGAGAAAATCCAAGGTTCCCAGTCTGCATGAAAGAAGGCGTTGTGATGGCCTCCTAAAGCTGCTATCCAGAAATCACGAACGATGTTGCAGTCACGGAATAAATGGAGGTAGTCTTCAGTCGAGGACCTGCACATAGGACAAAGATCACAAGCCACCATATGCCGCTGCACCCTCACAACATTAGTTAATACACCGTTATTGCAAAGCTTCCAAAGGAAGACCCGGATGCGTTGGGGACCTTTTATGTGCCAAACAGCGTTCCAGAAGGACTCAACATGGCGCTGGGTCTGAGAAGAGTGGATCAAGTCATAAGCGAACTTGGTGGTAAAAGTGCCAGAGGACGTACCTACCCACGAGCACTCATCTCTGCAAGGCGGAGGCTGGACGGAGTGGAACAAAGTAATCTCCTGAACGGTTTCTGGGGGCAGCAACGAACTGAATCTAGAAACCTTCCACCCTCTATCCATCTCGAAGTAATCAGACAGAGGGAGATCAAGGTCCGACTGCAGGATAGGGGACCTGGCAAGGTTAAGCAAGGTATGGCCTGACATTATCCATGGATCCTTCCAGAAACGAATGTTAGTACCATCCCCAACCTGCCAGCAAGTACCCGTAATCAAGCGATCCCAGGTTGAGCGAATACCTCGCCAAGCTAAGGATTCTCTGCTGCATTTCTTGATCACAGGAATAATATTAGAGCCACAACCATACTTACCACGAAGAGCGCGAACCCAAAGGGAGTTGGGTTGATGAATAAGGCCCCAACCCAATTTCATGATGAGGGCTTCATTGAAATCAGCAGTACGACGAAAGCCAAGACCTCCCAGTTTTTTAGACCTACAAATGACCTCCCAACTCACTTGACTCACCTTTCTAGAATCATTATCTGAACCCCAAATGAATTTCCTTTGAAGTTGGTCCAGTTTCTCACAAACGCCCTTAGGAATTAACATCGTTTGCATGCAATAAGAAGGTATAACCGCCACCACGGATTTTGCAAGAATGATTCTACCGGCAAGACTAAGCGTAGAAGCCTTCCAAGCTGACAAGCGTCGCTGAGTCTTATCCAAAATAAATTCATAAGTAGCACGAGTTAGGGCCTTGTGGAGAAGAGGAACCCCTAAGTATTTACCGAGGTCCGTAGTAAGACGAATACTTGACACTCTACTAATGGCATTGGCTTCTCCACGATTAACATTAGAGGAGACAAGGATCCTGGATTTATCTTTGCTCACCTTTTGGCCAGAGGCTTCGCAAAAATCATCAAGGCAATTCATCATGATATTCATCTGGGAGGTAGAGGCTTCGCCAAAAAGCAAGAGATCATCTGCAAAAAAGAGATGAGTAATAGGAGGTCCTCCCTTGGATAGATAAATCGGCTTCCAATTAGAGTTATCCACCTCACGTTGGATGTGATGGGCCAATCGCTCCATGCAAAGGACAAATAAGTAAGGAGATAGGGGATCGCCTTGTCTAATACCCCTTGAGGGGGAGAACTTCTCAGTTTTGCTACCATTAAACATAACCTGAAAAGAACTCAAGGAAACACAATTAATAATTAAATCACAGAAGTTTGGTTCCAAACCCACTTCCAGAAGAGTGTCATGCAGAAAGCCCCAATCAAGCCTATCATAGGCTTTTTCCAAATCAATCTTCATAGCTACCCAACCTCTCTTACGCTTCAAGAAGCGCATTGAGTGAAACACCTCCTGTGCAACAATGATGTTATCCGAACTATGTCTACCAGGAATGAAGCTGCATTGGTTTGGGGAGATAAGGTCACCAAGAACCCCTTTAAGGCGATTAGCGATCACCTTGGTCAACGTTTTGTAGATCACGTTACAAAGACCAATGGGCCTATATTGGGAAAGAAGGTTAGGCCTATCAATCTTAGGGATCAACACAATCAGAGTGTCATTCACTTCTTTAATTTTCTCCGGGTTCTGAATGCAATCCTGGATAAAATTGATAACAGAAGGACCAACTATGTCCCACTGAGACTGAAAAAATAGAGGATTCAAACCGTCAGGCCCTGGAGCTTTCAACGCTCCCATGCTAAAAATAGCTACTTTGATCTCTTCGGCCATAACAGGGCTCATGATATCCGAAAGGGACTCATCAGTTAAGCTAGGAAACGCGTTCCTTACGTGGTAGCTAACTGAAACACCAGGGCTAGTGTACAAGTGACGGAAAAAATCCACAGCCATGCCTTGAAGTAGAACTGGATCTGTGACAAGTTCTCCATCATCATTAGTTAAAGCCTCGATTTTATTTCTTTTACGGCGAACCATAGTTGCTGTATGAAAGAAACGAGTATTCTTATCACCATTGTTAAGCCAATTGACCCGAGACTTTTGCTTCCAAAGAAGCTCTTCTTGGATCAAGACACCTTGGTATTCCTTCCACAAGCGAGCTTGCAGCTTTTCAAGGTACCGGTTATGGCTCATACGCAATCTATTGTTAATGCCCTCAAGACGTCTCATGAGTCTCCTCTTAGTTCTACCAATCTCTCCAAACACATTGTTATTCCACTCAACAACATCATCCCGAAACGCTTCTGAGGCTGGGAGCCAAGTTCCATGGTTCTCCCAGGAAGATTTGACCAGACGAGGAAAGTCATTATGAGTGAGCCAAGCTGCTAAAAATCTGAAGGGACGTTGGGTAGCATCCCTCGGACAAGAACCAAGTTGGAGAAGAAGAGGCTTGTGATCAGATTTTAGTTTGGGGAGATGAAAAATCGATGCTTCAGGGAAGGAAGTAAGCCAGCGGAAATTACCAAGGGCCCAATCTAACCGCTCCTTAACACCACGACCCTCCCAGGTAAAGGGGGGGGGGGCTTTGAAGCCTAAATCAGAAAGGAGGCAATCATCTAAACAATCCCTGAACTTCCTCATATTAAGAAGATTAGGCTGACCACTCCCTATCTTATCAGATGCATGAAGGTAGCTATTAAAGTCTCCCATAGCTATCCAAGGTTCCGTTATATGAGGGGCTGTAAGGCGAAGTTCCTGCCAGAGATATTCCCTAATAGAAGCATTAGGGCTACCATAGACGAAAGAGACTCGAAAACTAGGGAGATTATTCCTTGGAGAGACGCGAAGGTGCACACACTGGCGATGGGATGAAATAGGCTCCACAACACCCCACTGCTTGTTCCACATGATCCAAATACCACCTGAAAAGCCCTCAGATTCCACAACAAAGCACTCATCAAAGCCAATAGACTTCATGATTCTGGGGAGATGAGGCACAGAACTAACTCTCGGTTCAAAGATTGCCACACAAGAGACATTATGCCTACAAACAACATCTTTAAGGAGAAGAGAAACTCCATTCGCTGCAGCTCCTCTAATGTTCCAGCTAAGTATGTTGTAAAACATTAAAAACCAATAGGGTTGATAAGAGAAGTTCTCAGGAGCTTTTGTGTGACCTAGGAGACATACTCCTATCTCTTTCCCTAGGAGAAAGAGTCGACTTCCCAACCGGAGACTTGGAAGAACTGGCATCCCTAGATGAATGGCCTCTTGGATCAACCTGAGCCTGATCACGCTGAGAACGACGGGCTTTTATCTTTGTTTGTTTCAAAGGCGAAGAGTGAGTGGGTCCCATCTTCGGCATGATATTGAATGTGTTGGAGGTGACGTCAGCCCTTGCTTGGTGACGGCCCTTCCCACTTAAACCAGGGTTGACTTGATCTGATGTTGCGCCGCCAAAGAGAGTGGAATGAGTTACCACTTTTTCTGCCATGGTGGGCCCCTGCTTGAGAGATTCGAGCAGATTCTCCCGGATCTTGGGATCCGCACTAGGATGAATAGTGTCACCTAATGGGGACTGCTCAATGATTGGAGCCACAATCACTGGCACATTGGGTCCCACGTGAGGATCATTTATAGTGTAATGATTGCCAGGAATATTTTTCCCTGAAAGTGAGGGAGGGTTTTGAATATCCCCTACGATTCCGGAATTTCTGTCCCCAATCACCGGGCTTGCCTGGTTCTCGTCGAGGTCCATGTGTTCCAGGGCTGAGAACCTAGTTCCGCTGCCTGAGCCACCAACATGTTTGACAGGGAGACCCATCCCGTTCGTCCGTTTTGAGGTAAACCGCGCCGGCTTCTTAGCGATCATCCAGGGGCCGAAGTCATCCCCATTGGCAACCTTATTGGTAGGATTGGTAGTGGTCGGAGCAGTGATGGTCTGGTGGTTTTCACTTACTGAGGCCACGGAACAAGCCTCTTTCTTGTGTCCAAACCGACCACACTCGAAGCAAATCAGACTCAACCCTTCGTATTCGATTTTGAATTCCTCATCCTCGAACATGAACTTGGAGA
Organism: Lotus japonicus; assembly: GCF_012489685.1. Taxonomy (NCBI): domain Eukaryota; kingdom Viridiplantae; phylum Streptophyta; class Magnoliopsida; order Fabales; family Fabaceae; genus Lotus; species Lotus japonicus. Next base: position 79,995,360 of record NC_080041.1, read on the forward strand.
CCAGAGTCTTACGAAGATCCACTTCTACACAGATCCTTGCAAAGCGAGCGCGCTCCATCGTAGCGCCTTGTTGCCCTTTCCCAGCCATAGTCTTCCATGTATGGTCGTCGACCTTGACAAATCTGCCCACATTCTTTCCCATCTCATGGAGAACTTCTTGGTCGTAGCACTCCACAGGGAAGCCCGGCACCCTGATCCAAACAGCCACACGTGTAAGTTCCCCTTTAGAAGGGATGAACATCGGCCTCCATTGTTGAACGACGAGGTAATGACCCATTATCATCCATGGACCACCGGTAAACACATGGGCGTAATTGATTCGGTTAGCAAAGCGTACAACAAAGAAGTCGAAATCCAGATCAATGACCTCCATCTCCCTAGCGGGATGCCAGAGTTTGCTCAACCGATCCTTCATCAAGCCCAGACCCACTCGTTTACCTAGGAGCTTCACTATGATGGAGTTCTGCCATGGTTTGCGCAGCTCTTTCCTCTTCTCCTTTGAAATTCTGATTACAGGACATAAGGGGTTACCTTGCGCAGCATCCTTCTCTGCCCTTTCTGAGTCGCTTTCCTCCGAATCAGAGAGAAACCCTTCCATAGGCACACCGTCATCTTTTGATTCCTCCCCTCCATTCACACCGAGGCAAACATCTTTGTACGAAACTATCCGACGTCCCACCGTGGCCCCTGGCGGTGGACCTGGAGCTTGGACTTGAGCCCTTCCTCCGTGATCGTCTTCCGGTGAGCCACCGGATTCATTCATCGTAAACGGCACCATTTAGAAATCATTCAATGTAAGATTAAGCAAATAAAGTTACTCCCTCAAATCCTCATTTAGAAATCATTTTTTAAGAGATTCTTTTAGGTGTATATTTTAATATTATAATTAAAATTACATACGAAAAGTATTTTATTTAAATATAATAGTCAAAATTTATTCGGAGGATGGAAGGTAGCGTCGGAATGACGAAAACCGCCCACACGGGAAGGAAGCGCTGTGAATTCACGCGGAACGAATACTCTATGAATATGAAGCTCTGAAGCACATGATTCTGCGAAGAAGAAGAAGATAACAGAAGACAAATTCAAATTCAAATTCAAATTCAGAAATCGATTGATGGAAACTCACAGTGAGAATCACAGAGATCGCAGGCTAGAAGCTCTCGGAGATCTTCGAGTCCTTCCCGATGAAATCCTCTGCGCCATTCTGGAACGTCTCACTCCACGAGATGCAGCTCGAATCGCCTGCGTTAGCAGGTATTAATGATGTTCCTTCATTTTCCGACAACCTTAAATTTAATGTTCCTGGATTGTTCTTGATTGATAAATCTTTTTACTTCGAATTGTTGAGGAGGGAACACCCTTTTAGCTTATGATTACTAAAGTTTGTTTTTTTTGTTCTGGGTATGGGGGTTAGTGTGATGTACATACTGTGCAATGAAGAACCACTGTGGATGACTCTGTGTCTAAAAGGAGCTTCTGGTTTGCTTCAATATAAAGGCTCTTGGAAGAAAACTGCTCTGCTGCATAAGTATGTCTCTCACCATGTTTCTTTTCTGGTACTTCATTTTTTCAGTTTGTGCTTAATATTGACATGTTTGGAATTGGGCATTTTGGTTGCAGTGAGAATCTTCCGGTCGAAGACACCGAGTTCCGTCAACCACATTTATATTTTGATGGTAATAGTTCTGATACTAAGGCGCTCGACTTGTTTCTTGAGTTTTGTAGGAGAATTTAGTCTGTATGCTCTGAGAAGATGGTAATGAGATTTCTTTATAAATCACTGATATTTACCTTCTTGCAGGGTTCAACTCTTTATATTTGTACAGGAGGTTATACCGATGTCATACCAAATTGGATACATTTGGCAGAGATGACGGAAATGTGGAAAGAGTAACAGACATATCGTTGACGGATTTCTATGACAAATATGACGCGAAGAAACCGGTACGGAGATGAAAGAATTCTAATAGTCATCCACATAAAAAAAACTCCCCTCATGATGGTTTTGTTTCATTATCTATTTTGAACTCTCTTTTCGATAGAAAGAAAATACCTTGGAGCTCTATCGTTCCATTGTTTCTTGAGTTTGACAACTTTTTGGAAACAATAAGAACAAGATTTTTTTTAATATATGTATAGTTGTATACATGTTTGCTGCTAATCTCTGAAGTATTTCGTTACTGGTGTTGTTTCTCTCCAATATTTTTCTTATAAAGATGGAAAATGAGAGATGAGAATGAATGCATTATCTTTCTACCTAAAATGGTATTTTGTAGACAATGGCACTCAGGTTATATTTGATGGCTATATGTTTTAGATAACTTGTTGCTTTAGGAAAAAAAAAACTGTTTTAGATAACTTGTAATTCATCAATTTTGAATTATCAATTGTTAATTTTCTTTATTTGTTGGAATAAAATTATGATGAATAGCACTCGCACATCCCAGGTTATGCTTACTGGATTGGCTGATACATGGCCTGCCAGGCACAAATGGACAACGGATCAGCTGTTGCTAAATTATGGAGATGTAGCATTTAAAATTTCTCAAAAGAGTTCCCGGAAGATCACCATGAAGTTCAAGGATTATGTCACATACATGAAAGTTCAGCATGATGAAGATCCCTTATATATTTTTGATGAAAAGGTACTTGTATTGAAATATTCTTGTTGCAATAATGCTCTGCCCTTCCTCCCTACGCCATTCTCTTTCCTATTTCCATTACTTCAAGTTTAAGTGTTTGGGAGTCCTATTAACTTTTTATTCAAAGCTTGTACAGTTTGGAGAAGTTGCACCTAGCTTATTGAAGGATTATTGCGTGCCTCATCTTTTCCAAGAAGACTTCTTTGATATCTTAGATACAGATAAACGACCATCCTATAGATGGCTCATTATTGGACCAGAGAGATCTGGTGCCTCTTGGCATGTTGATCCAGCTCTTACCAGTGCATGGAACACTCTTCTTTCTGGCCGTAAAAGGTAAAAAGTTAAACTCTCTGAACCATTTTTTGTGTCTTTGCTTCGTTTGTGGTGCATGTACCCTTAGGCCATGACTGTTTACATGTTCTGTGAGGAAAACATGAGTAGTGGTTCATTCACACTCCATCTCTCTCTGCATTTTCTATCATATCACTCAGTTCTCTCTATCCTCTTACTATTTCACTCTTGGTGTGAATGAAAATGGAGTGTGAATTAAGTTTTATTCGGAAAATATATGCAATGTCTATTTTGAGTTTAATCCTAAAAAATAATTGATTGTTTCTGTTGAAATTCTACATTGATTAGAGATATAACTAATGTAGAACTCATAAAAACTTGGGCAATCCTCGCCTTATGAGCTAGCTTTTGGGGGTTGAGTTAGGCCTATCCCAAGTTCAAGATGATATCAAAGCATATCATAGATCCGATGCTGGACCACCCACTCGCTCTTAAAATATCAACCTGGCCCCAAAGCAAGCTAACTACAAAGCCCCCGCGGATTTCCAAGGCAATGAAAAAATAGTCTTATAATCTCCACGTTCTAAATGTTTAGTTCTGGGCATGGAAGGTGTTGAGATCCCACATCAACTAGAATCAACTAGAGGTATGGCCAAAGTAGAGCTTATAAAAGCTTGGGCAATCCTCAAATCATGAGCTAGCTTTAGGGTTGAGTTAGACCCAAGTTCAACCCAAATTCTAATAGTTTCTTCTAGATGATTGTTATTCTTTCTTTTTCTGTTCTGAAGTTACAATGAGGGCCATCAGAATATGTCAAGGGGATGAGGAAAGGTTGATTAAATAAAAGCAGTGAGACTTGTTAGGCATAACACTTGGCATCAGGTTTTTCCTAGGAAGCTGGGTGCCATTAGGCTGCAAGGCCATTGGCTCCAGCTTATTGCTCATGCACAACAACACATTGACTGGTCTGTGCAATGACGTCGTTCTGAATTAATGCTAAATGGCACACTTTTCTCTGTAGAATATATAAGATAGCAGGACTGAGATAGCATGTGGAAAGATAGGCCAGATACAGACTCACTGTGCTACTCCTGATATATATATATATATATAAGCTAATTTCTTTCTGAAACTGGACTTCTAAAATTTACATACACCAAGTTTAAGCAAGAACTCTAAAAGAATGACACTTTTATCGGTCTTAGATTGTACAACATAAGGAGTCGTGAATACATTTAAATTAAGTTTGCCAGTTTTTCACTTTCTGTGTGTTTTTCTTTCATTTTTTTTCGGGGGGGGGGGGGGGGGGGGAGGATAGATATCGTTCCTAATGTGAGAGTCAATGGATTACTAAGTCAACATTGTGGTGAAAGTTGAAACATAAGGTTTATATTGATGTGGTGAGGGTTTGAAGGGCCACTGCTAGGTTCAATTATTTAACTTAAATAACTATTGCTTAAGAAAGAATATTTCACTTGCATTTGATAGGTGGGCATTATATCCTCCTGGTAAGGTGCCTTTGGGTGTGACAGTGCATGTTAATGAAGAAGATGGTGATGTCAGTGTTGAGACTCCATCATCAGTGCAGGTACTACAACTATTGGAGTAGTTTGCATATCCTTTTTTTTTGGTAATATATAACAACATATGTAACCATGCCAACTTATTGTATCTCTCTGTTAGTGTGGTTATAATTAATCACATATCTGTTTGTTTACAGTGGTGGCTAGATTATTATCCTCTTCTTGCTGATGAAGACAAGCCAATTGAGTGTACACAACTGCCAGGAGAGACAATTTATGTTCCAAGTGGATGGTGGCACTGTGTTCTAAATTTGGAAACAACTATTGCAGTCACACAGAATTTTGTGAATTCTAATAACTTCGAGTTTGTGTGTTTGGATATGGCACCTGGTTATCGTCACAAAGGAGTTTGCCGTGTTGGTCTGCTTGCTCTAGATGAAGAACGTTATGAAAATATCAGGGAGAACATGTCATGTAATGAAGAAAACTTATGTTACTCTGATTTGTCAAGAAAAGAGAAAAGAGCCAAAACTCATAAAGATGCAGATGATTTATATTGTGAAAATGGTGTATCTAGAAACTATAATTTATGGAAAGATGGATTTTCCTATGATATAAATTTCTTATCCATGTTTTTGGATAAGGATAGGGACCACTACAGTTCCTTGTGGAGCTCAGGCAACAGCATTGGGCAACGAGAGTTAAGAGAATGGCTATCCAAGCTTTGGATTAGAAAACCGAAAATGAGAGATCTAATATGGAAGGTTAGATTCTTTCTACAGTAATGCATGATTTGAGCTCACAAAATTACATCAGATTTATGACCTCTCTGTTTTTATATGTCTAGGGAGCGTGCATTGTAATAAATGCTGACAAGTGGTTAGATTGCGTATCAAAAATTTGTGCCGTCCACAATTTGCGCCTTCCCACTGATGATGAAAGGCTTCCTGTTGGTACGGGTAGCAATCCTGTGAGTTTTTATTTCTGTAGTTAATAATTTTGACTTGTTTGTATTTTCTAGAAGATTGCGATCCATAAGTTTTCTTAGGCTTCAGTGAAAATATTCTGTCCTTAGTTTCCCCAATAATATTGATGGAATGAATATCACCCACCATTCCCTCAGAATTGATATAGATTTTTAAGGGATCATTCAAAAGGATTTTCTGGTTCAGTCAATCAAAATGCTGGTGCTTTACTATAAGAGTCTTCCCTTGTGAGTGATAAGTTCTCATCCTTAAATCATCGTCCCTTGTTTGTTTAATCAATATCTTGGACCTGTATTTAGATACTAGCTACAATACATAGTCTTGGTATCTTCAAACTAGTCTTCATACAAAGTACCTTGTCATATAGAATTGAAACTAGAAGAGAAGAATTTACCTCGTTAGGAATACAATTTGATGAGATCAGAAACCTATCTTCTATCTTTCCTTACCTTTCTGATATTTATCACACAAAGGAGTTATCTTTAATTGTTAGTAAACATTATCAAATTATTTCAAAGTTGGTCTTCGAAGAGTGATTGTCATTCGACATTAACTCGCTGGTGGTTACAGTAACTTGGTATGATCAACCAATGTTTTCAGGCTGTTTTTCCAATCTTTTAAGAAAAACAAAAACTGGATTTTACCTCTTTAGCATGCTAATGTTGGACAATGGATATTATCTGGCCATTATTATTTCTTTGTTATATTATTGTCCAACAGCTTTAAAATTATTACTAACACTCAATTGAAATCCATGGGAAAAAAATTCACATTCCAATGTCCTCATCCTCCATTGGGCTATTGGCCTTCCTTTCACTGCTTGTCAGACCAGAATATCTTTGATGAACTGCTGTGTCTGTCTCATACTCTATGTGGGCCCCTTGTATTTTTACTTAGTTTAGGTCCTTTTTACTTCCTATGCTATTTGAGGAAAAAAAGAAACATACTCTTGGATCGTAGTTTGGTACATTACAAGGTGATCCACTATCTACCAGAAAAGAGTGTTTTGCTCATGGTTCCTTCAAGAGGAAAGTTCTAGCTTTTAGGTTCGTAGTCTTAGCTATCTATCTACAAAGCACCTGTCAATCTGACAATGGAAAACTAAAATAACCAACAAGATCATTTGTTTTTTCAGTTGCTGTTGATCTTTTCACCCCATCTTTTAGGTTCATACCGTTGTCGTTTTTCCCTCTTGTAATCAAGAATGTTTTCCTATGTTTGTTAAACTGCTATATATATGAAATCTAATTACTTCCTTGTTAAGGCTCTAGTTAAATTGTGGTATGATCATCCATGACCTAATTGAGTACTTATGGAGTATGAAGTCTCTTTCTAACTCCCTGAATATTTTCCATTCTCTAATTAGGTTTATCTGGTCGGAAACTCTGTTGTTAAAATTTTTGTCGAAGGAGGACTGGAAGCTTCACTTTATTGTTTAGGCACTGAGGTACTTTATCAACATTCTGTTTCCATTGCATCTTCTATACAAATCTAACTTAAATATTGTATATTTTACAGCTAGAGTTTTACAGTCTGCTGCATGAAGCTAACTCCTCTCTGAAGAAACATATGCCTAATGTTTTGGCCAGTGGGATTGTTTATCTTGAAGATGGATCTTATACCAATTTAAATTGGGATGGAAAAGGAATCCCTGATGTCATTGCGAAGAGCAATCTTATCAGGAAGAAATGTGACGTTGATAGTTTCTCATTTGGAGTATGGGGAAAGAAGCAGTTAGAGTATAGGAACGCTGGTATGCCGGTTGATGGATCAGTTAGTTTAGATGGTGACACAAGCATATGGCCATATATGATAACAAAGCGATGTGATGGGAATATGTTTGCAGAGTTGTAAGTCTTATCTCCCAGTTTGTCAATAATTTCATCTCTCAGCCTAGCAATTCAAATTTCTTATTTCTTAAAGTAACCCATTTCTGTTCTTTGTTTTTATTCTCTTGCAGGAGAGACAGATTATCATGGGAAGATACAACAAACTTGGCCTCCTTTCTGGGGGAGCAACTGCGCCACCTTCATCTTTTGCCACATCCAACATTAAATATTTCATCTTGCTCTGATATTGAACATGATATAAGCTTGCCTGATGATAATAGTTGTGCTGCAACTGTTAATCGTAATTCAAACGCTGCAGTAGAATGGGGAATCTTCTCCAGAACCTTAACAAAGAAGAGGAACAGTGTCTCAAGCCGCTTGACCAAGTGGTAAACGTTGTTCTTTTGGGCTCTCTGATTTCTTGATAAACAGATTAGCTTGAATTTACAGATATTTAAAAAATGCTGAGAGGGAAATGACTATCTTTTTATGCATAACCTAACAATATTCTGGTTTCTGAGCACTATTGAAGTTTAAACTTTGAATTCAGAAGGAGTCTATTTATTAAATTGTGACTTTTCCAGATATAAAAAAACTGCTAATTTTAGTGGCTGCATTTATCAATTATATATAAACTCTTTTTTATGTCAGCTTGCTTAGATTGTACTTTCTTCATGCTTGATAATTGTAGTTATTTTTGGGTTCTACCTATCTGCTAGTTTCTGTGACAATTCTTTGAGTTAGCCATTTTTATGTGTAAGGTGTTGTCTCATGATTGTTACTAAATTTTGTAGGGGAGATCCAATTCCTAGCAAACTGATAGAGAAAATTGATGAATATATCCCCCATGATTTTGCTAAGCTGCTAAATATATCTAAGGTTTACTCTAAACTCAAAATTACCTTCTGACATCATTTTTCTTATGGATATGCCAGAGTAGATGTGTTTTTCTAAAATTTATGTAACTTTTATTTGATTTCAGAGTTTCGCAAGTGCTGCTTTTAAAACTTGCTCCTGGATACACACTGACATTATGGATGATAACATTTACATGGAACCATCATCAGTGTGCTCTACCTCCAATGGGAGTTCTGAAGATGCTGCCCTGGTGGACAATGGGTTGTTGAGTGACCATGATGAAGTGAAATCCTGGCGTCCTAGTTACATTCTTGATTTCAGTGATCTTTCTATAGGTCAGCACTTCCCGCTCCGAAAATTTCTTTCCAATTTCTTCTACAAAAAGCTCGTCTTTATTAAGTTGACTTAGAATGGAATGTCGTCATGATTTATAATCATAGGATGTAGTTCTGTATAGTTGAACTGATTGTATGCTTTCTTTAGAATAAGAATATGGCTTTGTTATTAACTTGGTATACTGTTTAACTTTCTCGTGGTAATGACTTGCTTTTTTCCTGCGCTATTTGTATGGTTTCTGGCTAAAGCATGCTGTTCTGCAAGTAATCAACATAACTTCTCATCAATTCTTGTTTTACCACCGTCTAATTTGTGTGTCTCATCTATTTATAATAACGAATTATACAATTTATTTATGATTGACTCCGCTTATATCTAGAGCACCTCTTAAAGCCCAGAGACATGTTCTAAGATTAACATTGCCCTGAAAGTATTCTGATGTTATTGCTATTTGGTGGTTCTATTATTTATTTTGCAGGTGATCCTATTCTTGACTTGATACCACCTTATTTAGATGTGTTTAGAGGTGATTCAAATCTCCTGAAGCGATTTTTAGAAAGTTACAAACTTCCTTTTCCTAGTAACATAGGGAATTCCGAGTCAACAGATGGTGGTCAAAAGTTTAGCCGACTCTCATATATTGCCATGTAAGTAACTGTCTCCATAATTCTCTTGCAGAACAAATTTCTTATACACTCGAAGTATTTTAATTTGCATGATAGATTTATCTGGAAATATGAAATGATTTACACATCACAGCTCACTCGCGGAAAGGTTACTAGACTATAGCCCAGAGTTCATATGATTTTCAGTCCTTTAATAATGTTAATAAGTTTTCACTTGCACCATGTCCTTTGCAATATTTCATAAAAAAATATTTAGATAATTCACATTTGAAACCGAAGTAGTCTATAGATGCAAATCAATGCCATCCCAGTTCTTATGACAACTTGGTAATTATGAATTTGTCGATGGCATATTGATTTGTGAAAGAAATGAAGACTTTTCAACATGCATATGAAATTTGTATTGTATGGCCAATATTTACAGACTTCTCGTTTAGCCAACTATGTTTTGTTATGATTGATGGAAAAGGATGGAAGGGTATGACATTGATTAACTCATTTGGATTCTTCATTTTCTTTTGTCATTTTAGGTGCTATTGTATTTTGCATGATGACAATGTCTTGGGAGCTATTTTTAGCATATGGGAAGAACTGAGATCAGCAGAATCATGGGAAGAAGTTGAGCTGAAAGTTTGGGGGGAGTTGAACAATTACAAAGGCTTTCCTTGACCATTCGCGTGTTTGGATTATTGACATTGGACACACAATTCAAAGCATGTTAACTCCAAAAGCTAAACTGAGAATTTTTTTTCCAAAAGTGATTATGAGACTTCCAAGCACATAACTGAATATGCTATAAATATTTTTGGAGCTGGACCGCACGCCCCATTGATCATATACAACTTGTCTAGTAGAAAAAAAAAAAACGGAGTTTAAGAGATCAATTTGTTATATCCTGTTTTTGTTCCACACAATGGCAACTCCAGGATTCAAGCTACATAGCAGATAAAGTTTACCTGAGTCACAATACCACTGGTGGATAATTGTTTATATCCTGTTTAATTTATAATAAAGTGGCCCTCTCAGTTTACCTGAGTCACAATACCACTGCTGGATAATTGTTCATATCCTGTTTATGCAGTCATGAAATCATTACTTTTTGGTTTTTTCATTGGCTTAAATGAAACGCTTCCATTGCAATTTTTAACGTAAATCCAAAACTATGCTGGTTTTCCAGTGTCTAAGCGATAAAGAAGAAAAAGAAAAAAAAAATGAGAAATACCACTATCAGATTTCAAATTCGATTTAAACAAGGAAATTTCTTCAATTATGGATTCGTCACAATAACGTGTATAATCCTCTAATGTGTTATTGAAATTTTGGGTGTTTACAAATGTCCTACACTTTTATTATATTGTAGTACTAAGTACAAATACATTCTTAGTCCGAAGACAAATGTCCTAACTTCTAATTTTGCTACCTAATAGTTTATCCGTTTCTATTTATCTGTCTAGGAAGAGAAGGTTCACACAAATTAAGGAAAACAATTAATTATGTTAATTTTCATAAAAGTATTATTTGTTTTCCTATATCACCCTTTAGAATGTATTTTATCTTTCTTCATTTATTGTTTATGTAAGGGCATTTCTTGAAAAAACATCAATTAATGCTCTCTTGAAACTTTAAGTGGACAGATATATAGGAACAAAAAAATTTCTTCAAAGTGGACAGTTAATAAGAAACGGAGGGAGTATATGTTTCTCAACCATAAAAGCTAATACATTTTATTTAATAAAACTATTAAACTACTAGCAAGTCCTAACAAATCCTGTTAAAGTATCTCCGATGGAGGTTGCTTAATTTAGTTGGAGTATTTAAGTGACGTTGCTTATTTTGAAACACCATTGGAGCAGCAACATGACATGACAGTTATTGTTGCTTAAGTTTTAACAACATTGCTTATTTAACCAATGGTGGCTTATTCTTTTTCTACTTTCTTTTTAATAAGAAAATTATATTCTCTCTTTCATTTATCATTTTGAATAGTGTTATGATCTTGAAATAATATGAATATATGAGGATAGTGAGACCCATCTAAATGTAAAATTAGCAACGTGGCGGGAGGGGGAAGGGTAGCTCACTTGGTGAGGGAAATGAAAGAGATTTGCAGAGTGAAGGGCCAGAGTTCAAACCCTAGCGAATGAACTAATTTACTAACAATTAACAACTAACATTTGTCTATCAACAAAAAAACACAACAACCGTGGCTGGAGCGAATTTTGCATGAGTTGCTTAAATTCCATATGACAGTTAGGGCCCACCACAATAGTGTTTAAGCAACCAAACTAGCAACTTTGCATTGGAGATGCTCTTAGTAACTTGTTATAATCTATGAAGCACGGACACCTCTCACATATGGGGTGTTCCGGTGTCGGACACTGACACGACATCGACACCCGTACGACACTGACACGACACATGTCAGCCACTTCTTCACGGTATCTGATTAAAAAAGATTTTTTTTTACGACTCGAACACTTGAGCTAACACATCTTTTTACTTGATACCTCTTGAACACTTGTGTTTTTTAAAAACATATAATTTTTAAGAGTGAAACATGAAAGAAATTGTCAATCACGTAATTGTGCATTTTTGAGAGGTTGTTGGTTGGGGTATCAGATTATTCTAGGGAAGGTAGTGGTTTAGGAACTACCAAAACTTGTTTGGGATCTATTTGTTGCTTCCTATCACACTTAGTTTGATACATGGTGGCGACATGAGATGGAATGCTACCTCCTTGATGTTGTTTTGCAGGAAGTGTTGTTGTAGATCTTGGGTGTTTAGAGTTTTGTCCTTGATGTTCCGGTTTGGGTATAAAACGCAAATGACCTTTTATTCTACAAGCTCTGCATAGGGGTGGAAATAGGCCAGGCGGCTCGTCAGGGGCCTATGGCTTGGCTCGTTAGAGGCTCGGCTCAGCTCGGCTCGTTTATTAAAAAGGTCAGGCTTAGGCTTTTTTAAAAGCTTGTTTAACTAAAAAGGGCAGACCCAAACTATTAAAAAAGCTTATTTGGCCTAACGAGCCGACCTATTTATATATTATTTTTATTAATAATATAATAATATATTATTTGATTTTTTAAAACTGATGTATACTTTAATATAAAAGAAAATCCTAAGTCCCTACTCAAACCTAGATTAGAAACGTTCCAGACATATTCAATGATACAGATTTAGTTTTTGAAATGCAATGATACAAGTTTTTTTATTTGAAAAGAAAGTGCAATGATATATAAAAGGCTTATTAGCCCGCCAGCCTAATAGCCTTCTTTTGATAAAATTATCTGTTAAATAGGCTTTTAAGCAGGCTTGTAGGTCAGGCCAGACCTTAGAAAAGGCCAGACCAAGCCACAAAATTCGGCCTATTGATAGGCCACAGGCCAGGCTTGGGCCACGAAAAGATAATGCAGGCCAGGCCTAGGCCACGCAAAGCTTGGCTCGGCTAGGCCTATTTCTACCCCTAGCTCTGCATATGATCTTCTAATGGAGCATGCTACTTTTCCTCCTATGATCCAACTTGGAAGTTGTTGTGGAAGTGGAAAGGTGCACAAAGGGTAAGGATTTTTCTATGGAAAGCTTTGTATGGAGGCCTAATGACGAATCAGAAACGAATTTATCGTCACCTCTTTATTTCGGACTTATGCCCTTTCTATGAGATGACCCAAGAGTCCGTGCTCATGGTCTTAGAAACTGCAGCGTGGTTGAGGAACGAACTGATCCTATCTTCTTCACCATGAACTTGCACACTTGGTTTGCTCACTACTTAAGCTATACTTCACGATTGCAGAACGTTCCCTGATGGTCATGCTAGTTCGCGAACTTGCTTTGGAGTATATGGAGGATGGAGAATGAATATATATTTCAGGATTCTGTTTGGGATAATAACATGGAGATTTGACTTACAAACTCTATTCGATTCGTTGATGATGCTGCGAATTTGGATGTGTGTGAGAGGGTGCACCAAGTGAGCTTGGGAAAGCGCTGGTTGTGTCCTAGACAAGGGTGGTTGAAGACAAATGTTGATGCCTCGGTTTGGTCTGGAAGGGAAGCTGGTTGTGGAGGGGTTCTTAGAGATACTAAATGTCATTGTATCCTGGGGTCTTGTCTTCGTTTGGGAGCCTCAAACCAGCATTTTGCTGAACTTTGGGCTATTAAAAATGGATTGGAACTAATTGCGAAAGAAAGGTTCTCAAAGGTCATCATTGAGTATGACCCAGATTCTACACTTGAGTCTATTATGATGAGTGAAACTTTGGTTAACCCTTATCTAAAGTTGGTGGAGATTATTTAGATGATCATTACTTCTCAGATGGAGGCTCAATGTCAATTGATTTCTATGGAGGTCAACTCAGTGACTGATTTCTTAGCTAAAAGGGGGTCTGTTTTTAATTTCGGTGTTCATGTTTTACACTCACCCATAGCATGTGTCATAGTCCTTTGGTCAAGGATAGTAAACCTCCTTGCTTTTTCATGCATCAAGATCCACCAATCCAAATCACAAAATCAAAACATATTAAAAGTACAATTAAATCTATTTTTTTTTGTACATCGAAAAATAATTAAGTCTAATATTTAATTACAATCTTATATTTTTTAAGATTTAATTTAAATATATTGTGATAAAATATGTAAAGGAAAAATTATCAATTAGCTCGCCGCCCTTCTTAAAAAAACCATATCCTAACGCATGACACTTTTCGTCTCCGTGCCTAATACATTAGAAAAATTGACATTGTCATCAACACCTCAATCAAACCATTATTTGGTTGGTTCCATTTCAATCTCACCAAAATCATCCTAAAAATAAATGCACGTAGACCTTATTATATATAAAAAAATTTATATTGACATATTATTATCATATATAGAATTTGCCCAACCAACTTTATCAAGCAAGGTACCAGATTTTTCAGACAATGAGATGCGGAAGTGACTTGTGCCTGCAACTGTTGGGGAGAGTCACGGCGAGGACCCATGAGGCAAGGCTGAGGGGAGACACCAAAGAGATCTTGGACACCACATCTTAACCCAAAACCTTAAGGCAATGGGTGTATGAGTTCTCTCACTTATAAAGTGCTCATCTCTCCTCTAACCATCCAATGTGGGACTTCTTTACTCACACTTGACATCTCAACAATCTCCCCCTCAAGTGTGAGTCCATCTCAAGCGCAAACTTCCAATTACTTGCACCGCCGTTGGATCTCCATCAACGGGACACGCCGCCTAGCCACCAATGCTAGGAAGACTTTCGACACAAGGAGCCGTCACCATGATCGCCTAACCATCGGCTCTGATACCACTGTTGGGCCGCAAGAGGATAAACCGGGGGATCATCACATTGGGCTTACATGAGCACACCAAAGTGGATTGGACACCACATCTTTCACCCAAAACCTTAAGGCATTAGGTTTATGGGTCACATCTCCTTATAAACTCTCCCTCTTGCCTTGACTTCTCCGATGTGGGACTTGACCCTAACACTTGATTCCAACAATCTCCCCCTCAAGTGTGAGTCCCTCAACCACATCACCCATGGTCCTCCCGTCTGCGGAAGCTATCCACCTTGCACCGCCGTTCGCTGCCAACGGAACCCGCCACCTAGCCACACTGCTAGGAAGACTTTCGACACAAGGAGCCGTCATGGTCCCACGAACCATCGGCTCTGATACCACTTGTTGGGGAGAGTTCCCATATTTGGGGCACTCGTTGTTGTTGTTCCCACGTTCCAGGTTGTTCAGTCCTGGACGTGAGGGGGTGTGTTAGAAGTCCCACATTGGCTAGAGATAGAGCCAAGATATGCATTACTGATATGGGCGTACCAACTTTGTAATATTGTGGACTTTGCAATACTTGTACATATAATGGGTCGGGCGACCCATGATCCCAAGCGGGTCAGAACCAAGCTATAAATATCAGACATCACTCAAGCGGTGGGGATCTAACTTTTCACACATTTTCTCATTTTGTCAGTTTTCTATCGCTCTCAAACTGTTTAGCTCTTGCTTGATAGTTCCAGACCGGAACATTGGCGCCCACCGTGGGGCTTCTATAAAACAAATCCCCACTACCACGAACAAGAGGCTTTGTGATTTCTACTTCTGAGAGAGGAGGGCGAACGAAATTGAAGGTAAAACGATGCAATAAATCTATGTCAAAATATCAGTTTCAAAAGGAAATAATGCTTTGACATCAAAGAGGAGGGCGAACGAAATTGGTGACATCAAACCAAAAATTCAACATTAGGAAACAGATCGAGGGAAAGGGAAGGAGACGAAGAGGAGAACAGAAATTCGCGGCGGCGCGATCTTCAACGGCGGGGTGGAAGCCTAGATGCGGGCGAAATTTGATGCTTGATGACGAGATATGCAATATTAACCGCCGAAGCCACAACTTTTGGGTTGAAACCGCCCACTCAATATCAACCGCCAATATCATTTTGAAAGTGTTTGTTAACGGCCACTTGCATGAGTGACGATGAGCATCCAAATATAACCTTATTCATTAGCAATACAACCAGGCTTGCTCCCTGTGTTCTATGTGTATATCTCTCTACTGCTTCATCGCCACGTGAGTGTAACATTCAACTCAAGAGCTATTGGTAAGAGGGATAGATAAGTTACAAAATCTAACTCATGAAGCAACAACAATTATAAAGAGTGCAGTTCAAAATATTCATGAAATACATTAACAAATTCTGGGCTTTCCTCTACTTCAAATCACATTATCAACTTCATTATTGTTTTACTATCGAATTGAAAATTTAATAGTAAGCTATTCGCAGAACCCTTAGAAGAGGTAAGTACATAAGATCCTATACTAGTAAGTACAAACGATTACCAATGAAAATTAAAGTATACAACGCTGATCCATGTGTATCATTTTCCTAAATCACGTATCAAACCATTTCTGATAACAGGAACATAAGAAATACAAGACAGCAAAGGAAGGGCTGAAGTCTCACTAACAAAGTTATTACATGTTCTCCAGTATGGCAGCTAATATCACCCAGCAAGTGGATTGAGCACCTGCCCTGTAAATAGTACTGTTCCGGTCAAATCTTCTCTGATCATGAACAAGAAGGGGTGGTCAGCTACGAAATCTACCCTCGTCAGTACTTGCAATCTCCTAAATTTCATAAGTACAGCACTGGCTGTTGCAGCTTCAGTGCCTTCTTCATTTACTTCAATGAAAGACTTGTGAAATATGTTGGACACATATAGTCCTTGACCAACAGCAGAAGAGTCGACCATTTTTGTCAACTCTGCATCATTTGAGAAAGGCAAAACCACTCCCAGCTCCTTCAGAACATCAGAAGTTTCAAACCCGAAAGATATTTTGAATCGGGGAATCCTAAAGTCACCTACTTCCACTTTATGATCAGGAAGATTTCGCTTCAGAAACCCGGGTTTCGAAGCCACCTGCTCAATCAAAGCTGACAGCCCATCTTTTGCATCTGGAAGAAAGAAGTACATGGTGAACAGACGCTTATCGTCACCCTGCTTATAAGGAAGACCAAGAACCTTGAAACCATCAAAAGCACCAATGAACTGCTTCTTCTTGCTAACCATGAAGGGAACCTTGACTGAGGTGCCATCAAGAAGGTGAAAATCACAGTCTTTAGTCATTGAAGCATCAAACTTCTGAGTCCATGCACCTTTGAAATACAATGCATTAGCAAAGATGAGCCTGGTTGAGGCATCAACTGACCCAGCAGGAAGAAGATCCTTGACAAGACCATTTGTCTCTTTCTCAGCCCATGCATTAACTTCATTGGCCACTTCCACAGCCTTTGAAACCATCACCAAATTTAAAAATAATCAGTTATGCAAATACAATCACTTTGATTCTTCATTTTTCATATAATCATTTTATTAGAATTAGGGAGGCCTAACTCATCCCGAACGCTAATAAGGACTTGTTTGACCACATCTCAAGTCAATGTGGGGCTTCTAACACATTTCAATAGAAGATGAAGGTGTTCAAATTCAACAAATTAGGTTATGTTTTATGAAATCCGAAAATAGAAAAAGCATGTTGGTGGTGAGGGAAATCAGTAATCACTGACCTTAGTTTGGAAATCAACAGAGGCTAAAGCAGCGTGGTAATCAGCAGTGACGAGTTGTTTGAAGGAAGGGTTCAGAGTGAGGGATTGTTCAACCCAGACACCGTCGGCGAAACAGAGGCGAGGGCCGCCTACGGAAGAAGCATCGGAGAGCACGACGGAGACGAGCTGAGAGGCGAAGGAGTTGAGATGGTCGGTGGAGTTGGATCGGAGGAAGGTGAGAAGCTGGTCGAGTGTGGGGCCCTCTGAACCGGCGGCGAGGATGCTGAGCACGACGTGGAGGGACAAGGGAGAAAACACGGCGTTCTTGTCCTTGGAATGTTTCGAGAACAGGAGTTTGGCGACGGTGAGGGAAACGACGGTTCGGGTTTCGATTGATTCTCGGAGATCCATTTTTGAGAACTGTGTGTGTGTGTGTGTGTGATGTGAGGGAGAGGAAACTGGTTTTAACGAGTGAAGACGTGTCGTGTACGTGGCTACGCAAATGCTTACGGATTAAGTTTGGAATATGGTGTTTGATATTTTACTAGTTTTTAACCCGTGCCTTGCACAGGGAATTTAATTTTAGATATATTTTTTTTAATTTTTGTTAATCAATTAATATCTTTTTTATTTATTCTATATAGGTATTTGGTTTATTTTTCGTTTTTTGCACATTTGTGATGTAGGTTTTTTTTTTGCAAAGTAATGTGTTTAAGGGTCGAAAGCACATTTAAATTGACGTATGCACGAAAATTTGCAAACATAAAACGATTTATTGAATATTTTAGTAACATGGTCAATATACGAAAAACAAATGTCAAAATGTTTGAAAGTTACCACCGAGGTCAATTTACCAAAAAAAACACATTGTCAACGTGGGTAAAGACATAAAAGTGAAAGTTTAGCACATAGGCTCTTTATTTGTAAACAATCTTGAGGAAATGCTACTAATTCTTTGAAAACTTTATCTTTTTGAACATTTCTGCATCGTTACTTCCAACAACTTCTGTTATGGATCCTTCGTCTGAATGACGTTTAATAGGTGTGTTGGAGTCTTCAAGTATAGGTGGAGGTGTGTTTCGTTTAACACTTTTAGTGATTGTCTGCAAAATAAACATATTTTAAAATAGTGATGACCAATGTCTAAAACAAACCTATTTGACAATAGTGATGACCAATACCTCAATCAGAGATTTTACATTTGAATCGGAAATATCAAAATTCATTATGTAGATATAAATAACCATTATTTAGCAATAAGAGTTTAGAATTTTACCTTTATTTTGAATTTTGAAATTATTTATTGGTCCTTGCAAATTTTCAAGACGTTAAATGCTGGATTAAACCACCTTCCGCATATATCCTTCCCTTCAACCTTGAAAAGAAATTCCTTGTGCACTAAATCTACAATTTCTTGTCGGGGGTGTTCCAAGCTCCCGGTCTACATAAATTAAAATGAAAAAATTAATATATTATGAATTAAGAGCAATAAAAATGTAACTTTTTTTGACATGACTATGTTTACCTTTTCCATTTTTTCCAATATCTCGTTGCCTTTTTTGTTCATCAGATAACAACTTTCGCGATCAAAAACGGTAAACGTTGCAGATCCAGTATCATCAGCAACATTAAGCAACAATTTGTACCTGATGTAAACATTAATAATTAAATAAATTGAATATTTTACAAATTAATTTATTTATCGAATTTGTAGATTACCTTATGGTAGGAGTGACATGCTTGTTACATTCACAGTCATGGTAATACCAATCATTTGTGCTCTCAATTTTCTTAATCGTGGCATATATAATGAATATTGTACGCTGTAGAAATGAATTAAATGCAAAAAAAAAAAATTGTAGTTACAACTGATTGTTAGATTAACAGTGATAATAACATATGTAAATGTAATACTTTTAAATGTAAATACTCAGTAACATGTTTTTTTAAATGGGAAATGATTGTACTTGATTTTGTTGTTATTTTTTTAGATAGTAATTTATTTATAGAAAAAGTAATTTGTATAGTGTAAACTTTATTTTTCTAAAAGGAGGGATTATAGTGTCTATTGTTTTTATAACTGAATATAAAACACACTATTTAAGATCCATTAAATATGTTTATATAAGAGTTTTTATATTTATTAAATGATAATCAATATACTCGTTAAAAGACCTTTAAGTAGCTGAGTTTTTTTATTTTCTTTTTTAATACGGTATTTACTTTTAAAGATTTTTTTTTTAAATTAATTAAAATTTAATTTTTTTTTTTAAAAATTAAATAAGTATTCCAGCATTTTTTTTAAGAATTGAATATAGTAGTTGTTGTTTTAACAGTTGACTATGAATTAATCTTTTTTAAAAATGTTCAAACCGTGTATCAAAATCTTTTTTTTTTCCTATTATAACGTTATGAATTTAAACAATTAAATTCAATGAAAGAGTATAAGAGTTTATGGTCTAATTAATTGATATTTTATCCCATTATTCATGTGTTGTTAATTTCCCATAATAGGTGATTATTAAATTAGTTTAATAAGTATTTAAGTTTGTAGTTAGTGTTTAAAAATCTCTAACCCCATGGATTTTGTATTTAAAACGCAATTCTGTTTATTGTAATCCTTAACATTATATGTTTATTTACTAAGAGAGTGTGACTATCGCTAATGTGCCGGCCCCGCCCAGTCCTCCTTCTCCTTCGGGTCCTTATTTCACGCGAGCAAAGAAGGCTTGGCGTCTTGCTCAGTTTGCAGGCATGTCATTCCCTGGTAGTGATGAAGATGCTATTCAAGGGTTGGCCGAAGTTATTAAAGAAAATTTTCCTTTCATGAAGTAGGGTGGTTGTTCTCTTTTCTTTTAGGCTGTTGTGTTTGTTCCTTGGGTGGTTTGGTGTTTTTTCCCTTCCTTGTAGTTTGTTCTCCTTTTCGTTTATTAATGATTAAGTCTCTTTTGCTCTAAAAAAAAAACGTTGAATGAAAATCAATGTCTGTTTTTTTTTGAATAAAAAAATGTCTAATAAATTAAATTAAAAGTGATGAGAACATACCGATCTGCAAGTAACCAAATTTTTAATATTTGTGCTTGGGAAAAGCGTCAGGAACTCATCTTTTTCAGTAACGTTTAATCTTTCAATCACAATGTTCATTACTTGAGTCTGAACTGCGTCACACTCAAATAATCTTCTAAAAAACAAAAATTATGTTGTTATTTGTCATCTAAATTTGTTCAAAGTAATATGAAATCCACAGTACATACATACCTTTCTCTGTAGGACACTGCTTGTGGAATGTCAGGATTGAACATTACTTTAGTGCAGTTTAACCAAGCAGTCAGTTTATATTCCCCTGGGAAAAAAATTAGCGATCGATTGTAAGTTTAAGTTTGAACATGTTGATTTATTATATAGAAGTTTATGTTTGTTTGTTGCTCAAAATTATTAAATGTACCTTGATGAATTGTTACAACTCCAACAATATGATAATAACAACATGTTTGTTGTCTTTTGAATTTAGAAATGCATCCAATTCGTCGACAAATTAGCCGTATAAAAAACATTTAATTTTTTTGCTGGAAAAAAATTAAATAAAAGTTGTTAACTTTCTGCCGTAGGAATTTAGAGAAATTAATAATACTAATTTGTTATTGATAAAAGCAAATTTATCCTTGAGATTCAATTCCAATGTCTCTGCTCTGCGTATGGACTCCGTTCCGCTCAAATCCGTTGTAATTTCCGTGCGTTACTTCGCCCATAACTTTTGTTTGAATGGTAATGTCAATACATGGAAGTGTTGATGTATTTGAAGTTATTTAAATGAAGGTATTTACATACCAACTAAGAACCGCTCGTCAAAGTTAGAATTTAGAATTTCATGCACGTTGTCAAATAACAGATCACGCACAGGAAACATATCTTTATATTATGGAATCATCCTTGTTCTACTTTGCAAGTGTATCTTATAGATATGCCTAGATGCACTAAGACCTCGGAAATTATGTCATACCTTAGAAATATTCAAAACGGTATACCAAACCTTCGGTGATTCTGTTGGCAAAACGTTCATGAAGGTTATGCCTACACTCTGCATGGATTGTTTGACCCTAGAAATGGAGGAGTTTCATATGAATTTATGTCTGTGAATTAAATTAAAATACAATTACATATTTAATAATAGCGAAATTGTTTCTGGTTTACATACATTTCGATCCATCAACAACAGATTATAGAATGAACCGTTTGGTCCTTCCTCATCTTCTTCCTCCTCTTCTTCAGCAAACCACGCCCTTATTACTCGAACGACAATAGTCCAATCATGTGTTAAAGGAGTTAGTTGGTCAAGTAGGTTATAGTTCGGATTCATGATGCAAGGAAGTTTTGGAGATGAAAACTAACGTCTGTTGATTTTGGCATGAACTTATGTATCAAAGGAGATGTATACTAAAGTATATATATAGGCTCATTGCTCTTCTGTGATTCCTAATTGATTTTGTTTTGATTTATTATTATTTATTTTTTTGTTGAAGCTCGAATTTTTATTAGTATAAGTTGAAATTTTTTAACAAATTAATGCGTTATTCAATTTTTTACTTGATTCCGAATTTTTCATTTATGTATGTAGATTTTATTTACTTTATTAATGCACATAATTTTGTATAATTAATGTATATAATCAAGTAATTGTAATTAAGGAATTATTACTAAGTTGTTGCTTGATTTTTTAAAAATAAATCGATGTAATTAATGTACTTAATTGTGATGGATGAATTTTAAAATTAAATCAATGTTATTAATTTTGTTTTTTTAATTATAATTCAAAAGTATTTTAATTCGATATAAGTTGTTCACGGACTCACGGTCTAAAACTAACTTATATTTAAAAAGTGAAAACCAATACCTCCGTCGGGGATTTCAAATCCGTAACAGGAATATCAGAACCGCTGGCCTCCTTCATGGAAAAATAAAGTTATGTAGAAATTTGGTTTGTTTACTTTTTTGTATATATGTATAACTATAACTTTCAAGTCAAATGTTTAGGGCGTGAGTTGTACTACTTACATTGTGAATGAACTTCATAATAATGTCTGCATCCTTGCAAATTTTTTTAACCGTGTATGTAGACTCAAACCTGCCTCCAAAATCCTCCTTAGCCTCGACCTTGAAGAGGAATTGCTTATGCATTATGTCACGAATCTCTTGGGGAATACTCAATTTATCACTCCCTTACAATCAATCCATAATAATTACATTTATGATTACGTAGAAATTGAATGTTGTGTTATACACTTTTGTCTTTATCATATTGTAAATATTAAAATACCTTAACAACATTTTCCTCGACATCTTTGGCTGATTTTTGAATAATGGCAAAACCTTTAAAATTAAAATCATGAATTCTGCAGATTCAGTGTCATCGGCCACAGAAACACAAAGTTTGTACCTATGAAGTTTAAATGGAGAAAATGTGTATGATGAATAACTATTCAACGTTAGCCACGTTTTATATTGTAATTACAAATGTACTGAGTTAAATATAGTATAACCTGGGGGTAGGATTTGCAACATGTTTACTGCAATTTTCACAGTACCAAAACCTGCCTTCGTTGTGCTTAACAGATTTGTTACACTTGCAAGCTTTGTAGCTCCAATCATCAGGGTTGACAGTCTCTTCAATACTTCCAAGGACAATGAATATAGTACGCTGGTAATACTTTGAAATTAGATTTCAAAGTCGTTATAAATAAAATTTAAAAATCATTTGTGGAGAGGGAGGTGACTTACTGTTTTACAGTCGACCAAACCACTGATAGTTGTCCTTGGATACAGCTTTAAGAACTCATCTTCCGCTTACGGACGACTCAGATCTAATATTTGGCTTAACGTCTGGTTCGACGTTTCATTGTTCTCGGCAAGACTAATAACATACCAATATCTTTGACTTTCGAACATAATATATGGTTAATAACCATATAGAAGATGTCATCATAAACAAAGGAAAAATACCTTTTTCGCAGACAAACAACATCGGGATGATACGGGTTGAACAGTAGTTTGCTGCAATTGAATGCATTTTGCAATTGAATTTCTCCTGAAAATAATGTTTACCACAAATGTGTCAGATATCATGTACGGAAAACAAAATATGAAATAAACAAAAAACATGACGCGGTAATCAAATTAACCTTGAAATGTCCTGAGTTTGGCAAGTAAGAGCACAACAAAAACATTGGAAATATTTCCAGCTTGTAGGAAAGCATTCAATTCTTCAACATATTCACCAAACAAAACACATTTTGTGTGAGGGCTGAAATTGTAAATGAAAAATAAATTGAGAAAATAAAATATGTGTATCCATAATACATTTATAAAAAGCATTGAAAACAAACCCTCCAGATGTAATTTCAATTTGTATCATTTTTGTAGGCACTCCATTTCGTGAGAACTCAACTTCTGTACCTATGGCTGTAAGCGAGCCAATGACATCTGAAAAAAATTATATTTGTTAGAATAATAAAACCATAATTTGTCGTATACTGATGAAAGAATCACATAAAATACTTACCAACCAAAATTTGTTGATCAAATGAAGGGCTTAATATCTCTTCAAAATCAGCAAATTTGAAGAGGTTTAGGGGGTCTTTTTCAACGCTTACTGGAATGACTTTGGTCTCAAATTTGAAGGTTATTTTATCCTGATTCTTACATGGCCTGAAGTCACCAGTGTTGTTTCCTACCATAAAATCATGGATTGAGTACACCCCCCCTTCGTTCATGATCTTGTCAAAACGATAGACATGTTGCTTTCTGACGAAAGCATGAATCTTGTCACCCTATGTAAATTGCAGGACGAACGTTAAATGGTAGTATATAAATTAGAGCATGAAATTTTTTTAAGTTCAATTAAATATTTGATAAGTTTTCTACTTTGCCATCAATTAGCAACATGTTGTAGGATAGAGGTAACCCGGACTTGTCTGCGAGTGGACCATGCCAACTTCGAATGACTCGAACAATTAAGGTCCACTTTTACTTATTTTAAATTTCCTTATTTTAAAAAAACGAAAATAGCGTTTATTCCATAAATCATTTAATGTCTTTTATGATTTTAAATAAGGAAATTAATATAATTAAGTGGTTTATATAAGGAAATTGAAGGAAATAAATAATTAATTTCAAAAATAGTTTTTTTAAATAAAACTTGGCTACCGAATTTAAAAAGTAATTTTTTTTTACCTTTTTTTATCCTTTTAAAATTTGAAATTATTCTAAAACGAAGGGAAAGGGGATTCATGTAATTAATTATGTAAACTTTTTGTTTTTCATCTTAAAAATGGAACTTATTTCAAAAGCGATTTTTTCTTGAAAATGGTATAAAGCAATAATTTGACATGAATGATATTGATATTAGACTAACTTAAATTGGCTATTAAAAACGGTTTTTTATTTTTAAAAAGGTAAGGTAAAAAATTGTTTTTGATATTTGACTAAAGTTCTTTTTTATATATAATCTTGTTTGGATCCTAACCGTAAAAGGATGACAAAGAAAAGAAGCACCATTGGGCATATATGAATATCTTATTATTATAAATGGCCGGTGAATGCAAAATTGTCAAATATATCAAGCTTGATTCAGCCCACAAGACAAAGTGATGAAGGCAAGGACAAAATTGTACGTGTAAAACAAAGGAAAAACAAAGTAAATCATGAGAACAATTCCAGAGTGAAAAAAAATAACAACTAATCTTGGATTTTATTTGATAAATAAAGTAAATCATGAGAACAATCCTCTCATGTAGATTGAGAAAAATAAAACAACGAAAAGATACCCAAGACAAAACAACAACTGATTAAATTTTGGAATAAATAACAACTGACTAAATATTTCTATACAACACCTTAACTTCATTAATTTTATTTGCTATTCTTTCAAACCTAAAACAAACTATGTCACCGCCTCTAATTTCCATTAATTTGCAGAATTTTCTCCAACCAGATCCTATATGCGCATCAGTAGATTTTGACGAAAGCACGTTGCAGGGGATGTCGTCTATCACACCAGTATGAAGTTGTACCGGAGGTGTTCCAAAACTTAAAAAGAATGGAACGATCTGAGAAGGAAACAGCTGAAAAAAAATGCGAAAACAATTATGAAATTGTAAAAACCGTAATAAAACACATTGAAGTTAAAAAAAATAAAGGAATACGAAAATTAAACTAACCAATTCGTATTGTGCACATTGACATGGAGTGAGGGTCAGTACCAACTATGGATGTTTCCGTTCGTAAAAAACAACCACTTGAGATCTAGATCTATTTTTCCAAAAAATTAATCCTCTAAAAAAAATTGTTGAAAGGGAATGAGGAGAATAACATATTAGGGTTAATAAAACATGAATTTTGAAGGAATGAGATTAGATTACAATAACATACACCAAAGACATGAAAAATTGATTTCAGATGAGAAAAAGTACATACCTTTGTATAATCATGAAGAACTAGAAAAAGGAGATCTTGAAGCCATGTAGAAAGGCTCAAAAAATACAAAATGCAGGAGATGGTTGAAGAAGCAGTGTAGGTTTAGGAGAAATCCAAATAATTGAGAGATGAATGAAGAATAAGAGTCTTATATAGGCTTTTAAATAGAGAGGAGTGTAGGTTAAGGAGAAGGGTGTACATTAAGAGGAAAGGAGGAATGATTGCCATGTAGGATTTTTAACGAAATTAGCCAATCATGAGATGCCACGTAGGCGATGATTGGACCTAGAAAAACCCCTGAATGTATATATTATGGATATTTCTACTTTTTTGGGCTTCTAGAGCTGGCTAGTATCTGTCAATGATGAAACAAAGCCCATCAAAAAAGTTAATTTTGGGGTGCCCACAACCACGAGAGAAAACAGGCCAATAACTAAGGGAAAATTTACTATGGACCAATTTTGTGTGGTGTAAACTTAGACCACTACCTGTTGACCCACAATAGTAGGTTTTTTAAAAAAAATAAAAAACATATTTTCTTAATCTTTTTAATTAATTGTTCATCATTTTGATTAATGGCATGACTAACCCTAGATCTCATTGAACTTCTCATCTTCCTCCCTCCTCTCCCACCTTACCCACCCTCAGCCCCACCCCAACCGAAACCCCAACCACCACCCCACCTTCAACCTCGAATGGAGGCATCTCCGTCTCTACCGTGCTCTGCCGTCGGAGAAGACTTCCGACCAAAACTCCGGGGAGCTTTTTTATGGAAAAAGGAGGGCCTTTTCTTGAAGATCTTCACCCCCTCTCTTCGAATCTGAAGTCGAATCGGAGAAAAGAGGCGCGATCTGGGTACGGAGACCACGATGTTGGCGATCTGGGTTTCTTTCTTTCTTCATGCGATCTGTTTCTTTCTTTCTTCTCCCCTTTCTGGTGCTGGTGTTAAATTGGGGTTGAGGTTAAGGGTGGGGGTGGGGAGTAGGAGGTTTGGCTTTGGTTTCGGTTGGGGTGGGAGTGGGTTTGTTTGCTCCGGTGGGTTTGGGTTTCGGTTGAGGTGGCGGTTGAGGTTTCTGTTGAGGGTGGGGGTTGGTGTTTTGGGGTTGGGGTTGTTTCGTTTGTGCTGGTTGGTGTTTATTGAGAAATGGATTTTGTTTTTCTGGGTTATGTAGAACCATTGTCATGCAACTCCAAGAAGTTTCGATCTGGGTGGTTATAGAAGCTGCGATCTGGGTTCTCTAAGTTGGGATTTGTTTGTGGGTCTCGATTTGCTGTTTGGGTTTTTTTTCCTGGGTCTCGAATTCACCATCAAAGTTTGTGGGTCTCGAATGTTCTTCAGTTTTCCAGGATTTGTTTTTCCTGGATTTGGTTTCATTTTAATCTGAACAATTTTTTTGGAATAATTTCAGGTTGTGATAATTTCTCATGAATTGATGTAATATTGAATCTGACATTTCATTCAGGTCATGTTATACTTAGTTGTGTTAATTGTGTTTTACTGTTTTGCGTTCTGGAATTTCGTGGTTGAGGGGGTTTGATTTTGGAAACCTAGTTTCTGGAGGTTGATGATGAAGATGAGAAGGATTTTGGGAAGAAGGATTTAACCGAGTGCAAGTGTTGGACGTTTTATTCTTCTGGCAAGTATTAAGTTTTACAAGATTTTATTTTGTTATTGCAATTTTTAAAGACAAATAAAAGGAGATGGATATTAGTTTTTCTTACTTGGGCGTGGAAATTAAAACATTGGGCGGAGAACAACTAGTTTTAATATTGTCAATGTGTTATATTATATTTTATCTTATGCTAACAAGGTGATGAGTTGACTAAAAAACAGTCAAAGGATACAACATTATGCACTATTTTCTCTACCCGGGCGGGAGAGTTTTTAATGAGGCATAATTCTTAAAACATTGCTTGAACAAGTATGTTCTTCATTTTTCCAACTTAGGTCTATCAGTTGGGCGATGTCAGACAATTAAGATAAGAGTAAGACTCTTAAAACAAGAGTATCTGGCCACGAATTCATAAGTACAACCTTGATTGGTTTAAGCTTACCCAATTCAAGCACAAAGCCTCCAAGCGAGCAAAAGCCTTGTTAGATCATCGATAAAAAACGAGCATAATGCCAAGAAATTAATTCAAATTAACTTTCTTGGTTGAATCTTGATTAAGTTCAAGTGTTAAAACCTTATGAATTTCGAGAATAGTTGATAGAGAAATGATGAGATTGTTGGGCAAACAATATCGTTTTTACAAATGTACAACCTACTACACGCACATGAATTTTGAGGCTGTGAAGGGACAATTTGAGTCAACTTGCACGCGCAACACAAAGATTAAAAAGCAACAACAGAAGTTGAAATGACAAAGGAATGACTACTTAGCTTTTATGTCTTTGAATTTTTATTTTGGAGCCTGTGCGCCCATTATTTTCTTTGCACATTTTGGGCGTATCAATTACTTGTTAGTCTTTGTGTAGTGTTGGGTGAGTTGATTACTTATGGGCTCGAAGAGAAGACACACTTCGTCTTAAAGCTTTTAAGACTTGGTGTCTTGTGGGCTTGTGTACTGATATGAGCTTATAGGGCATATTAATTCTATAAGCGTCGAGAACTTAGGAAATATGCATTACTGATATGGGCGTACCAACTTTGTAATATTGTGGGCTAGCTTTGCAATACTTGTACATATAATTGGGCCGGGCGACCCATGATCCCAAGCGGGTCAGAACCAAGCTATAAATATTAGACACCACCCAAGCGGTGGGGATATAACTTTTCACACATGTTCTCATTTTGTCAGTTTTCTATCGCTCTCAAATTGTTTAGCTCTTGCTTGATAGTTCCAGACCGGAACAATCTTGATGCTTTTCTTCGCTCCGATGTTTTAGCATCTATGTCTGCTTGATTTCATATAATCGGTTGAATTTCAAAAAAAATTATATATAAATGAGAAAAAAATTCTTTTAATTCTTCCCTTTTTTACATTCTCTCAGCCTCGCCATTGTCATCTTATTTTGTATTCAAAACTATCCTACTTTAAAATTATTAAAGATTCTCGTCAAGACATAATTGTTGGAGTACAAAGACTAATTAACCTCCGGACACGTGCTATGTTTGCAACCATAAGCAAATCCTGTTTTGAGCCATATTCTTGGATTTCACCTTTTCTCTTGAAATGAAGATATGACTAGAGAACTCAAAAAAGAAGAAGATATGACTAGAGAACTCTTGTTAACTTTATTTTCCAATCCTCTTCTTCCTTTTCCTTTTGGATTCCACTTTGATTCCTGGCCCAAAACTATAAATTATAATTAAGTTTCTCAAATCAACTAACTATAACGATTCATTTCATTATTTTTATTATAATTTTTGTATATGTATCTCAAATTTCTGCAGAGTATCGGAAAATTATGTTTGCTAGAATTTTTCTAATATCATACTATATCAATGAAAAAATGTATAAGTCTCACTGTTATAAATTTACATTCTAAAAGAAAAGATTTTATTTTGGTTATAAAAGTCGTATAAATATTTTCATGCCCACAAATTAGTAGAGAACTACACAACTAAACATAATTAAAGATTAATAACAATACACAAAATCATGCGCCGCTGAAAATACAATTGACATATGAGTTTGTAGAGGTTTTAAATTAAATAACCATATATAACTCACTGTTATAACAAAAAGATGAAAATGAATTTCTAGTGATCAAGCTTACAATTCCAAACTGCCAAAATTAAAAATACTAATGTCCAAAAGTATGATTGCATTGTGTTGGAGTCTAAAGATCACGATACATGCAATTAGATATAAATATTTTGAATTTAACAAACAATAATTTATTATTTCCTCCTTATGTATAGAAGACAAAAACTCTTCCGCAATCGATTACAAGGTTACTTGCAGTTGAACTTACATAAGGTATTGGAATTGGGTTCGTCCCTGAATGTGTCCACCGACTTTAACTTCGTCCATAAACTTAAAAAATGATGCTCGTGGTCCCTAGATGTGGCAAAGTGCATTCAAGTTAGTCTCTGACGTTAAAAATCTTAACAGACGTTAACGAAGAGGCTGCCATGTCAAGTTTTTTTCCACTTGAAAAATCCACGTAGGAAAGAGATTTGACTGAAACATTGAATCTTCAATTTAGTCCCTATGATTGAAAAAATTTATTTATCTCCCCCATCTTCTTCAACCTCTCCCCACCACCATCACCCTCTCTTCCTCCCACCTTCCTCCCCAACTCTCCACCACCACCACTCTAAAATGCCAACTCAAAAACCATAAAACAAATGACAACAATGTTGCAATCATTCCCAAAAAGCTTAAAAAAAATTAGCCATCAAACCTGCGTTGTTTATCTTCTAGAGCACATTCTAGGAATTGGAATCAAAATTGATAGCTATCATTTCAAATTTACTAGATTTTGTTTGATAGGCATCATCATCATCATGATCCCTATCAGAGTTTCTGCTTCTTTAGCCGTATAGGTAATCATCAACACTTTGACAATTAACCAATACCCACGCTAAATTTACCAAAACTTTACCAAAACTAACCATCAAAGCCTCATTTCATTGTCATTGCAGATTATAGAAACAAAAAGAAGACACAAAAGAAAAAAAAAACTCCAGATCCATAACTGCAATCATCATCATCCACCCTAAACTCAGAAGAAGAAGAAAACCTAGAAGATCAAAAACCCAGAACAAAAACCGCCTAGCATAATTATTTACCCAGAAGAAGAAGAAAACCCAAAAACCCATATCTGTCACCGTAATCATCTACCATAGCCAACAAAACCCAAATTGACCAGTACTCATTTTCCCCAATTTCCAGAAACTGTGTTAAGCTCATTCTTCTTCCATAAATTTGAGGTTTTTTGTTTTATGGCTTTTGAGTTGGGATTTTAGAGTGATGGTGGTGGAGTGTTGGGAGGAAGAGAGGGTGATGGGCAGAGGTAGAGGAAGATGGGGAGAGAAAGAAATTTTTTCAATCAAATGACTAAATTGAAGATTTAATGTTTCGGTCGAATTTCTTTCCTAAGTGGAATTTCCAAGTGAAAAAAAAAATGACACGTCAGCCTCTCCGTTAACGTCTGTTAAGATTTTTAACGTCAGGGACTAACTTGAATGCACTTTGCCACATCCAGGGACCACGGGCATCATTTTTAAAGTTTAGGGACGAAGTTGAAGTCGGTGGACACATTCAGGGACCAAGTTGACTATTTATCCTATTGGAATTATTGGAATTATATATTCGAAAGTCACTATTAAGGTGAATGTCTATCCAATAGAGCCTCATTGGAGACTATCACAAAATGGCCCGTGAAGAACAAGAAATCAATTAATTAATTAAGCTGTTCTAATCCCAAACTTAGTAGAAAGAAACAGCTAAACCTAACGTCATTATCAATATGTTAAAACAAATTGTCGATAAGATGGATTTATGAATATATTAAAAAATGTAGAAAGAGAAAAGCCTCATTCATCACTGGCATTAGCATTAGCATTAGCACATCTGAGATTCCAATGACTACTCTATTTGTTTGCCCCTTTAACACGCAGAAACAAACACTTTATACAAGTTGCTTTTTCTTTGTACTTTCTCAGTCAAAAGGCTCCAGAAGGAGAGTTAATTATTAATTAATATAAAGAAATAAACACCACCGTGAATTCAATTAGGCTGGAAAATTTAGCAAGTGATATTTATTATTTCCGACTGCAGTTTATCAATCATTTGCCTAGTGAATGTAATCCATCTCTATGGTGTCATTGGTATGGGTCACAGCCACGTAAAGCAGGGAGGCACATAGTACATAGGTGACCAACACAAATTTTACATGATTTTTTTAGTTACAACTAAGAAGAACTCACAACTTAATAAAAATTTGCACAACCTCCGGGCTAAATATGTGATTCTGATTTCTGACCCTTTAAAATATTGAAGCAAATGGGCTCTCAATAAAATGCCGGTAATCAATAAAAATCGTTACTCCCTCCGTTCCTGATCTTTTGTTGTTTAAGGTTATGCACATTATTTAAGAATGCAATCATTGATATATTTGTTGACATAAGCACCCCTATTTAATGTTCTCTTATAGTGAAGAGAGAGAATTATAGTTATTGGTTAAGAAATTTGTTATGATTTTGATTGGTGAAAATAAGAGGTGGTAGGTGAGAGGTATAGTATTAAATGAGGGTATATATGGAATAAATTGAGAAAAAATGCATTGGATTTGTAAAACAACAAAAGTTTTGGAATTTAGGCCAAAAGTTAAAACAACAAAAGATTAGGAACGGAGGGAGTATTAGTAAAGGTAAAGCCTTGAGATTCTATATCCTGGATTCCATTTTACGGACAACTCAATATTCATCGGTAATGATAATGAGCTCATCAGAATAATTACAAACGACTATACGTAAATTCATTGGTAAATTTTTGACGGTCTTAGGACGGTCTCAACAATAAAAAATACCCCTTTTGTCCTTTATTATAAATCACTTTTTTGAAGATTTTTTTTTTCTAAAATATAAGTCAGTTCACAATTTTTATGAACTGCATTGATTATTTCTTTCCATATCTACCTTTATGCTTAATGTTTAACATTAAAAGAATTTTTTCCACTTTTCAAAATTTTCTTTGTTTCCAAGACCACTATCATCTAGAGATAGTGAAATATTAATAAGGAGAGAGAATTTTCAATGAGACCAATTCAGGAAAATTATTAAAAAGAATTACAAATATATTGCTACTAACAACTTTTATTTATTTTTCTTAATCTAAGAGAATTAGGTAAAAGTAACTTATAAAAGAGGACAAAGGAAGTATCAATTAACGTCTGACAAAAGCCACAATAATGCTTGTTTGTTTAGTGTCGGTTTGACTTCAATGTTAGACTCACATTAAATGAACTGAAGCGAACTAGTTCAGACGATCCTAGCACTAAAAATTGCCAATTAGTGTCCCACAAAAGCCATGCTAATGTTGAATGTTACTGTGTAATCCAAGTATTAGTGAGTTAACTAGAGTGAGGTTAACTATGGTTAATAGGTTGAGTTAGCACTTACCTTAGTTAGTAAGTAGCTTTTATATTCTGTTGTGATTGTTAAGCCTATATAAAAGGCATGTATCATTCTGTTTTGAATAATGAGAATATTCTAATTCATTCTCAACTCTATCTCTTCTTACTGTTACTGTTTTCTTGTTCTTTGAATTCCAACAAATTGGTATCCAGAGCGTGTTTTCGATCTTGGACCTGAGAACTCTTGAACCCACCATCGTGTAGCTGTGCCATGCCGTGAAGATGATTCAATCTGAGGCCTGTGTTCCACAGCACCAAAATCTCGTTTGGGTACTTGATAGATTCGATTCTGGGTCTGCGGATTCCGTCGAAATCACCACCCTATTGCTGCGTGCTTGATCAATTCGAGATTGAACCTGAGGGTTTTGGGCGTGATTGTCTTGGGGCATCATCCGATTGCTGCGTGTATTGGGTGTATTTGCTGAGTTCTTGGACAATTTGCGAGTTGTGCTGTTCAGCCAGATTGGGTTTTCTTCTTCACGTTGAACTGAGGTTCTTACCAGGTTGGTTCTCTCTTCTTCACGTTGAATTGGGTTTTGTTCATACTCAGAGGAATTCAGATGGGTGTCAACGGGAATCTGCCTACCATGACTCTTCCAATTCTCACTGGAAAGAACTGGGATCGATGGGTGGTTCAGATGAAAACCCTTTTTGGGTTCCAGGATGTTCTTGATGTGGTGGAGAATGCTTTTACAGCACCTGGTAATAATGCAAGTGAGGAACAAAAGACTGCTCACCAAGAGATGAAGAAGAAGGACATCAAAGCTATGTTCTTGCTTCAACAATGTGTAGATGATGCACATTTTGAAAAGATCACAAATGCTGCATCCTCCAAGGAAGCGTGGGATATTCTGGTGAAGAGTCATACTGGCGGGGAGAAGATGAAGAAGGTAAAACTCCAAACTCTACGTAGACAATATGAACTCTTACAAATGGAGGATTCTGAGAAAATTGGTGATTATTTCACCAAGGTTTTGACTATCACAAACCTTATGAAAGGTTGTGGTGAGTCTGTTACTGATTTGATGATTGTTGAAAAGATCTTGAGATCTTTGCCATCAAAATTCGATTTTATTGTGGTTGCCATTGAAGAATCGAAGGACATTGATAAGTTGAAGGTAGAAGAGCTGCAAAGTTCTCTAGAGGCTCATGAGATGAGGCTCAATGATAGGAATCCGGGAAAAAGTTCAGAACAAGCACTCAAGGCCAGTGTCTACAAAGATGACGACAAGAAGAAAGGAAAAAGGTGGAAAGATAAGAGAGGCAACAACAAGGGAAGGTGGAATCAGAATCAAGATAGAGGTGATCCTGACAAAGTTGAATCTTCAGAAAGAAAAGGAAATTCTGGCAGAACCTATGACAAGCAGAAGAACACTGACAAAAGGAATATAGAGTGCTATAATTGTCACAAGAAGGGTCATTACTCTTATGAGTGCAAAGCTGCAAAGTCTAAGCAGAAGAAGCATAAGGAGAAGGAGGCTCATGTGGCAGAAGATGATTCTGATTCTGATTCTGATCAATTGATGCTCATGGCAACAGTGGCACAAGAAGACTCTCCTTCTTACCAAGTGATGCTCATGCCAACAATTGCAGATTCTGAGAATTCTCTCTCAGAATTATGGTATTTGGATACTGGATGTTCCAGCCATATGACCAGCCATAGAGAATGGCTTGTGAACTATGATTCGTCCAAAAAGAGCAAGGTTAAATTTGCCGATGATAGTTCCTTGAAGGTTGAAGGCAAGGGAGATGTGATAATTCAAAGAAAGGATGGAAAAACTGCTATGATTTCAGATGTGTTACATGTGTCAGACATGAAGTACAACTTGTTGAGCATTAGTCAGTTAATTGAGAAAGGTTTTTCTGCTGTCCTCAAGAATCGTCGATTTGACTTGTTTGATGCTAAAGACAGACATGTGCTGAGAAGCAAACTGACAAAGAATAAAACATTTCGAGTCAACATCAAAACTGTAGCAACACAGTGTATGGCAGCAGTTGAGTCAAGGGATGAATGTTGGCTATGGCACTCAAGGTATGGACATTTGAATTTCAATAGTTTACATCAGCTAGGAACTAAGGGAATGGTTTCTGGTTTACCTATTACATCTATGCCTGAGAAAGTGTGTGAAATATGTGTGGCTGGAAAACAAACTAGGAAGTCATTTCAGTTAGAATTAAACATGAGGGCTAATGATGTTCTTGAGGTAGTCCATTCTGATATATGTGGTCCATTTGAAACACAATCACTAGGAGGCAAAAGGTACTTCATCACATTTGTAGATGAATTCAGTAGAATGACCTGGATTTATGTGATAAAATTGAAGAGTGAAGCATTTGAGATATTTCTGGAATTTAAAGCTGCTGTTGAAAGAGAAAGCGGAAAATTGATAAAAGTACTCAGAACGGATGGTGGTGGTGAATACAATTCTACTGAGTTTGAGTCTTACTGTAAGAAGTGTGGAATTAGACATGAAGTCACAGCTCCTTACACTCCACAACACAATGGCCTAGCTGAAAGAAGGAATAGGACAATCCTTGATATGGCCAGAAGCATGATTAAAGAGAAGGGTCTACCTCAGAAGTTTTGGGGAGAAGCTGTTTCTACTTCAGTATACATACTGAATAGATGCCCTACAAAGAAGCTTGCTGGAAAGGTTCCTATGGAAGCATGGACTGGTAGGAAACCAACTGTTAGCCATTTTAAAGTGTTTGGTTCCTTGTGTTTAAGACATGTCCCAGATCAGAAAAGGACAAAGTTGCAAGATAAGAGTGAAGCCATGGTGTTTATTGGATATCACCCTACTGGAGCATACAAATTATATGATCCATCTAGAAGCAAAGTACTGATAAGTAGAGATGTGCTTGTGCTGGAAAATGAGCATTGGGACTGGAAAGGAAAGGCAACCAGCTTGAAACAATTTCCATCAGAATTGTTTGAAGAAACAGTTTCAGATGTTGGAACTTCTAGTGATGTTCAATCTCAAAGATCACAGAGGGTGAGGAATATACCTGCAAGGTTTGGTGATTATGAGATGAACAAGGATGATCAAGTGACTAATGAAGGTGATTTGATTCAGGAAGGTGACTTGACACATTGTGCACTAATGGTGGGGTCTGAACCTCTAGATGCTACTGAGGCATTGAAGCATACTGTGTGGAAAGATGCTATGGTTGAAGAACTAAGATCCATTGAGAGGAATCAGACCTGGAAGCTTGTTGATCTACCTCCAGGAAAGCACCAGATTGGTGTTAAGTGGGTTTTTAAGAGAAAACTCAATCCAGATGGATCAATTGCCAAGCATAAAGCAAGGCTTGTAGCAAAGGGATTCTTGCAGAAACCTGGCATAGATTTCACAGAAGTATTTGCACCAGTCGCAAGGGTTGAAACAATCAGATTAGTTGTGGCAGTTGCATGCTTTAGAGGGTGGCCAATGTTTCAGCTTGATGTTAAATCGGCCTTCTTGCATGGACCTTTGGAGGAAGAAGTATATGTGAGCCAACCACCTGGCTTTGTGAAGAAAGGCAAGGAGAGCATGGTTTTTCAGCTGCAGAAAGCCTTATATGGCTTGAAACAAGCTCCTAGAGCTTGGAATAAGAGAATTGACTCTTACATGTTTCAGTTGAAATTTTTAAAGTGTACTGTTGAACATGGGGTGTATGTCAAGGAATCTCCTGAAGGTGGCTTAGTCATGGTGTGCTTATATGTAGATGACTTGTTAGTCACAGGTTCCAACTTGGCAGAAATTGAGAAATTTAAAAGGAAACTAGAATCTGAGTTTGAAATGACAGATCTAGGACACTTGAGCTATTTTCTTGGCATGGAATTCACAGAAACTGCAGCTGGCCTGGTTATGCATCAGAAGAAATATGTGAAAGAAATCTTGAGGAAATTCAATATGTCAACTAGCAATCTTGTCTCTAGTCCAATTGAAGTTAATGTGAAGCTGAAGAAAGAGGAAGACAGTGAATCTGCAGTTGGAACTTTGTTCAAACAGATAGTTGGTTCTTTGAGGTATCTATGCAATACCAGACCTGACATTTGTTATAGTGTTGGAGTGGTTAGTAGATACATGTGTAATCCTAAGAAGGTTCACATGCTTGCTGCCAAGAGAATCTTGAGGTACTTACAAGGTACTATGGATTATGGTTTACTGTTTCCATTTGGGAAAAGTAATGTGAAAACTGAAATGGTGTTGACTGGCTATGCTGATTCAGATTATTCTGGTGATTTGGATGATAGAAAGAGTACATCGGGGTATTTGTTTTTGCTCAATGGAGCTCCTATCTCATGGTGTTCCAAAAAGCAGCCTGTTATAGCGTTATCTTCATGTGAGGCAGAATATATTTCTGGCTCTTTTGCAGCATGTCAGGCTTTGTGGTTGGAAGAACTCTTGAAGGAGATGAAGATAACTATTCAGACACCTTTGAAGTTGCTGATAGATAACATTTCAGCAATAAGTTTGGCTCAGAATCCTGTCTCACATGGCAGAAGTAAACATATAGAAGTGAGGTTTCATTTCCTCAGAGAATTGGTGAACAAGGAGCAATTGAAGCTGGTTTATTGTTCCACAGAGTTGCAGCTAGCAGATGCCTTCACAAAAGCCTTGAAGGCTGATAGACTTGATAGCTTAAAAAGGAAGATGGGTGTTGTATCCCTTAAGTACTTGGCTTAGGGGTGTGTGTTGAATGTTACTGTGTAATCCAAGTATTAGTGAGTTAACTAGAGTGAGGTTAACTATGGTTAATAGGTTGAGTTAGCACTTACCTTAGTTAGTAAGTAGCTTTTATATTCTGTTGTGATTGTTAAGCCTATATAAAAGGCATGTATCATTCTGTTTTGAATAATGAGAATATTCTAATTCATTCTCAACTCTATCTCTTCTTACTGTTACTGTTTTCTTGTTCTTTGAATTCCAACAGCTAATACTCGTTTAGTGTCGGCTTTGCATCAATGTCAGACTCACATTAAAAAAACTGAAGCTAACAAGTTCAATATTGATTTAGCCGACTCTAATCTGACAATACCATTTAGAACTCCGACAATGCAAATTCAAAAGAAATTAACAATGGTTGTATAAGTCATTTCTAAATAGTGTTGACTTGATAGATAGTACTATGTATGATGTGAAAATGGAATTAAGACCATTTTGAACAATGTCTTCTATATTATACTATACATAAAGCATTTTGATAAGAATTTCAATTCGTATCATAAGTTTGACCTACACGTGTAATTTTTTCACAATTCATTTAACTTCATCATATATACCCTATTCGTCAGCTTCACTATATGTAGACATTGTGGTATTAGGAAAATGCTAATTTAGATGTTGAGCTAGAGTCTTTGTCCATTAATTTAGCGTGTACTTGAGTTGGTGGATATTGATCGATCCTGACTGCAACTTTCATGTTAGGTAGCTTTACCATTTGGGATGAATTACAAATGATCGGATCCAACCCAGAATGCATAACATCCTGACACAACCATTAGAGAGAATTTCAGAGTGATTATTTATTGCATTACATGCAAAAAATATTGCAAGAAAACTGACAATTACTTACTTTTTTACTAAGAGTTTATTATTCATTAATACTACTATAATTAACGTCAGAAACATCTTATCTGTTAGAAAAAAACATCTACCGACGACTATGTTTATGCGGTTGAAACACTTGGCCAATAAGGTTACAGACGGTCACGAATGTCAATAAAGTCATCGGCCTTTTTTCCATTAGTGATCGACTTTAATTTGATTCTTTTACAAGTTACTGACGATTTTACCGATGGTCATAAACGTTGGTAACTTATATAGAGATTATAGAGCACACTCACATGTTTTTGTTTACCATAAATGAAGGGGAGATATGGGGGTTGGGATATCTCTAATGTAAGTAGAATAAAGATGAAAGGGTTTGAGGAGAGAGAGATGGGACATGCGGAAGAGGTTGTGGCATGAGGTGACTACAAAGTGGTTAGGGTGAGGCCGGTTTGAGAGTGTGAGGGTTTGAGTGAGGAAGGGTGGGGACGAGCAAATAGGTTATGGCAGATGGTTGCTTTGGGGAGGTGGGGGCGATGACCATATAGGTGGTGTGAGGGCTAAGGGTCGAGTTTAAGGGGGAAATGAGGCTTATAATGACGATCAAGCGGAGAAACCGTTGAAGATTAGTGCAGGTCATATCGATACTAACATGTGGGTCTATAGATGAATATGACCACTTTACAGTGTCGGCTATAATCAACACTAAATTAATCGGTGATTTTAGTGTCATCAGAACCGACGCTATCATTAAGTGGAGTATAATATTTACTTGAAGAAAAGTACTACTCCCTCCGTTCTATAAAGTTTGTTGTTTTGTACCATGTTTCAATATCCCAAAATGTTTATTGTTTTAGAAAACCAATGCATTTTTTACTAATTTTTTCCACCTATACCCTCATTTGATACATTTTCTCTCACTTATCACATTTTATATTAACCAACCACAACTCTTCTCTATTAATTACATTCTTCTCTATCTAAGTATAATTTAATAGTTGCATATCATACTAGTAAAATTAAATAAGAGCAATCTTATCAAATTATACTATCAATAATTGTTTTCTTACTATTTGTGCCACAACCTTAAACTATAAAATTTCTTAAACGGAAGGAGTACCGATTAATTTAGTAGTATTTAGATGAAAAATTCAACCATATATCTCTGCAATATATAACAACTTTATCTCCTTCCTTTTGATACAATTACGGTGAAAAGAGAATTAGAGGTAATTACGATGAGGATATGGTCAAAGGTTTGGAGAAACATTCAATAGAATCACTGACTAGCACAGTGATGAGTAACGGACTTTTGACCAGAATAGCAAATACTACTGTAGCATGTTTTGGAAATAGAGAACCCCCCTTTAATCCCTTTAACTACATGCTTAAGTTGATTAATTAATTTCAAATAAACCTTTGGTAGATATGGCCTCAAAAAGAATAATAGAATATCGCAAATTCTCTTGATCATTAACTTTCGAATAATTTTCGTTCACATATCAATTAAAATTATTTTTTTCTAGACATGAGTTTTTTATTGAATATTTTCTATTAATTTTTTATTGAATATTTTCTATTAATTTTTTCTATAATTTTTTTTTATTTTTTTCTTAACATGAATTATTTTTTTAAACATGAATTTGTCAAGAAACTAGAACAAAAAATTAATATACATTATATAATTAATTGAAATGGCAAACAAAATATAAAAATTGGCATTATTTTTTGAAAATCTGATAAATATTGGGGCACAAAAACAATACTTATAACCAAAACCAAAACTTTGATTTATTTTTCCCTTTGAAGCATTGTTGTCCAGTGTCCGGTTTTTTCTATTTCTGGCGGGGGCATCATTCACGTTGGACGTACATGATTTGAGATTCTGTGCCAATGTCCAATATGGTAAAAGCAAAAGCAAGAGTTACAGGTTTGACCACCCATGATGACGAAGACTGAATTCTAAACGTGCCACGTGAATGATAATTGCTTCTCACAAGTTTGTATACATCCTAGAAAATTATAGTGAAGTTAAAATCACAACAAATAATCACAAATTTGCTTATTGGTTGATCATTATTAAAAAAAAATAGAAATAAAGCTTAAAATATGATTGATTTACATTTTTTAAAATGTTTCTATGAAAATATAACAAAAGTTGAAAATAAAAAAATGTTTTAATTGAAACGAAGTGCTACCACCACTTTTATCACCGCCTATGTTGTTGTTGTTGCTATCGTGACCGTCACCGCAACCACCAACCAGTTAGATGAAAAGCGATGATGCTGAAGGTTGGTGGTGGTTGTGAACGGAGACAATGATGACGACGACAATGAAGGTGGTGGCGGTGACGATTGTACTCGTGAGAGCGAGATAGTACAAGTAGTGGTGATAGCGATGATGATGGTGAGTGGTGACAATGATGGTGGTGACGGTGGTAGCATTGTCGTGACGACAACTAGAATGAAAATGAAAACAAAAGTTCAAAATAAACATATTTTTGAAATTTAAACAATTAAAATAAAAACTAATGTTAGAAAACAAAAATGAAAAATAAAAAATGTAAATAGAAAATATTTCATGAAATCAAAACTGCTTATACTTATTACGACTTAAGTTGATTTTTCCATATGTATCCAAACGCATACCTATTTATTCCCCAATTATTTTAAGGTACAGTTTTTGTCCCACTCGACACACAATCACAACCTTACACAACAACACAGCCTGAGAAGTGTGATGAGAAAAAAAAATGCCAATTATTATGACATTAACAAGATAAGATTGGATTATATCATATCATACATAGAGGTGCCATGCCATATTGCCATGGCTTCCCTTTTTTTCCGATTCTTGTCTGTTCTCTTCTTTAAAAGCCTAGAATCAAAAGGAGAGAAAGAATCACCAAAGTAAACAAACACAGTTTCTTTCTCTGCCTTCATTTTTTTTCTATATATTTTTCATGACTATTCACTGACAACACTAGATTGATTTTTTACAAATTGGGATTGGGAAGGGTGTCAAATCTTCTAAGCCTGGTTGTTGAAAATTAATACTAACACAAATAGCCTTCTCTGTCCCTACTCTTCCTCTCTTATAATAAGAGTAAACCCACCACACACACACACACATACATAACATAGCTCTGCTCAGAAAACACTCACATACCCAGAGAGAGAAAAACAGAGTGTCTGTGTTGATTTTGTTGTTGTTGTTGTTGTTGTTGTGTAATGGATAAAAGCTGTCAACAATCCTCTGCAGACTCTACTAGTAGCAGAGATCACTATCTCAGACATCTCAACAAGCTCTCTCAAAAGATCTCTAAACCCATCATTAAGAAACAACCCACCTTTCATAATAACCTTCCTCCTCCTCCGCCGCCGCCACCGCCGCCTCAAAACCCACCACCACCACCACCACAGCAGCACCAGCCTCCGGTCTACAACATCAACAAGAACGATTTCCGCGACGTGGTTCAGAAGCTAACAGGCTCACCGGCGCACGACCGCATCTCAACGCCGCCTCCTATTCAACAACCCAAGCCACAAAGCTCTCGCCTCCAGCGTATTCGTCCTCCTCCGTTGCCGCAAATCACTAACCGACCACCGCAGTTGATGAACTCCGCTATGCCCCGCTCTCAACCGCCGCAGAACCCTGGTTTCAACTTCAACTTCAACGCTGCTTCCTTCAGCAACGCCTTCACCGGGTTCGGAAGACCCTCTGCGCCGTTATCTCCGCTGCCGCCGTTCCCCACCGTGCACGCGCCTGCTGAGTCACCCATCTCTGCGTACATGCGGGATCTGCAGTTCCTTCTCCCCACCATGGATTCAAAAAACTTTTCTGGGTTTTCTCCTTTACCTCCTCCGGCGTCGTCTCAGCCTCCGCCGGAGCAACAGGCGGCGGCGGTGTCTCAGTCGCAGTCGCAATCGCCGTTTCAGATGCCGTCGTCGCCGTTTGGGTGCTTGAATTCGCCGATGTCGTCTTACCCTCTGCTATCACCAGGTCGTCTGCCATTTTCCCCAAATTCAGGGCAATTAGGGTTTCCTCAACTTCCCCTTTCACCTACTGTTCCGGTTCCCAGTCCTCGATGGAGAGGCCTTTGACTCGTTGACTAAGCATGGTTAGTTACAGAATCATGTTGTTCTATGATGGATGATTTGTTCATTGTACATGGTGATTGGTGATGATGGTGATTGGAATGGGGATTCAT
Organism: Lotus japonicus; assembly: GCF_012489685.1. Taxonomy (NCBI): domain Eukaryota; kingdom Viridiplantae; phylum Streptophyta; class Magnoliopsida; order Fabales; family Fabaceae; genus Lotus; species Lotus japonicus. Next base: position 80,037,807 of record NC_080041.1, read on the forward strand.
TCAATTTCTTGTGGTTGGAGTTGGACTCAAGCTAGTTCACTGCTGCTTAGTTTATTCTGTAAATGGGATATCAAAGACGTCAGAAAGTAACAATTTTGCATTTTTTTTTTTTTTGCTTTTTTGGGATATTTGGGGGTAAAAGATTATATGTTACAGAAATATAGTTGGATCATGTTGTTCTTATTATAAAAAGCTTTATTTATTTGTCTTGAACATTTCTTACCTCTGATTTAGTGTGTTTGGAAAACCTATTCAGGATCCACGTTTGGCCCCGATCCACGTTTACATAAGCAAGAAATAGTTGCTTTTGGATTTCTGGATCCACGTTTGGCCTCTCCAGATTTGAAACCAAACACACACTTTGTAATGGTCTTGCTGATGTTGTAGTTTACCTTTGCTGGTTTGTCAGACCATTTGATATTAGCAGTGGTTTCAACTAATTAGTTAAGTCTTGTGATAATTATCCCTGAATTTCCTCTCTGAGGAATTGTTGACTGGTTCAATTATAAGTGTGCTTCTGAATGTGGTAGGAGTGTCTGTGTCCTTCAAGGATGTTGTGACATTCCTTGGAATGGATTTGGTGGATAAATTTTGTTTTTATTAAGAGTGGTGGTTGTCTTTTGGATTTATGTTTCAGCTAGTAGCATTATCCTTTTAGTTATACAAGGTTGAAATTCTTGTACTCAACCTTGGTATGATAGTTTATGAAGCTCCAAGAACAGGGTAGCAATTTTGTCTCAATGTATGGAGAATATTAATTTTTAGTCTGCAGTTTTGTGTTAATGCTGATGCAGTGGAATGAGCAACTTGAACAACTTATACCATTCAATTTAACTTAGGTTTTAATAATTTTTTCTTTGTCTCCAATGTTACATTGGCATGTTTTAAAATGTATTCGGCTATGTCTTGTTATTGTCTAATGCTTCTCATTTTTTGCTCTTGATTTGCAATCATATGTTATGGATATTGCCTCAATGTATGGAGAATAGTTTTTTCTCTTGGCTGCAATTTTATGTTGATGCTGTCATGCTGATGCAAAGAATGAGCAACTTGAATAATTTATATCATTCAATATAACGTAGGTTTTAATGATTTTTTCTATACTGAAAGTTATGAATATTGTTTGAGCATATATATATATATACCCCGCGGTAGGATTCAGCTGTAGGATAGTGCTTGTGCAGCACATTTTCCAACTCCAGAGGTTCCAAATCCCTGTAATGAGTTTGTTTATGGAAGCAGATCATAGCAAAATTGCAGGTATTGTCAAAAAATCAAAATCAAAATAGCAGGTAGTTTTCTGAAGTGGCTGATGAAAACAACTGATTCATTTGTTTTGATAAATTGTTTCTATCATTAGTGTTCAGATTTGCAAGTTTTTTTTTTCCGACAACAACTGCAGATTTGCAAAGTTGAACTGTGCTTTTCAACTGCGAAATTCTGGTGACAGAATAACTATTTATTCCATTTGTTATGATGTGTTTATTTCATCCATTTTAAGATTGACTACCAAGTTTTTATGACACAAATGTTGTGTTTACTTGTGAAATAAAAAAATGTTTCTAAAGATTAATTCGGGGTTTTAGGTAAAAGTCATATTGGGCTCTTTAGTTTAGTGATTTACAATAAGAACCATTTATAACATTGAAGAATACTTATCCAGAGAGTACATGTAAGTTGGAGTTCTTCAGACATACTCATATGAAGAAGAAAGAGTAGATTTGGGTTGGGTAGACAAGCGATATGATGACACTTATGTGAGTATTATTAAATATTAAGGATTAATTAAATTATTAATTTTTGGCATGGTCACATGAACACATAACATGTGACACTTTTAAAGATTACATGACTTTATATTTAATTATGATCATTCATTATTGGATTAACGGTCATAATTTTTTCTCATAAATATGTCATTCTCATAAGATACATTCCTATATAGATATATAGATATTTAGATATTGATAATATTTTATTTTTGAAATGGCATTACATATATTAATGAAAAATAGGCATAGAAGTCAATACATCAGAGTTCACAAAACCTAAAGCCTCGATCACCAGACACTTCTTCCATCCATACCATATCCATGTAGGTGGAAGCGATACCAGCAAGAAAATCAGCCACTGAATTGCCACAACGGCGAACAAATGACAAGTCTACAAAATCAAAAAAACAAGGAAGCATAAAACAATCATGAAGCACTGAAGTTAAATATGATCTTCCATCCGGTGGCTTCTTCCAATGCTGGAACACGTGCATGCAATCAGTCTCAAACTGAACTCGCTGAAACCCTAACTGAATAGCTAGATTCATGGACCACCTAAAAGTCATGGCTTCACCACGAATCGCCGAGGAAGCATGTAAAAAATGGTGCACCGCCGAAGCCAGCACCTCACTGTTGACGTCCCTCGCCACCATCCTAAAGCCAACTCCACCCGAGGAAGCTACCACCGCATCAAAGTTCAGCTTTATAATACCCCTTGCTGGCCTAGCCCACGTCGACGCAAGCGCCACATGCGGCCAGGGAGCAGCAACGTTATCCACTAGAGCTGAACAGAAAAGCGCACAACGCTGGATACTTGTCGACACCGAGATCAAACCACCCTAAAATACCACTCGATTTCGCGCCTCATATAAAGCGTACACACCAGCCTACCACACCTCAACAACATCATCGTCGGGCCGCTCAAGGAACTTTGAAAGAAACACCGATAGTAATCTAAATTGCTCCACCCGAAGAGATAACGATGATCCAAACCGGAAACTCTGGGCAATAAAACAAGTCAGAAACAAGTGGTGCACCGTCTCCACATCACTATCACACAAATGACAGAGAGGATCCACATCAAGGCCCTTCCGCCATAGAGAATCTCGAACCGGAAGCAAGTGAGACACCACACGCCAAGCCCCCGCCTTGCAGCGTGGTTGGGAAGATTTCCGCCAAAGCTTCTTCCAATGCACTACCGGAAGCGATGGCTGAGTCGAGGAAGAAGAAACCGAGCCGAAGAGATTTTTGCGAACAAAAGAGTAACCCAACTTTAAATTATAGTTTCCGTCCACATCATCAGGCCACATAAGAACATCATCACCACCTTGCAAAGGCAAGGGAATTGCCAAGATGTGGCCAACCGTAGCTGGATAAAATATAAAATCCACCCACTCCTTCTTCCAAGCACTAAACACATGGTCTATCAAATGAGCCACCTAAACACACCAAGCTCTACCATTAAATCTTCCCTGGACAAAATAAGACACCCATGAGGTAGCCATTGATCATGAAGCACATCAACCCGGCTACCATTTCCAATTCGCCACCTGCCTCCTTCCTGGATAATTCCACTCAATGCGCATGATGCTTGACCTCGCATAACTAGGACGATATCCCAATTTTGCATTCAAAAAATCTCCATGCGGAAAGTAAACCCCCTTAAACACTTGAGCTATCAAGGTTTAAGGGTGTGAATAAATCCTCCATCAGTTTTTAGCGATAAAGGCAATGTTAAAAGATTTTAAATCTCTAAAACCAAGTTCGCCGTCATATATAGAGCGACTTAACTTGCACCAGCTAGCCCAACCAAGGCCCCCTCTAGCGACATCACCACCCAGAAAAATCTGGAAAACATACCTTAAATATCGCACAAAGTCCATCAGGTAAAATAAAACATGACATAACATAAGAAGGTATGTCCTGCACCACATCCTTAATCAAAACTTCTCTACCAGCTCTAAAGAGTGTAGTTTCGTTCCACCCCTTAAGCTTCTTCCAGACACAGTCCTTAACAAAATTAAAAGTCCGGGTTTTAGACTTACCAATCATAGTCGGTAAACTCATATATATGTTAAAACTTTCAACTTCCTTCATTTGCAACAACTGCTCAAGCTCATTGAAACCATTATGAGGTACATTGCGGCTTAAAGAAAGCATTGATTTTTCAAGGTTGATAACCTGACCGAAAGCTCGCTCATAGGTGGCTAGAATGTACAAAACACACTCCGCCTCCTGAGTCGTAGCCCGAGCAAAGATGATGCTGTCATCTGCAAAAAGAAGTTGAGAAATAACAAGAGCTCTATGAGCTAGTTTAATACCATGCAACATGCTAGATGTAATACTCCTCTCAATTAAGGCTGAGAACACCTCACCACAAAGAATAAAAAGATAAGGAGATAACGGATCTCCCTGTCGCAAATCCCGAAAGGGTACAAAACTTGGTTGGGGGTTGCCATTAAGCATAATAGAAAAATTAACATAAGTCACACAACTCATAATCAAGTTAACCCAATGGGGAGGAAACTCCATCTTATTCAGCACACCCTATAAAAAAGACCACTCGACTCTATCATATGCCTTCGACATATCCAATTTCAGAACTCACAACATTTGTAAAAGTAAAATAACTTTAATACTTGTTTTGGTATTCTATCTTTATTACATTTGTTATATGTAAAATATAGTAATTATTTTAATTTATCATTTTGAAAAAAATTACTCAACTTGTATTAATAATTAAAATAAAATAATGTTAGTCTTACTTGTAATATATAAGAAATTTTAAAGTTTTACAGGTAGATATAAATATAAATACTATTAAGTATTAACTTGGAAGGGGAGAATTCTAAGATAGCATGGATTAAATGGGATAATGTTTGTAAACCTAAGGACTTAGGTGGTCTGGGGTTAAAAGGTGGGGTGATTTTAATAGAGCACTACTTGGTAAATGGCGTTGGAGACTTTGCACAGGAGACAGAAGCTTATGGGCGCGTATTGTGTGCTCTAAATATAATGTGGTTAATGGAGTTATGAGAGGGGCTCGTTCAGGATCTGCATCAGTGTGGTGGAAAGATGTGGTAAAATCTTGTTTTGATCCTCCCTTGGGTAATTGGTTTTCTGAGGCGATTGCTAGGAAAATTGGTAATGGCTCCACTGTTCAGTTCTGGCAGGATACATGGGTGGGCAATGAACCCTTGGCTGCTAAGTTTGCAAGGTTATACATCTTATCTTTACAGCAGGAAAGCACTATTGCAGATGTGGGTGTTTGGGCTAATGATCGGTGGTCTTGGAGTTTGTCCTGGCGACGGGAACTCCGTGATTGGGAACATAATTGGTTGAATGAAATTCTAGGCTTAATTAACCAAGTGCTAGTGAGACCAGAATCTTTTGACAAGTGGGTTTGGAAGGAGGATGTGTGTGGTGGCTATTCAGTTCGAACGGCCTACTCCTTGATCAAAGGGCATGCAAATTTTACTCAATCCCCAGCGTTCAAATCTCTTTGGAAGGCTACTACACCTTCATCTGTGAAATCTTTCATGTGGAAATTAATGTGGGGTAGAATCCCTACTAGGCAGAACCTTTGCAGAAGAGGTGTCCTGCAGAATACTGATTTGCAATGTCCTTTCTGTGAAGCTTCGATGGAGAGTGTTGAGCATCTCATTTTTTCTTGCAGGAAAACTTCACAAATTTGGTACTCTATTATGCGTTGGCTTGGGTATTGCACTGTATTACCGTGTGATAGTCAACAACATTTTCTGCAATTTATCCATGGCTGCTGGACCCTTAATCAGAGCCGTGTATGGTGGGCTATTTGGGGAGCTGTAGTTTGGACGGTTTGGTGTGCTCGCAACAGGCTTATTTTCACAAATATCATTCCGGATTGGGAGAATTTGTTGGGACAAATTCAGTGGAAGGCTTGGATATGAGCGTCTTCTCTGTTAAAGGATTTCAGAAGTTCATTATATGAATGGCTCTTGACCCCTTGCTCGTGTATTTTACAAGTTTAATGGCACTGGCTATCTCATGGAGGCAAAGCATTGAAACTTGGATGAAGGGATGTTGGCTTGGTGTTTTATCTTGGGGGGCTTAGCATTTGGGTTTGGGTTGGGGTATTAGATTTCTTTGTAAACCCCCTTGAAAATTCCTCTTGATTTCTCAATTTAGGTACTCTTTTTCCTTGTTAGGTTTTCCCAAGGGGGTTTTATCCTAACAAGGTTTTAATGAGACCTTTTTTGTTTAGTCTATTTTCAAGGGGCTCTAGGTGGGTGGGTTTGTCTTCTTCCCTTTTGTTGGGTTTGTTCCGGTACTTGTTAGTTCTAGACTGTTCTCTTGTTTTTTTTCCTGCTCTCTTCTTTTCCCTTGTATTGGGTTGAAGTACCCCTTGTACTTCTATTCAATATACTTCTATTGCCTATCAAAAAAAAAAGTATTAACTACTAATTGTTATTGTTATTAATGTGAAGGTCAAGTAAATTTTAGGCTCTTTGTTCTAGAGGTGTTACTGCTGCTGTACGCAATAGCTTTGTTGATGTCTGCCCCATTGGCTTCGTTTGTGACCTTGGACGTTACCTTGGCTTTCCTTTGGCTGGTGGAAGGGCCTCTCATGCACAGTTTAATCACTTACTGGACCAGGTTGCTCGTCGGTTGGCTGCCTGGAAGAGTCGATTATTGAACACGGCGGGGAGAATATGCTTGACTAAATCAGTGCTTGCTTCCATCCCAACGTATACGGCTCAGGTGGTGTGGCTTCCTCGAAGAACAACGAGTTGTTTGAATAAGATTTCTCGTCGCTTCATCTGGTCTAATGCTACGGGTGATCGAGGGTGGCACCGATTGAAGTGGGAAACCCTTACCTTGCCAAAACCGTATGGTGGTATAGGTATTCGTGATATTGAGCATGCGAATACGTCTCTCTTGGGGAAACTTGTCTGGGAATTTGTTCAAAAATCTGAGAAATTGTGGGTAAATGTCTTGGCCCACAAGTACTTGAAGGATAGATCTATACTTGAGGCTCCTGTTAACCCTACTTCATCATCCATGTGGAAGGGCATTTTGAAGGCTAGGGATGTCCTGCGGGATGGCTTCACTTTCAAAGTTGGTAATGGTTCGACCTCGTTCTGGTTCGGAGATTGGTGTGGCTCTGGTGTTTTGGCCCGTAAGGTCCCTTTTCTTCACATCTCGGATGTTGATTTCCAGCTAGTGGATTTGATTAGTAATGGCCACTGGAATCTGTCTCGCCTGTATACAGGCATGCCTGAGGTCTTCAAGCATCAGATTCTAGGTGTTGAACCCCGGATCATAGCTAATGTTGAGGATCATTGGGTTTGGCAGCCGAGTCGGAAGGGTTTTTACACAGCTTCAGAAGGTTATGCTTGGCTGTGCTCGCGTGACCTTCCTCCTGTTGTTGTGGATACTTGGTCTTGGATATGGAGACTTAAAGCTCCAGAGAAAATCCGGGTCTTCATTTGGCTCCTGCTTCATGACGCCATCTCTTATGGGACACTGGAATTCGTAGTGTTGTGTGTGAAGTTGATTGCCTGGAGATTGTTGAGGTGATTCGGGATGATGTGTTTCACTTCCATGCCTTAGCATCAGACTTTCTGGAGATTAAGCAGCTCCTTCAGCGTCCGTGGAGTGTTCAGCTCCAGCATGCTTCCCGCAGTGCCAATGAAGTGGCGGATTGCTTAGCCGGTTTAGGTCTGTCTCAGCAGTGTGACTTTCTTCGATTAGAGGACCCCCCTCCTCAGCTTGATCCCATCTTAGCTCGGGATCTGTTAGCTTTGTAGTCTTTCTTTTGTCGTTTAACATTCCGATGTACCAAAAAAAAATATCATTGAAACTTTTTCTATCAATAATTAATATAATGAATAATTTTGAAGTTTATTAGTAACTAATTAATATTGTTATTAATGTGAGTCAATTGTACTTTTACTAATGTTGTGATAAATATTACTTCAATAAAACATTTGTGATAAAAGTAAAACTAAGACAAGCAACAAAAAGCAACAACAACCACACCCGGAACCAGCAACATCAAGCAGAAAAAAACGCCCCTCCTTCCAACCGCAGATAACACAATCATCAACAACCATGGCACGGAAAAACCCCAGGAATAAACGCCTCAGCAGAGCAAAGGGGAAGAAAAAGAAGTTGTCATCCTCTCAAGGATTCAGAAGTGATGAACAAATTAGGAGAATGCAAGGGATGATTAGCATCACGTGCCAACGCAAACAAAGCCGAGAATATCAAATGACTTATTCAATGCAACATCACACTATCTTGAAAATGATTAATAATTTATTTATGATTTTTAGAAAACGTGGGCGAAATTTCAAATTAACTACTGCATTTATGGTATCCTTGGTCAAGAGCCTTGAATGCTGGTTGAAGAAGACTCCATGAGCGAACAAGTTTCTTTAATGCATTTTTTTTCACATAACCTTGATATTGAAAAACTTTTTTTTTGTCACAAAAGGAAGTTTTTTCGTATTTATTTCTCTTTATCACAAGTATTAATTAATTCATAAACATTAATAAGATCTCATTTATTATTTCAAACTGTCAATTGATTAGTGATACACAAGAGAAGTCAAATTAATATCCCAAATATTTAATATAACGTAGATAATAAAATTTAACACGCACAAGAAAGATTCATTGACACAACCCATATAATAAGAAGAGATTAATGAAAATAAAATTGGATTATTTTAAAATTTAAATACATAATTTTCAGAATCCATATTACCAACATTCCCAATCAAAGACAATAATGAACTGTTTGATAAGAAACTGCAACAACTAAAACAAAGCAAACATATAATTAAGTACTCTTCAAGCTTTGGTTTTCCAAATTCCAATCAAGCACTGCATTCCTCATCATCATATTCATCATCCCAGTCAGACACAGAAGCAACATCCTATGTTGCCTGCTTCACATTCACATTTGAGCCTGCAACTGGAACCAAACCCTAACACAACAAAAACACAATCTGAATACATATAAGATTTCATTTTTCAACCTTGTGAGCTTTGTCAAAATTTTGTGTCATAATATAATTAACAATTATTCAATTCTAACAATCTCCAAAACGCAAAGATCATTCATTTACAAATCCAATGCTTGCTAGATCCTTCTGCACATAGAAAACTTGTGAACAAGAGGAGAAAAAATCATGCCCAATCCAAACTAGTTACAAAATTGAAAGTTTCATGTTACCGTTAGAAAAAATTTCAGAGCCTCTTCTTTGGTGTGAGTATTGATGATCTTGAGGGCTTCCTCCTGCATAAGGATTTAATTTCAATAATGTTATTAAAAAATTACTTAACCTTCGCAAAAGGGGTGCAAATTCTTAAATTAAATGGTTTGGATCGATGTAGGAAAGGCTGCTGAGAGCTAGCAGAGAATCCGAATTCATTAATAATTGAAAAATAATGGTAATAGACAGAGAGAGAAAGAGAAAGCAAAGAGAATCAAACCCTGGCTGCATTGAGTTCATCCTCAAGTAAAGTCTTTGGTTCAGCAATGATGGAAGAGGTCCTTTCGAGTTTTGGGGAGGAGGAGGCATTAGTGTTGTTACTGGCTTCTCAATGATGATCTTGTCATTGTTCTTCTCTGCAGCTTGATCCTTCGTCATTTTGAGGGGAAGAGAGAAAAATACACAGAAACACACACACACCACCTGTGATTTGATGCCAAGAGAAAGAGAGAGTGAATAGAGCGAAAGGGGCGTGCACTCAATTTATTGGAGAAGGGTGCAGTGAAGAACAGTAAAAACGAGCATCTTTGACTGTCATTATTATGAAGAGGGGTGAAAGCTAGCTGTGGATTTCAACCGATGGTTGAATTGACGTGGCAAAGATGGCGGAGAAGAAGCAAAAAATAATATACAAATGGCAGAGTAAGATTTGAATATAGGCTTCTTTTAGACTCAAACAAAACGTGTGTGTATATGATTATGATGATACCACTCACGCACAATAGAAGCCAAGAAAACGTTCCGGATAGCTGTTGGGGGTTGGAAGGTAAATAATAATAATACAACTCATGTATATTCACTCCTAACCAACTAAAATAGTGAATTAGCATAATGGTTCAACACTTCGTCCCAAAAGCAAGTGGTTTAATTTGGATTCAATTCTTAATTCTTGTGAATAGGATTAAAAAAACTCATTGCTCAACCTCATACCGCTTATTGCACTGCGGAGAAGTAAGAGATTCGTGTCGCGGATACCACTTATTGGGATATATTGATTAAGACGAATATATATATATATATATATATATATATATATATATATATATATATATTCACTCTTATTTTCTCTTTCATCTTAATGTTATTTCTTCATATGTTTATCTTCTTTTCTTATCACATCATACAAATCGTATCTTTCACTTATCTCTCTTCTATTGTTATCTCTCTCATTTGGCTGAAGGTTAAAGAGTTTTGATATACTCGCATACACTCATATTCTCTTCCATCTCATTAGTTTCTATCCATTTTTTCTTCCTATATTTCTCTTATTTTCCTATCACATTACACATTTTTTGTCTCATTTCTCTTCAGGTTAAATATGTTCTAGGTCCCTAACATATAGGGGCAAATCCAAATTAGTCCCTAGAATTTTCTTTCATAACTTTTGTTCCTTGGCAATTTTTTAAATTCAAATAAGGTCAAATCACTATTTAATGCTTACGTTGTAACATCTCAATTTTTAGCATAGTTTATAAATATAAATTACTATCATTTAACCTTCAAAAGAATTTTCTTAACCTTAAATTTAAATAAATAAGTATATTGTTGGTCTTGTGATATGTTAATATGAGTAGTAATAAGATTTTAGAATTATTTTAGGAGTTCTATAGAGAAAAGAGAGAAGTTATAATCCTAAAAGTACAAGTGATTAAAATATCAAGATACATAACATTAAAATATAGTGTCAAATAAAATACATGCACGTTAAGGAAAGACATCATTTTTACCATTTTACAAAGAGAAGCCACGTGTGTGATTTTTAGTGATTTATTGTCTAAATATCTATAGTTAAAATATATTTAGTTAAAATAATATCAATTATCCTCATTTTTTTAAAATAAAGAAAGCCACGTGGTGGCAAATAGTCATTTATTAACCAGATATCTATGGTTTTACAAAAGATCTTTGATTAAAAAAAATAAAAAAATAAAAAAATGATGAGATGCCAAGTGGGTAGTACATATCAATCTCTAAACAATTATCTTTACCTCTCAAGCTACGTGTGTGGCAGTTAACAATAAAAGTACAAATAATATTACTAAACAAGCCACGTGGTAGCATACAACAATAGGAGATTATTAATCTAAGTAAATACCTCTTATTTTACAAAAGATCTTTGGTTAAAATATAAAGATAAAATGAAACATGGTGCAAATGCACCGACTTACCTGGGCTATAAATAGGCTAATGGGAAGTTTGCATTTCACAAGATCTTAGAATTGAAACAAAAGGGTGAGAAGAGTGGCAGAGAGAAAAAAAAGCAACGCGTACGTATGAGGGAGAATAGGAGGAGAAAGAAAAAGAGATTAGTGAGTAACATAGAGAGGAGGAAAGAAGGAGAATGAATGAAGAAGTACCAAGGTGATAACTTTATCTACTCCCTTTTAATTTTAGTCACTCTATCAACCTAATTTGTCTTAACCATATATATACTCTATTTTAGTTTTATGATCACATCTACTCTCTTTTATCTATCTCAACTTTACTTAATTATGTCCACTTCATTAATTAGAACTACTCTCTTTTGATAAGTCTATTCCTTTTTAGTTTTAAGTTTCTGTTTTATATTTCTAACATTAACTTTTATTAATATGATTTGTTATTATATTCCTATGCCTTGAAATGGTCGGCTCTGCCGCCTCTCTCTCTAATTACTTAAAAGTTCAGCTTATTACTATTTAGTTGTTTTACCTGAAATGAAAGTGGTCCTAGACGATTTCTCCGTTGTTTTAGTTTTATTCCATATTTTAAAGTTTGTACAATCCCAATTTAATTTATATGATAACATTTAAGAGATTGTGTAACATTGCGGGGCAAACCTGTTGACCTTTAAGACGACCAATATAGGCAAATCCCGAATGTTATGTTAAGAACAACACTGCAGGGCAAACCTGGATACTCAAAGGTCGGATCCAGTTGAAAGGCAAATCCTGGGTGTTAAGACATAAATATGAAATGTTAATTAAAACACTTTAAGTGAAATGATCCTCCAGCAGTTGAGGTGATCTAGTTGCATAGTACCTGGAACACAGGTTCCTAGGCAGGGGGACACCCTTGCATTCGGATAGAGCTCTAAGCCGCAGTTGGGAATATGCAAAAGTGGTCGAAGGGCCAAGAAAAGCAAGTGATAACAATGAATTAAAGAAGAATAATGATTCATAGACATAGGAATAGTAGAAACACCCCAAACACCCCTTTTTTCCTGCGGATTTGGCCAAATAATACACTGAACTAACCACCTAAATACACATGACTAACCATAAAGCACATAACCGTGTAAAGTTGAAATTCCTAAATTAGGGATTTGGCCAAATAATGCACTGAACTAACCACCTAAATACACATGACTAACCATAAAGCACAGAACCGTGTAAAGTTGAAATTCCTAAATTAGGGATTTGGCCAAATAATACACTGAACTAACCACCTAAATACACATGACTAACCATAAAGCACAGAACCGTGTAAAATTGAATTTAGGAATTTCAACTGAGTTTACACGGTTATGTGCTTTATGGTTAGTCATGTGTATTTAGGTGGTTAGTTCAGTGTATTAGTTGGCCAAATCCGCAGGAAAAAGGGGTGTTTGGGGTGTTTCTACTATTCCTATGTCTATGAATCATTATTCATTAAAGAATGACCTTTAATTTGAAAGAGGTTTAATTATATTATTTTCATTGGTGAAGCTAATAGTTATTTTGAAATGCTTACCGCTGATATAACTACTTAATTTATGTTTATGTAAGTTTTTCTTGTTTTTGGAGTGGGTATTGTTATCACTGAGAATTGTAAAATTCTCATTCCTTTACTTTCATGTTTTTTTTCAGAGAAAGAAAATAGTTTGCTTGAGACATTCCAGATAGTAGACGGGAGTATGTGTCATGTATGCAGGATCACAAGTAGTTAGTTACAGACACGTCAGGTAGTCGGATCATGGTCACAATATAGGTCACCACGTGTATAAGGAGTCTTTAAAATTATTTTCACTACTCTTACAGTGTACTTTGGAAAGAATTATTAAAATTAAATTGATTTGTCCACTCGATTTTTAGTATTTAAGTATTTAAACACATTTATGATTCTTTCTTTTACACATTATTTTAAATATATGTTATTTTATAGTGTACAAAATTAGGGGTATTACATACGTGGCCATATTTTACTTAGTCAACATCCAACATGTCATTTCACCTGACCCAAAAACCTGCCACCTCATCCTCACACTCCCTCCCCTCCCTCATCCTACTCCCCAAAGTCGTCATCGCATTACCTTATTCTCTCCCTCCCTCATCCACCTTCCTCCTCCCCTCCCTTTCTTTACCCAACGCAACCCTTATCCTCTCCGACTTGCACACACGTCGCTGCTAGGTACCACGACACCATCGATAGTTTATGTTCAAACATATAGTGAAATCGCGAGACTTAAAGAGAGGGATAGAGAGATATTGGGAGAGAGAGATAGAGAGGTAGAGGGAGAATGAAAGAGGAAGCCATACCATTGTAGGATAACAATTCGTAGAGAGAGATCGTGAAAGGTGAAGCTTGGAGGTTAGGACCCAGTCTCCAGTATGCACAGAGCTTAGACACATCAAGGTACAACAACCCTGGACGTGGTCGCCTTTTCCCGGAGGTGGAGCGATGGCGGAGATGGGAGCGGTGGATCTAATTCAAGATCGAGACCTTCGTAGTGTTTGTTAACGGCCTTAACGACGACCTTGTTAGTGGATGAGGAAGGGAGAGGGTTGATGGAGGTGGTGGAGGCCATTGTTGTAGCACAAAGGGATATTAGAGTTTTTTGAGATAGAGGGTTAGAATTGGGGGTGTAGTGGTGTGAAGATGGGGCCGAGTAGGGGTGTACAAGGGACGGGTTGGGACGAGTTTTGGTTAACCCTAACCCGGCCCTAAATATTGATCGGGTCAATTCATAGACCCTAACCCGTCCCTAGACCCGAAGCAACCCGACATTATACGAGTCCAATTTAGGACAGGTCTATATAGGACGGGACCGGGTTGGCCCGAGGGACAATAAGTTTAAGACTATTTGATACTAATTGTAAAATTTAAAGATAATAACATACTAAAAGAGTTATAAGTTGGAACTATTTTTTAGAAGAAATAAAAAGAATCCAATTCTTTCATAATCTATTGCACTTGAGAGGTTTACATTTTGTTTGATCATTTCTTCACTTGTCCCACATATGCATAATACACACACATGATTTTCTCTTGTTTGAGCATGAAAGTGTCAATAGTTTGAGCAACGTTTATTTAATTCATAAGGTAAATGTTAAACATTTTAATTTCATCTACATGGAAGATAAATTTGAGCACCATGTATCACATTTAAATCATTATAACAAATTAAAATTTTATAAAATATATATGTGGGACGGGCCGGGTGACCCGAGTGTCAACCCGAACCCGACCCTACTCGAAGTCGGGTAACTCAAAGATCAACCCGAACCCGATCTCTTTTAATGATCGGGTCGGGTTCAACCCGGCCCTAAAGGCTTGGGCCGGGACGGGTTGGCGGGTAGGGCCGGGTCTTGTACACCCCTAGGCTGAGGTTGTGGTGAGGGTGATTTCATCATTATGGTGGCATAGGGATTGATAAATGAACGGTTTATCCAATAAGGTACTTTTGTCAATGCCACTGTTGTCGGATCACTTCGGCCATCACCATTATGGTGGCATAGATATTGATAAATGAACAATTTATGTTTTGCAATTTGAAAATTATTTGAAATAATTATGAACATATCAATCAATTGGGTCATTGTAAAATAATTTTTTTTGCTACATCGGAAAGGTAAATTGCACCGCTAGGAATCGATCCCTGGAACTCCTCCTACCCAACCCATATGTTCTCCCAGCTCCTACCATTTGAGCTATCCTACGGGGACAGTCATTGTAAAATAAATTAGGTTTATTGAATTTTTATTTTATGTTTAAAGAAATGATTCAATGCAAACATTGTTTTATAAATTTAAAATATGATTTAATTTATATGCACCGACAAGTTAAAAAGTTTTACTCATGCATCCTGAAATTCAAAAGAGTATTTTTTAAATTTTTTTAATTCAAATTTAATTATGACTTTACAAATTAATGGATTCTAATTAAGTGATTGATTGTTACTTTCAAAAAAAAATGTGATTGCCAATGCATAATAATCAAACTCAAAGAGAATTAAAAAATTTAATAATGATTTATGATTGATATATCAATTATGTGTTTTAAATTTCATAGTTATTTAAATATTATATTAGATAATTAAGATATGAATTAAAGTATACATCTATCTATCTATCTATCTATACTACATATAAAGGGAGAGTTTTTGCAACCTTGAGGGCAAAACTGTAATTTAATATTTTAATACACATGGGTGGAAATTTTTCCATGGTCAAATACGTAAATTTGTTAGTAATTCAATATGAAATCAATCTTGGCCATTCATTGCTTCTAATCCTAACCGTTGGTCCTTTTATTATGAAACCCTTTGTATAACCTTTTCATATTCTTGACAGTTTTATTTGTTGCTTTTGTAACTCCTAATTATGGATTATGGTTACAAAATCACCAAGAGTCTCTTCCTTCTTCTCCCATATAAAAAGCATCTTTCCATTCCCCTTTCAAATCATTTTCATCTCTCTCATTTTGATCTTTAGCATATCCATTCATGTGCAAGTAATCTTTCCGATTTGGATCCTCCAACAGCATCATTCCATCACAAGAAGATCTTCCATCAGGTTAAAGAATTTTATTTTGCATCTTTTCTTTTCTATTGGTCACTTCTTTTTCATCATTTTTCATTTTCAGGCATTGATGTTTTTCTCCATCATCGTGTTCAATCCGGTAAGAGCCCTTCTTTTTTCGCCTTATTTATATCTTTCAATTTATCTGTTCTGATTTTTCCATCATTTCTTCTTCAGATTTTGTTCTCATGCTACGTTCTTCTCAAACGGTTTTATTTTTTCCGATTCATTCTTCTCATTCTTCATCTCCCACTTCTGTAAGTTTCAGTCTTTATTTGCAATATGCATGTTGTTATCACTTATTCAATAGATGAAAGTTACTCACTTTATTTTCCTTTTATAATTTATGCATGTTTTGTTCTTTGCTATTGATTAACTATTATTATCAAAAATTATTTTTCTTCATAAACTTTAAAGTCATCTCCTTGGTTATTTCTCTAATTGTGTTTCATTATTTTTCTTGCACAATTTAATGATGTTTGCTTCCATTCTTTGATAGTTTAATCTTCAACCAATGTGAGTTTCTTGCTTTTTTTTTAATTTTGATTAATTTTTTATCAATTAGTTGATCAAATGATAATCTTTTCTTCTAATTTGGTATAATGAAGCATTTTTCCTCCTTTTACATTTCATTGATTTAGTTTCAATTTGTCATCTTCATCGTCTTCATTAAGTTTAATCCAATTTATGTCATTTACACTATGAATGTGGTCACTGATTTTACATTATTGTTTTCGGTTTAATTCTACCTTCTTATTCCTTTTATCTATCAACTCTATTTGTTGAGTTTTATTCATTTTTATTTAAATAAAAATAAATTAAAAAATTGAAGGATTAATAACATTCAAGTTAAATTATTTCAATCTTAATTTTTTTGTTCAAAAACTCAATCATAAAATAAATAGATTATTTTTTTTAAATACTTACTTTTAGTTTCAATTAAAATTCATTTCCCCATCGTTACATACTTATAGTTTTAATAGTTTTAAAAATCAACTTTATTATTTTTTATGGTAATTATCGTTGTTTCATTTTAAATTTAAATGTTTGTTCTACTGTTTCATTTTTAATAAATTTAAACATGAATTTTATTATTCTTTATTATTTGAATAACTATATAATTGGTATAACACAATAAGTATTGATAACTTTTTTATAAGAGAAACATAGATGTAAAGATGTTTTTAAACACATTATTATTTGAACTATTTGTTGAAAGAGGCACACCATTCACCTTACCCACACATGAACGAAGAATTCTAGGTTTCAAGGGACGAGGTTTTTGGCTTTTGAGCGCTATTGGATTTCATCTGCATGTCTGACATTATGTAACCAATTATATGACTAGAATATGGTACTTTTTAAATTTAATTGTAATGCAATGATATGCTCCTTCAGTTTTGGAATCTTTGAAATGAAAACTTATGAGCTTCTAAGTAAACAATGTTTCATATATTTGTTTATACCTATGAGCTTTTAAGTAATTATACATATTATTTCATATGTGATTTTCAGAACGGTTCGATATTTAGCAGACTTTTAATCTCAGCCGTTCGATATTCCCCTTGAATTTCCTCCATCAATGTTAATATATAACTTTCGATTATTAAGCTCAAAATTATTTTAAATGAATTTATTATTATTTAATTTATATGAGTTATGGAATGTCATAGGTCAAAATTAACATTGAATATGATATTAGTTATGAACTCCATAAGACACATATTATTAGTTTAGATTTGTTGAAGTATTAATCTACTAATAATTAATATTAATAATAAACCTTAAAAGTTAAAGTCACTCAATAAAAAAACTTCCGTCTTCCGATGTATCGAAAAAAACAAAATAAAAAACTTCCCTATCCCTTCCTCTTGAACTTCTTTCATCAATGTAATTATATAGACTTCTACTATTAATTGAAAATTCAAAAAGGTATGCTTAATACTAAATAAGATCTTACCAAAAGAAAAAAGGACAATCACTAACCCTTTTCTCTACAACTATATAAATTAATAAGTGTCAATAATCATTCAACATTTGCACTTCACATAAGTTTTATTGAGGTATTTGCTTTTATTTTTTCAATGACTCAAGCTTCAAGACATTTTTCCAGTACCTATATCCAACGGCTAGCTATTGATGTATTAGCCTAGAATGTTTACATATGTTCTAACATGCATTTTATTTCATGATGATCTTCAACTTGATTTCATCATGTAAAATTGAAACACCTAAAAAATTATTTTCTCTTTGATTTGCTAACTTTTTATTATGTAGGATGACCCAAACAGTTTGTGTGTTCCATATGTGGGAAACAAGGGATTTCAAAAAACCTCAAATTGTTAATAGTATTGAACTGCTCTTAATCGTTGAAAATGTATTCAATTTCTATGTTTTCCCCACTTTCATTTTACCTAATTCAAACTATTTATTTTTACCATAACAAAGTGTATTTTTAAAATTGTAGTTTTTCAAATGCCACAGTTTAGTGACACACTATGTGTATGACAAGTTTATGCGATTCAGAATTTTATGGTTCAAGCATCTGCTAGAAAATATAGAGTTACAAAGCATAGATGCATGATTACTTGAACGAGCATTTCAAAAACTGAAGAGGCTACAAGTGACACTACTACTATAGCAAAATATGATTTTGGTACCATTTAATATAGTTGACATCATTTTCATGTAATCGATTATCTCTGAAGAAACCAAGGTTTATAGTGCTAATTTATTTTATAAAAGAAAGCACATACAATACTGCATGGCAACTAATTTCATCTTCTTTACAACAATAATCCATATGGATTAACCTTTAACATTGCTTCCTTAAATAGATGACCCTAATATTATGTTGTTTCTAACTTTTTTTTCCCATTCTTCATTACTTTACTTTGCGTTGCATCGTTCTCCTCAATAGCCACTGAAACTCACAATCCCCAGTATGCATATTGCATATATACAAAACTTTTTTCTGATATAACTTTCAGATGTCCATGTTCACAAATAAGTATTTGTAACTTACTACTTCTCTTATTTTTTCCTAAAAAAATGAGAAGGTCCAAGTTTTCTAAGATTGCAAAATTTTGTTTAGACGGGTTTAACTTGATTTCATCCTACTTTATATTGAGTTTAATATGAACAAACTATGAATTATTTGTAACCAAATAAAAAAAACTATGAATTATTTTTTTTTTACATATTTATTACTTTCAAGTTTATTTAGCAACATTAATATAATTACAATTTTTTATCAATGCTTAATTTTAATTTTATGATAACGAATAGCAAAATCTAATATTAACAAAGTACACATTTTATATTTAAGCACATCTATTATTGAACTCATATGAGTTATGAAACTTTATAGGAAATCCCCTATCCATTTACCTTTGAAATTCCTCAATTAATGTTAATTATTCTATACTTTTATACTATTAACCTCATAATTATTTTAAAATAATTTATTATTATTTAATTCATATGAGTTATGGAATGTCATAGGGTAAACTTGATATTAAATATGATATCACTAAAAAAAACATACATAATAAATACCACAAACATGTGATGCAAAAAAAAAAATATATATCTCCCCTTGAACTTCCTCCATAATGTTATTCTATACTAGCTTTCTACTACGAACCTCAAAATTATTTTAAATAAATTTATTATTATTTATTCCATATGATTTATGAAAGGTCAAAAAGTACATTTAATATTAAATATGTATCACTCAAAACAATTATATATAAATACCAAAATAATATCACAAACATGTGATGCAAAAGAAAAAATCATTTCTATCTCTTTCCCCGTGAACGTCCTCCATCAATGTTAGTTTACAACTTTCAACTTATTTATTATTATTGTTTAGTTTATATGATTTATGGAATACCATAGGGAAAATTTAATATTTAATATGATATCACTAAAAAAATTCATAACTACCAAAATAAATACTACAAACATGTGATGCAAAAAAAGAAGTAAACTATCGGTATCCCTTTACTTTCTTCATCAATGTTAGTCTTATAACTTTCTACTATTAACCTCAAAATAATTTAAATGGATTTATTATTTAATTTATTTGAGTTATGAAATGTCATGAGATAAAATTAATATAAATATGATCTCACTAAAAACACATATATTAGGAATTTCATAAGACACATATTATTAGTTTATGTTTGTTAAAATACTAATCAACTAATAATTATATTAATAAAAAACCTTAAAATTTAGTGGTCATTAAATAAAAAGACTCCCCTAACTCTTCCTCTTGATCTACCTTCATCAACGTCATTCTATGAACTTATACTATTAACTTCAAATTGTTTTACAAAAATTTATTATTATTTATTTCATATGAGTTATGAACCCCAAAAAGACAAAATTAATACTAAATAAGATCTTACAAAAAATACTACTTCTATCTGTAAAGTACAATAAAATTGTTATATTAAAAGAATAAATCTAAAACATCAATTAGATAAACAAGGACAAACAGCACAAATAAAAAAAAACAAATACACTCATAAAAA
Organism: Lotus japonicus; assembly: GCF_012489685.1. Taxonomy (NCBI): domain Eukaryota; kingdom Viridiplantae; phylum Streptophyta; class Magnoliopsida; order Fabales; family Fabaceae; genus Lotus; species Lotus japonicus. Next base: position 80,058,143 of record NC_080041.1, read on the forward strand.
AACGTACGACAAAAAAAAAAACAAATACAATCAAAAACATAAATTAACACTTCGACAAAATACACTTAACTTTCACAATTTTTTTCTTTATTTTTCATACGAATAAATAATTTAAGAAAGCCATAAAAAAAACACAATACAAAATAAAAAAGTATACCCCCGTGCGTTGCACGGGTAAAAAGTACTAGTTCTATTATAAATTTAATCTTTCTACGGGTTGCCTTTTCTCATCTCAAGACCGATCTTGTACTTCCTCTAAATATAAATACAGTAATAAATCCTAAAAGGATTTAGCCTGTGCATATATATTCTTGTGTAGTATATGGGTCTTTATGTAAAATAAAAAATCAATTTAAATTAATATTATATATTATAACTCCATCTATTTGCTTAATTAGTAACTATATTTTACCAATGGTGGAAGAAGCCTTCTGGAAGTGGCACTTATTTAGCTGTTGTACTTTTGTTCTTTTATTTCTACTTTAATTATGTTAGTCTTTTTTTCGTTCGTTGAAATGACAATAATGTCGCTGATTTTCTGGTTAGGAAGATTTTCACTTACGCTGATTCAGTTTGGGTGGAGGAGGTTCCTCCAAAAGTGTGAATGCTAATGTACTGATTTCTAGGCCTTCCTCTTCATAATTTAGTTGAAGTTCTTTTTTTTTTACAGTAAACTTTTTATTTCTATTATTTTTTTAGAAGATATTAATTCAAATTGAAATTTATATACCTGAAGGAAAGTAATTTTTTTTACTACAAACTGAAGGGTAATATCTCATGTTCCTGGCATAGTATCATCTGTGCTAGGGACCAATGGAGTGGAGGTTTTTCCTTCATTTTTTAAATGGCAATTTATCTCTATGGTACTAAAATTGGTTGGGCTTTGGAGTTCAATCTAACTTTGCACCTTTTTGTTCAAATTAGTGACACAAAGTTGCAGGTGAAGGATGTATGACTGATTTACTTCTCTATTTTAGTGTTCTCCTCCGAGGCTTTCTTCTTTTGCTGGGAACCATGGCGACTTTGCAGGAGGACTTTGAAGCGGATATTGAACTTGATGGTGCTACCATGGACCTATAATTAATTAATTTAGTGATACTACTTATAATTAATTTAGTGATACTACTTATAATTAATTTTAACTTATCTGAATGGATTTATCCAAAAGTGAGAATCATGTTCACTGGTTACAAATTGAATAGTTAAAATTAAGATAAAAGTTTCATGCCACTTGATTTATTAAATTTGCTTTATATAATCCATCTTTGTAAAATATTCCGTTATGTCATGCTATATGAAACTCTTACAGTTTTGTTGGAAAGAAATTGTTTAATGGTCCGAGACAATCTGTTTGGATGGGTTTTACAATGAAATAATCATTGTAGTTATGTGTATCTTTTTCTTGCTTTTGTTTTTGTTGGGCTTTCCATATATATATATATAAAGGAGACTTGAGTTTAGTTGCACTCCTTTACAATAAATGCATTAAATGATAAAACATTTTCTTTGAATATTAACCTTAAATAATAAAATAATTAAAAATTTTTAAGTCTTAATCTATTCCACTACCTACTAAAGGTCACTTTGAAATTTTATATTAAATAAATTAAATTAAAATATTAGAATTTAATAAAATTGTCCAAGTCATTAGCTATTCAACTACATACTAAAATTTAAAACTCAATTGAAATTTTGTTATAAATACATTTAAAAGATAAAAAGTTTCATTTGTATTATATAAATTGAACTAAAAACTTATCAATAAAAATTTCAAATCAATAAGTTATTCAACTACCAACTTTTTTTACGTTTGTTGTATAAGATAGAACATTTTTTTTTTGAAAACGTATAAGATAGAACATAACATGACAAAAGGCTCCAGGACATAACACTTAGTTCTCTAAAAAAGAGTGAAACAACACTCTAATAAAAAAATTACATTGATGTTTATCGACCAAAAAGTTACACTAATAAAAGTGCACATAATTTACATGTGAATTTTTTTAGTTATATAATAATAAAAAATATTAAAATAATTTATGTAAATAAATATCTTAATAAAACATGCATTGATTTAAATATATGTGTGTGTGTATGAAGGAGACTTGAATCATGACATTTAATACAATAGTAGAAATGAAATCCCCTACTCACTATCCTTCATGAAAGAAAATCAAATTTGCCTACATAATCAAATTAACATCAAGAATCAAAATTAAATAATAATAAAATATTAATTATTAGTAAATAATTTAGACAAAGTAGTTTTAAAATTAAAATTTTCGCAATAAGGTATTTGTGTATTATTTAAAAAAATTAGATATATTTTCTGATCTATAATATATTAGTGCAAATGACTTGAGAAGGCATAACAGAGGAAACTAATTACAAAAAAAAACTAAATAATTTTAAATTTAATAGATACTGTTTTACGCTATTAAGTTTTTTTTATAGAGCTATTAAAGTTATAATTTATTTAAAATTACTTTTTGTTGATAAAATGCACACAAATTATGTTATTATTATATCTTATTTGAAGATATTAAAACTTAATATTTATATACAAAAATTCAAAATTGAATAATGATTTTTCATATAAAAAATAAATGAATTATTTAATTATTAAAACTAATTCAATGTTAATTAGTAAATTAAATTATTAAATTTGAGTATGTATTGTTTTACACAAAGAAAACTCTAAATTGTCTCAACATAATTACTTTTAATTTTATAATTCTTATGGTTAAAATTATTTTAATATTCATTTGAAGTATAATAATTTTAATATAATGTTAAAAAATATTGTAAAAAAACCTGTGTATCGCACATGTATAATATCTAGTCTTTTTGACTGGTTCTGCATTAATTTGTGTGTTTTTTTTGTTAACAAGCTATTGGATTCCAATTATCAAAACAAAAACAATAAAGCTATTGGATTCCAAGATAATTGAATACAATAGTTTTCCAAACACACGAGTTGCTGGAGTATAAATTATTTAATTTAACGTGGGGAGCATGTATGTTAATGGACTTTTTTACATGATAAGAGTAACCAAAAAATAAAATAAAAAATAAATTATGATTGTCAAATAATAAATGATTATGATTTCTTAAAAATGTCATGCGATTTTTAAAAGAATCATATGACTTGATATTTTAATCTTAATTATTCATTATTTAACGGTTAAGATTTAACGTGTCCGTGTTTATTAAATATAGTCATGGAAGAATCCAAAAAACAAAGTCGGTTGGTTGTACAAAGCTCCCTTGTCTACTCATTGGATGTTCAACCAACTAACTTTGCTTTTTGGATTCAAGTTGGTTAAAATCTCTCCCCTCCCCCTAAAGATTTAACGTGTTTGTGTATTATCTCAACTCTCTCGACTTTTATATAACTGGGGTATCCTAGGGTTTCTCAAAGGCGTGAGATAATTACTAATGCGTTTTTTATAGATTAAATTGAATCATTCACATTCCACTATCCAAAAAGACACACAAATTCATTCTTTGTCAATTATTAAAGCTATGTGAGGACATGTTGATACCAAACAAATACTAACGCACATAAAAATGAAGGAAACTATTATATAGATTGAGATGAAAGTTGGTTCACGTTAGACTCAACTGATATTCAAACACGCACTAAAAAATTTGATCATTGTGATCCTTATTATTGACACCCATTTCTAGGGGGAGTGAGATTTGAACCTAGTTCTCCACCTTCAATAGAAAGGTTACCCAAAGATAATATTGCAAGTTACATCGGTTGGAAAAATAGTGAGTATTTCAAAAGTTCAAGCACCATTTACATGTGTTCACCGTCCAAATAAATGCCACTATCAAACCTAGATTGTATCACCCTTGTTTAGTGTGTTGCCGCCCTTTAATTAAAGGCTTGCCGCCCACATTTATGTTATCCACTATTTTGTTATTCACAAAGCCTTTGCCTATAAATACCAAGTCCATTTCTCATATGGAGATACACATATCAGCTTTATTTCCTCACCTTTTCTCTCCCCTCTACTTCTTGGGCATATTGAGAAATTGATCTCGCTAGTTCCGTGACCCGGTTTATTGCCGGAAGGGGCTGTTTAATCCTGGGGGAGAGTTTGAGATAATACCCGAATAAAACTCTCAAGGACAGCGAATTGATTTTCACGACTCAGCTTGTTTTATTGCAGATTCTGATTTGTGAAGGTGTACTGTTCGTGTTGTTACTGGTTTTGTTCCACCAAGGTTGTTGTTCGATTCGGTGTTCGCGTTTTTCATCCCAAAATTTCCAACAACATCTAAGAACATAATCTAGGAACAAAGCAGTCACGGGCATTATTGAGTTGCAGAAGCTATAACGTTTTTACTATCACTAAATGGTTCTGTTCATTTTGGGCAATAACGTGATTGGAAGAGCATCACACGAGTTCTATGATTTCTCAATATTCCATGTGAGACATACATGGAATTGAATAAGGTTCATTCCCTGTATTCTGAAAAACCAAGACAAAAAAATAATCTGAAAAATACTTATAATATCACATGATAGTTCAACGTGTTCCATATTGAAACCATATGTTGACAATGGGTGCCGGTGAGGGAGACGTTGAACCCGGACATGGTGGCTGTTGCATCACGCATTTCTGAAGATCAGTCACGACAAAGAATCTCCCACTAAAATAAAAGACAAAACTATAACATCATGTATCACGCTGAAAAGAGACATGATGTACAAAATGGGATGTTACCTATGCATATTTCTTATCCGCATTCAATGTTTTTATTTGGTAAAATCCAACTACATTGCTACAAGTTTTTAATTGCTGGAAAGTGGAAGACATCATATATCACAGAATTCAATTAACCCACCAGCAGATAGAAACAAATATAGTTCAGCAATCTGATCTGATGTAGGTCAAGTGGCACTATGGACTATTCAAGTATTCAGCAACGATTGATGGAAACATTTCAACAAAGGATCAATCAGCAAGAACTCATGTACTTTTCAGTCAAACTTATTTTAGAGACGGCTCTGGCCTTTTTCTTTGTCCTATCCATTATTCATGAACAACTTCACTAGATACTGTTTCATGAAAGTAGCATCACATATATTGCTGAAATTTTTAGATGCAGTAATTACAAAAATTGAAGGCTTAATTCAAATTTCAAAGTTTAAAATGAAGACATAAAAAATGAGGTGTGTATATATCATTGTTGCATAAGAATTATTTGATATTTCTTGAATAATTAAAAGCATAAAAAGTATAAAACAACTGACATTGACAGAATCCCATGACCCATACAAATAAAGCTAATATCCTCAGCAAACAGCGACATAGAGTTTACTAGAAAAGAGAATCTTGAAATGCCAATTCCATATAATAAAAACTTATGTGTCCTCAAGAAAATAGCAATTTGTAAGCACATAAAAATAAAAATGGAAGGACAAACTAAAACAGCCCAGTACATCCAGAACAGACTTGAATGCCTAAAATCTCAGCACCCAATGAGATAAGCAACAAGCATCTTCTCCCTTGAAAAACATATAGGGGAGAAGTTCAATTCTAATCAGCAGTAAGATATCTTCACTGCTGTTCATCGGGTTTTGCTGGTGCTTCTTTAATTTCATCTGCTCCATCATCCTGAAACCACACCAAAAGATAAACAAATATCAATACATTGATCAAGTACAGAAAATTTAAAACATTAGCATGTTTTGATCAGCTTCTCTTCTCACAGAAGCTTCAACTTCAGAATCAATTGTAGAAGAACTATCAAACATGCACTGTATGTGATTTTGGCAAACTCAAATCAATACCTGCATGTCGGAGGTCCAGAGGGTGAGGTTATCACGAAGAAGTTGCATGATCAAAGTGCTATCCTTGTATGATTCCTCTCCCAAGGTATCCAATTCAGCAATCGCTTCGTCAAAAGCCTGTGAATACAAAAGCAAAAAAGATTCTTCATGAGCAAACGATAACAGCCACAAAACAACTAACAATAAGGAATACTCTTGCTACTTGTACAAAAACATTTTCACAATGAAAAAAAGCTAAAAGAATGTACTCCCTGGGGATTACTTGATTACCAATTTTGTGTGGGTAAACCAGTAGTCAAATTTCTATTGGTTGTGAGCTATTTATTGGACTCAAAAAACATTTATTGTCAATCTACCCGCCAATAAAACCTTGAATACTCATTTTAGGTGTAGGTAAAGTTGCAATGATGGTGCAGAAAAGCAAACTATCAGTTCCGTATTCAGTTACTACTAGAATCCAACAAGTAACATCATCGTTGCTTCAACATTCATGAAGTGTATTACGGAGTTGCCATAAAGTTAATCCAATTAATGCACAGCAAGAGTTGCAGATTCCACCACAGAGGGCTCAATTCCTCCATTTTCTCAGTTAACATTCAAAAACAGTGATCAAAATACAGTGAACGAAATACAACCAACACAGGTCAAATGTTCAATTATTCAGTCTCGCGAAATCTAACCTGTTTTGCGAGGTTGCAGGCACGATCAGGAGAGTTGAGAATCTCGTAATAAAACACAGAGAAATTCAGAGCAAGGCCGAGCCTAATTGGATGAGTTGGTGGCAGTTCTGAATTTGCAATATCCTGCATTAACAGATAAACACATTCATTCATTAGACAACACAGAATCATCATAACAAAAGGCCACAATAGAAAGATTCCAATTCAAATTGCTCATAATGAAGAATCACAGATATCATTTCTTTCATCTGCAATTCAAAGTTCCATAGGAAAAAATTCAACAGAAGTTCATCATACAAATCAATTTCATAGAAGCACAGAGAACAGAGAATCTAATCTAGATTATGCTAATCAATAATCATGCAATTTGAAAAACAGAATAACACGAATTCATGATGTGAACTCCGGATCACAAATCTAGAGAACAAAACAAACAGATCTGAACCGCAAAATCGGAGAAAATTTTGAGAGGAAAAACGGTTAACCTGAGCAGATTTGTAAGCGGCGAGGGTGCTCTCAGCGGCCTCCTTACGCTCAGCGCCGGTCTTAAACTCAGCCAGATACCTATGGTAATCTCCCTTCATCTTAAGGTAGAACACCTTGGAATCACCGGAGGAAGCAGAGGGGATGAGTCGCGAGTCAAGAAGCTTGAGGATACCGTCGCAGATGTTGGAGAGCTCGGACTCGATCTTAGATCGGTAGTCGCGGATGACGGAGACGTGATCCTCGTAACCGCGGCTCTCCTCCTTCTGCTCGATGGAGGAGATGATGCGCCAGGAAGCGCGTCTGGCTCCGATCACGTTCTTGTAAGCAACGGATAGGAGGTTCCTTTCTTCCACCGTGAGCTCCTCGGTGTCGGCGGCGGCGGAGACTTTCTCCATGAACTCGACCATCTCCTCGTAGCGCTCGGCCTGCTCGGCGAGTTTTGCCATGTAGACGTACTCTTCGCGAGGCGAGGGTGCGGCCGCCATTGTTGAATTGTAGAGAGAGAAAGCGAGATCTGGTTCTAGAGAGAGAGAGAGAGAGGGATGGGGACGACGCAGGAGGAGAAGGAGAAGAAGAGAGACGGAGACGACGAAAGTGGGAAAATGATGGTTTTTGAGGCGAACTCGCGTCCGAAAATTACGTTTTGGGAAGCGTGGTGGGGTCGTTTTTTGTGATGTGATCTGGACCGTTGGATTGGTGTTTTTGTTATTTGTTGTATTTTGATTTTATTATTTATATCTGGAAATTTGGAGTTATAGCTGTTTTTGTTTAATTTTAAATTTTAAAAAAGGAAAAGAGACAGCTGTCAAACGCTGTGTTTTGATACTTTTTTTTTTTTTTGCGTTGGTGCCTTTGTCATTTGTGTTGTGAACCTCAGAAACCCCGGGAATAGGATTCCATTTTTGTAAAAGTTATTTTTGGTTACAAAATTTGAAGTTGGAGGATGGGGTTCTAGTTTAAGGAAAGAAAATTTAAGGGCTCAAATAGTATTTACAAAAAATTTGCATCTACTTCGCGCGTAACATCTTGAATAAGGTTTTTTTTAGTTGAGTTCTTAAGCTCAAATAGTTTGCAAGATATTTTGTTTTTTGAGTTCTTGGATTAAAAAATTATGTTTAGTCTAAGTTTGTTTGTGATTGATGATGTAAGCTCTTTCTCTATTGCGATCATGTCTTGAGTTTGTCTTGCTCCGTTGGATTCAGGAGTTTTATGGGTTGTGTATACTGGACGCGGGCCAAAAGGCAGGACTAGTTGATAAGTTTGTGAGTTGTACTCTTTTACGTCAGGATGAGATGACTATTTGCAGCATTGTATAGGAAATAAATGAGTGGTGGGCGCCCTGGGTGTGAGGTCTATCTTTATTTTTACTATTAGTTTTGGTTTAGGTCCTCGATTTTCCTTCATTGAGTTTTTTTCTTTTTGGGTCGTGTGATTTTTGTTATTTTCTCTTTTGCATGGTAATAGGCAGTTGTGTATTGCTTTGGATAGTGAGAATTTTTATTTTTGTTATCATTTTGTCATATTCATGAGTTTAGTATTTTCCCTCTACTAATATAATTGGATGTAAGAAAAAATATTCTCTTAGAGCAACTCCAATGCCAAATTCCTTATTTGGTTTCTTAACACACTATTCAGCACTATTCTACACTATTCATGTGGGTCCGTACTGCCACATCAGACTTAATGAACTCCTAAAGAATTGAAGCAGATTTTGCTCCAACCCATGGTTTCTTAAATTACTATTTAAAGGGTCACACCCGTGTCCCACCATACAACATAAATTTATAATATTTATTTTCACCCAATTTAGATTTAAAATTTAATACTAAATCAATACTTCAACTAAAAAATAATTTAATTAATATTTAATCATAAAAGCGGTTTAACCGGTCAATTCACACTCAAACGCCCAGAAAACCGGTTCTAGCCGGTCTAAACCGGCCTGGACCGATCAATAACAGTGGGATGACCGGCTAAGCCGGTCAACCACTATATATTCTATTTTTCCTCACACCCTCCTTTCATTCTCAAACCCTAGCCGCCGCTCCTCTTCTTTTTCCTCTCTTCTCTCACGCTCTGTCACCTTCTCCTGATTTCTCAGTTCAAATCAATCTCTCTTCTTCTTCTCCGGCAGCTCCACCCCTCTTCCTCCTCTCTCGCTCACCCACTGGCCAAAACCCTTTTTCGATCACCCACTCGCTCTCTCTTCCTCCTCTTCCGATCGCTCTCTTCCTCCTCTCTCGCTCACCCACTCACTGCCTCTTCCGGCCACGCCACGCTCCGGCCACGACGCAGCCTCCACCGCCCCTCTTTCATGCATGCAAGTCGATTTGAGGTGAGTTTATGTTGATTTTGTTGATTTTCGTCAATTCCTTTACTCTTCTATTGAATTTCTCTCATTTCCCTTCCAGATCGGAGCAAAAACGACCAGATCGGAGCTCCTGTTCTTCCACACAGTCAAGATCACACCCTTTCTCCTTCTATCTTTTTTTTTCTTTTTTCCATGTAAAAAAATTCATCTTTTGTAGTAAATAAATTTGTTCATCTTCTTTCTTCTGAACATTTCATTAATAATTTTGTAATTATTTTATTGTTGAATAAAATTTCTGGAGTTATGGTTTAAGAACAAGCACTGTGTTGATATTCCTTCATTCTGTTGCCTTTCCCTCTGAATTCAGTTGAAGCAAGTGAGAAAAAATATTAGCTTTTAATGCTAAGAAACCAAAAAGCAGAGTTCCTTGTGGAAGGAACTCTGCACTGTTGCTAAGAAACCAAAACTGTCAAGTAGGCAAACTCCAATGCAGCCACAAAATAAGAAACGTTTCTTAGCAACTCCAGTTGGGTTAAGAAATTAGCGTTGGAGTTGCTCTTAGACTCTGTCATGTTTTATTGGTTATTTTTGAAAAAGATTGAACCGAAAAGTTCAATTAATAATGATGAGTTTTGAATGGAAAAGGAATGGGCTGGATTGGTTGGTAATGGGCCCGGTTCAAGATAGGATTCGACCGGCCAATGCTTGGGCCCTTAAAAGTGCTTTTCTTAAAAGTGCTTTTTTTCAGAGTAACTTTTTCTTTCTTCGGTCGTCGTTAATTAAGAACATTGGAAGTGGTAGGTGGGGGCATTGTGTTGTTGCTATTAGAAATTAGGAGGCCTATACTCAACCACAAAAGCTAGCTCAAGAGTTGAGGTTTGCACTACCCTTATAAAGCTTATCTTGGCTCTATCTCTAGCCAATGTGGGACTTCTAACACACCCCCTCACGTCCAGGACTGAACAACCTGGAACGTGGGAACAACAACAACGAGTGCCCCAAATATGGGAACTCTCCCCAACAAGTGGTATCAGAGCCGATGGTTCGTGGGACCATGACGGCTCCTTGTGTCGAAAGTCTTCCTAGCAGTGTGGCTAGGTGGCGGGTTCCGTTGGCAGCGAACGGCGGTGCAAGGTGGATAGCTTCCGCAGACGGGAAGACCATGGGTGATGTGGTTGAGGGACTCACACTTGAGGGGGAGATTGTTGGAATCAAGTGTTAGGGTCAAGTCCCACATCGGAGAAGTCAAGGCAAGAGGGAGAGTTTATAAGGAGATGTGACCCATAAACCTAATGCCTTAAGGTTTTGGGTGAAAGATGTGGTGTCCAATCCACTTTGGTGTGCTCATGTAAGCCCAATGTGATGATCCCCCGGTTTATCCTCTTGCGGCCCAACAGTGGTATCAGAGCCGATGGTTAGGCGATCATGGTGACGGCTCCTTGTGTCGAAAGTCTTCCTAGCATTGGTGGCTAGGCGGCGTGTCCCGTTGATGGAGATCTAACGGCGGTGCAAGTAATTGAAGGTTTGCGCTTGAGATGGACTCACACTTGAGGGGGAGATTGTTGAGATGTCAAGTGTGAGTAAAGAAGTCCCACATTGGATGGTTAGAGGAGAGATGAGCACTTTATAAGTGAGAGAACTCATACACCCATTGCCTTAAGGTTTTGGGTTAAGATGTGGTGTCCAAGATCTCTTTGGTGTCTCCCCTCAGCCTTGCCTCATGGGTCCTCGCCGTGACTCTCCCCAACAGTTGCAGGCACAAGTCACTTCCGCATCTCATTGTCTGAAAAATCTGGTACCTTGCTTGATACCTCTTTTCAATTTTTGCGATAGGATATCAGTATCTATCACAAAATTTCAAACTAAAATTGTTCCATGAATGATCAAAGGTAAAATTAGTGGGAGATTTTATAAGGAAAAATGCTCTGTGCAAAAATCACCACTAATTTACAATTTCATAATTTCACCGTAAAAAGTATCAATATTAGCATCGGATTCTATTAGCAGCGGCTTATAAAAAAAATTAGCGGTAGATTTTATTTCCATCTCTAAATTATATCACGCTGATGTTAAAACATTTGTTAATATTTACATGCATTAGTGACGAATATTAAAGATGAAAAAATATATGTCGTTGTAGATTGATTATAATTAGTGATGATGTATTCGACGAAAAACATCCTGATATAAAATTCATCACTAAGATTTTGTGATGTATTCAAATATTCGGTCGTAAAAGTTAAAAAAAATGTGGAATTGGGGTATTTGGAGAAAGGTTAGTAGAATAACTTTTTTACCCTCTTAAAATTAAGGAAATTACACTCTCTAACCCTTCTCTTCCTCTCGCTCAAATCCTTTGTCGCTCTCATTTTCCAAGAAGCTGGTTCATAATTTGCGTTACCATCACCGATTCTTCCAGAATCTCCACTTTGACAGGTGATTCCTTCGCATATCTGCAGTGTTGTGGTGTGTTCGGATGGATTTGTCTCTCATTCTCATGTTCCTAGGGTACTAGGTTACGGTTTTATAGCGTGTTTTAGTTCCCTGTTTGTTTGTTGCACTAGATTCAGATTCAGATACTGGTTTTATTGTTTTTTCTTTTTGTTCAGACTGCGTGAGCTGAAAATTCATGGTTACTGAGAAGTGTTGATGTTAACTGTAGTGTGATTATCCACAAATTCAATTTCAAATGTTAGTTCTATATCAACATAATGATTGAGAAGGGTTTGAGTTTGACCCCAATGATTTTCCTTGCTTCTGTTGATAGCTAACAGAATTAAGCTAGCAAAATGTAATGGAATTTATGCCTTAGATATTCATTCCTGTGACTGGTGTAGTTGAGCTAAGTAATGCTATCAATCATGGAAACTAGAGCTTACCTTGGTGGAAAGGACAACCATGCCTTAGTGAGTCTCTTCATGAAAAATGTTTGGATACACTAAGTTTAGGACTCTGGTTGCACTAGTAAACCCAGTGAATCATCATCATTCATTTCAACTCTCACCCAACATTGATTTAGCTAGGCTCAACATTGAAAAGGCGAAGATACATGGGCTCCACTGAGTTCTTCCCTGATGATATAGGAAATATACTTCTAAACAAGCTTAGCTTGGGGAGATGGGTGACCTAATTTTGTGCTTAATGTTGACAGCAGTGTTGTCAATCTCGGATAGCAGCCAACCACAAAAATACTATTGCGGTATAGCGGGATGGCCGCTACGCTGAATTTTTTGTATGGTTTATATAATATAACAATATGCATATAAATGATAAAAATACTCGAAATTCATGGCACTCATAATTAACGAAGCATGAAAGTTCAAGGTACCCAAGAAGCTTAAGTCTCTAATTCTCAAGCTGTACTGCCTAAAAACATGAAAGTTCTATATCACTTCTTCTTCATCCTCCTCCTACTAGACCAATTTCAGTATGTTTCCCGAAGCAAAAACCCTGAAATACCTCCCGAAAATATCCTAAATGAACTTTTTGTGGGTTGTTTTTGGATTTTTATCAGTTCCACCAAATAGCGCCGCTATGGCTGCTATTTCCTTCGCTTTAGCGGCCCCAACAGCTGCTACACCTAACTGCACCGCTACGGCTAGGCTAATTGTTGTGAGTTCATTTAGTCCTAGGCTCTGTTTAATTTAAACTTTCAACCTAACTTATTCATTGGCTAGGCTATCAAAGCTATTGCCTCTTTCTGAGTTCTCTGTCCTTTTTTTCTATCTGTATATCGGAAGTCCCTGTTTTCTTTTAATATCAATATAATGAGTGCTTATCTTGTTGCAGCACTGTAGCTACTTCTCAGAGCCATCTAGGTTTTGAAGATAGATATAATGTTCTGACCTAGCTTCTCACTGCAGGTTTTGAAGAGAGATCTTGGAAGGGAACTTGCCTAAGTTCATCTATTGTTTGACCTACCTTTGGTAATGCATGTTACTATTCTGGTGTTATGCATTTTATATATTTATCAGTGTAAATTCCTGATACTCTAAACTTTCCCACTCCTCTTTCAACAGACAAACCCCACAGACACTACTAACACAAACAATACCCAATCTTTTTCTGTGTTTTCTTCAAAAAATAAAGAATAAAAAAGAGAAAGACTTGGGAAATTCCGGTGAAACAACCACCGCTTCTTACCGCGTGATTGTCATCGTAATCTGCCATTCTCCCTCGGTTACCCATGAAACGAGGACGGGAATCTCCTTCAACCTCTTTCGGTCCACCTCAATCCAAAGCTAGACATGATCCTCAAGGTAACTTTTTCATTGCCTTTTGCACCATCCATTTGTTCCCACATTTTAATTTCCCTATTTTGAAGGGTGATTTTGGCTGTATGTGGATCTGGGGTTCATTGGTTTTGGCACTTCAGGCCTCCTTTGGTTGTTCATGTACCAATTGAAAGTAACGGGGAAATAAAAAAATTATGAGCTTTGTATTGGACATGAGCTTCGTTTGTTGTACTGGGTTGATAATTTTTTTGATACTAGGTTATGGTTTGGGTTGTAAAGTTAATAGTAGAGGTTTTCTGCTCCTGGTCTGTGTAATGGAAATCATAGTTGCGGCCATATTTGATTAAAAAATTACGTTGAACATTGCTGGGTTAACAATTGAATGTAAATGAAAGTTCGTGCTAATTTTGTGGTTATAAGTTCCTGCATGTATTGTAAAGGGTTTGTATGATTCAGTTGCGGGAAGTAAAGGAAAGAACTTTCTACCACTTGTAAATGTTTGATGAGTTTTTCAAGTTGCTATCATCTTTATTTTTCTTTCCTTCCTTGGTTTTCTTCTGGAAAGCTGATTTGGGGCTGTGGTTCTCGTGCTTATTTTCATTTGTTTCATCCTGTATAGGTGATGCAAACTTTCTGGAGGATGAAATTTTTGCCAGGAAAGTGGCTGATCATTACAGTGCAAGATCTAACCAGACTCTGGAAGAACGGGAGGCTAGTCCAATTATTCATTTGAAAAAGCTCAATAATTGGGTATGTGTTCTGTTGTGTAATATATGATTTGTTGCCACCAGAGTATTGCATGATTGCTGACAAATGGCTTTGTCAATTATGTTGTTATTAACAGATTAAGAGCGTCTTAATTCAGCTCTATGCTCGTCGAGGAGATGCTGTACTTGACCTTGCATGTGGCAAGGTGTTAATGGTCTTCAATTGTTGTTTATATACTACAAGTCATTCCCAGTTTCTTTGCTAAGCATTCAAGTTTATTTTATAACCATTCACCAGGGTGGTGATCTTATCAAATGGGACAAGGCCAAAATTGGATATTATGTTGGTATTGACATTGCTGAAGGCTCAGTAAGTGTTAAAATTTAATGTAATTCTCCACCGGTTTTCCTTGTCATTGTTCCCATAATCAGTTAACATCAAAGTTCTTTGTAGACAACAATTGAAGTTGCACTTATCACTTAACCTTAGTTTTTGCATGATAGTATACAAAGTCTTGTTTTTTGCTCTATCTGAAAGTTAATTTCAATTTCTTCAAATTAGTACAATCAGTAATTTTTTAGTTCCTTGTACAATTCAAGTCTCTAAATATTTCGATTACATATTGTCAACTTCTTTGTTAGTGGTAGCAAGTTTGCCATTGTAAGTTGTAACTATATATTTCTGTAATTTTAGGTGATGAACTTAAATTCTATTGCTCAACTCCTTTTTCCATGATGAAACATTGTATACCATATTGTGTCAAACTATTTGTAATTATCATGTATTTCTAGTCCTCATTGTCTGTTCCCTGAATTCAACTATCTGTCTAGATCAAAGACTGCCGTACACGTTACAATGGTGATGCTGACCATCATCAGCGACGCAAAAAGTTTTCATTTCCTGCTCGCCTCATATGTGGAGATTGTTATGAGGTGATCAATATTTCTAATTTCTATCTTTTGAAAGGATCATATTTATTTACTTCATGCTTGATAGTTTAACTCGTGTTTTGGAGTGCACTTCATATTTCATCTGTGTTTATTCTTACAAACACTAATTGTTTGTTTGGAAACAATTGAGAAGAGAATGAAAATGGAAGATGTGAAATTGGAAAGAGATAATGGAACTAGATGGAATCTTCGCTTCACAACCTTTTCTCTTTCCTTCAGATTCACTCCCCTGAACATCACTCTATTCAAACTGACCATAAATACGTCAGCATAGTTGAAGCTGAAATTTTTGGCACTAAAACTTTGTCTCCTCCCCCCAATGACTTTTTTCCTTCTCTTTTTTTGTTGCTGTTTTCTTCTGGCTGTTCATGGTCTTGTTAGCAACTATACTTCCTTCTCTTTAGGACTACTAAGTCCTTTCCCCATTTTCAGATTACAAAATAATGTGTTAGTGGTTTAATCAACTGTGTAGGTCGACAGTAACCTTATAGAATAGTTGTTGATCAAGTAAATTAAAAATTTATAAGTGAAAGCTTCCTTTACAGAAAATGATCTTGTGATCTTCAGCTACAATACTAATTTCTGTATATTGTTTATGTTGAAAATGGGATTTGATTGTTCACATCATTGACAATTTCAGGTTCGGTTGGACCAAGTTCTTGCTGATGATGCACCTTTTGATATTTGTAGTTGCCAGGTGAATGATACGCTCTTAAGTTCATTTTAAATCATCCATGTATGTATGCAGAAAGAGAAATGATGTGTTCTGCTAGAAATGTAATTAATAGTTTTAGAAGTGGCCTCTCCAATGTACAACATTTGTTTTTGCATCAAAGTTGATCCATCTGTTCTTGTTCAAAATTCTTATGCTTTTCTTTTATTGCAATTATTATTTTGATTTATTTGATGTCGAATTTTGCTCTTTGGTCTTGAGTTTACTATTGCTACCCTAATTCAAATTACATAATTTAGTGATATGCCTTCCACTGTCTGTTATTTCTTCAATATGCAATACAAACCATACTGTTTCAGTTGGCGCAACATAATCTCTATACTGTTTATGTACTTTTATCATTTCATACATCTTATGAATATTCTTCCATTGAAAAGTGTTGGTTGGGTTCTAATCTGACAGTTTTCAAATACTGCAGTTTGCAATGCACTACTCCTGGTCTACAGAGGCCCGTGCCCGGCAAGCATTGGCCAATGTGTCAGCTTTACTTCGTCCTGGAGGAATTTTCATCGGAACTATGCCAGATGCCAATGTGATTGTCAAGAAGCTTAGAGCAGGTTTTGGTGCAGAACAGTTATTTTTATTCTTGTAGAATAAATTCAGTTGTTGACAAAGTTCTATGGTGTCAATTGATCCATGTAACTAGCCTTATCAGTGAGATAAGACATAGTGGTGGTTCTTTTAAAATAAATTAAATGGAAATTGACGTGTTTTTTTATGAAGCCAGTTCACAAAGGTTTGCTTATATGTTTTAAGATTAAACCGATAATACATAGGGATTTGGCCTTTGTCATGTGAATTTTCTCAAGACCAATAGAAGGCTAATTTGTTTCAATTTTCTATTCCGCTTATCATATTTCACTTGACATTTACAGTGGATCACCCATGTTGGTGCTATCTACTACAAAAATTTTCATCTATTCCAGGAATATCATTTTTCACTTTCACTCTCTTCACATTGCTTATGAGATTTTCTAAATTCAATTGAATAGATGCAGAATGTATTTTGTGTGAACATGGGCTTCGCAAATAAGATGGCTTTGAAGGCCTACTTTTGTTTGTTGTCGTAAACTTTTTATTATGAACAACAAAATGAAATGTACTTTGCTGTTTTTTTTTTATTTACCCTCTTTTGATAAAGAAGGGAAAGATAGAGTTTTATGCTACACATGAGCAGGACCGACCATTTTTGCCATTCTAGATTTGAGATGCTATTTTCTCTTTGAATTTGCAGCTGAAGGACTAGCTTTTGGCAACAGTTGCTATTGGGTGCGTTTTGATGAAGAGTTTAAAGAGAAGGTAATTTTGTTCCTAATCCTGCTGCTGCTTCTTTTATTTCTTAATAGGTGGAACATTGTGATTTCCACTTCTAACCTGAATTTTTTGTGTGATTCAGAAATTTAAAGCATCGAACCCTTTTGGAATCAAGTACTACTTCCATTTGGAGGTATCTTTTCTTTTTAATCTTTTCCCTTTTCCTAAGCATCAAATAACTGTTTTCCCATAACACAAGGCTGATGTGGACTTTTTATGTCAAATTACCATAAGATGTGTGTCTTGGTGTAAGCACATACTAGTGTACCTTTGCATAATAAGTGTTATCATTTTTTGGTGACATTTGTATCTTATTTAGATCTCCTTAACTCTTGCGTGCTGTTAATACTTAGGCTACCATTTAAGACTCGACTTCTTATTGCAGGATGCTGTTGATTGCCCTGAATGGATTGTCCCCTTCCATGTATTCAAGTCATTAGCTGAAGAGGTATCTATCATTATCTATGAAATTTCCAAATTTTATGGACACTACTCATCCACCCTTGATTGTCTCCCCAACTATCAAGATTAAAATTTATAGCTTTTTAAGTTTAACAGTTTGGAGGAGAATGAAAGAGAGGGGAGGGAAATTAAGGGGGGCCAAAACCCCTCCTAACTCAATTTTGTCTCCCCTCCAAAGTGGGAAGATTTGAAGGGAAATAATTCGTATGATAAAATGTCATCCTCATATTTTGGATTTCAAAATTGTATTTTTAAAGTAATGCGATAAATGTAAATTTGCTTTAAAATCCCTCTTCTTCCCTCCTCTCCTGAACCAACCAAGACAACAAAGGTTATTTCCCCTCCCCTGCCCTGCCCTCCCCTTCCCAAACCAAACACACACTAAGCATTCCAGTTCAAAGGCATGTGCGTCTAGATTATTCATGTAAATTTATCTTTTGCAGTATGGTTTGGAGCTTGTCTTTAAGAAGAACTCACATGAATTTGTGCATGAGTATTTAAAAAAACCGGAATTTGTGGAGCTCATGAGAAGACTTGGTGCCTTGGGGGATGGCAACCAAGACCAGAGTATGCCTATGCAGCTATCTTCTTTTCAATTTTCCATTAAATTTCATCAAACATTAGTTTTCCCTGACTTATTATGGGAACGCCCTTTTTAACTTTTCCTGATAACAAGAATGTGTTATACCTCCATATCAGGTACACTCTCACCTGATGAATGGGATGCAGCATATTTATACATGACATTTGTATTGAGAAAGGTGAGTAGCAAAGTACTTGAGGTGGCTTGTTCATGTTGTAATGCTATCTTATGTCAACTTTTTCTTCTAAAACTTTGCACAAAATATTTGAAACTGGTTTTTCTTGTGAACTTACAGCGAGGCCAACCAGAAAACAACCAAGCGAGAGGTAGAAGAGACCGAGGGTTGATGCATATTAAAGAGGAAGACATAATGTATATTAGCAATGAATAACTTGAATGAAAACAACCACTACCGATACGATGAGCTCACACTCTAGGCTCTTACAAATTCTTTTGCTCCAAAACATTGAAATTTCCAAGTCCACAATAAATAACTGACAAATTTTCTCCCAGGATTTGTGATACCATCTAGATGGGAATTGTGGCAATGTAATTTTTACGAACTCAATAGACGCTTCTACATTCCTTTATCATTGTATTGTGTTATTCATTCAACAAATGACACTTCATTATTATGTTAGTTTATTTATTTATTCAACTACTAAATTAACATAATAGCCATTGTAACAACATGTTCAATGCCACAAAGTATCAAGTATGACTTGATAATGAGATCCTATTGGCAAAAGTTCCTAAAGTGTCTCTAATTGAGTATCATTGTGAGTAAGAGAAGAACGTATGTGTCGAGACTAGTATGCTAAGGATATGAGATATCACGCCATCACAGGGGTACATACATTAGTTAATGCTTAATGGTGTACTAACCTAACTCACCATGAGAATGTTTCAAGAAATGTTATATGATACGAGTGGTTCTCATAGCAACAATCATGTAGTGGCACTTTAACTTGATGTTACTACATATACTGCAGAAAGGGTAGACTACAATGGTGTGACTCAAAGATTAAAATAACGACGATTTCTAGGTATGTTACAAACCAAGTGTAGAAACAAAATTGACTAGATAAAATTTGTCCTTCCCACATAATTGAAGTTATGTAACTTGTTCCACTTGATTGAATAAGACTGTTGTCCTGGATCGAGATCCGACCAGCCGGCCCAAAGATTATAAGGCGCGAGTCTACTAGTCACTAATGGGTCGAGGTCCGACAAGACATAGAGAACACTATGGTTAAACTAAGTATGTTATGTCATCTAAGCAATTAATTGGCGGGATTTGGGTTTGGCACCCCACCCTTTAGGCTACGCGCCCCAGCATTTTTTTTTATTCCAAAACTACCCATCGGTAAATGATTTGTCGATGTCAAAATAACAATCGGTAAATGATTTACCGTTATTGTTCCTCAGTATGAACACCTTTATCCCATTACCCAGAACACGAAGAACAATATCGGTTAATCATTAACCGATTCTTATATTGATATCGGTATATCATTTACCGATTGGTAATCTGGCAGTTTGATCACCTTTTCACCATTACTCCTCCCTCCACCAACCCCTCCACCATTACTCCTCCCTCCAACAACCCCCCACCAGCCCCCCATAACTCGCCCAAACTACCTTATTCTACCATTACTCCACTCCTCCCTCACATTTCACCTTCCCACCACCACCACCATCTCCACATTTCCACCACCACCACCACCACCACCAAGGGAAAGCTTTTAACTTCTGGTAAGTGGTGTTAGCTTTGGTACTTTATTTATAGTTAGTTGTTAGTTTAAGTAGTTAGTTTAGTTAGTTAAGTTGGTAATTTAGGCTGCTGAATCATGAATCGAATCGGTAAATGAATTGCCGTTAATGTATCGGATTATGATTTACCGTTATTATACCGGAATTTGATTTACCGTTATAGGGTCGGTTATTGATTTACCGTTTTTGTTCCAGGGATGACAGAGTCCTTTTTCTTTGGTGAATCACAATTGATACATGCTGCTGGATTGGAAAATGATAATCCAGAGGAGCAACCATCACTAGCTGAACCTCCGATTATATCTATAGATGTCTCTCATTTGTATCATACTGATCAGGTACTCATTGCACAAATTTTTGCATGCTTTGTTTGCTTTGTTTATGCCTTGTTTTATGCCTTATGCCTTGTTTATCCTGAAACAGCGTTTCCCTTTGAAAGATGATCTTATGAAAAGGGTTCGCGACATTTCTATGGCAAATAATTTTGTTTTGGTGACAACAAAGTCTGATAGTGGTGCGAAGGGAAGAAAAGAATATGTCATTCTGGGGTGTGAGAAGCATGGTGCGTATATTCCCTACAGAGAACCGGATCTTGTTGAAGGCAGGTGATACAAACCCGTCTGCTGCAGCAGCTGTCGCACATGTGTGTGGGCCTCTGAATCGCCATCACAGGGGAGGTTCCATACCTTCCCCCCAACAGTGGCCACCCTCAATGTCCGACGGTCCACGTACTGCGGGTCTGTGCGAAGAAGTGCCTGCCACGTCCAAGGAGCCTTGTGGTCAGGATAATGCGCAAGAAGCGACAGATCCTCAGGCCCCCCGGGAAACGGTGCCACCCTCTGGATGAGGTCGTCATCCGCACCGCCCTCTGCACCGCCCTCTGGCACCACATCTGGCATAACATCAGCAGCATCAATCTCCTCCTGCAGAATAAGAGGCTCCTCCTCCTCACCACTAAGCTCAGAAGAAGAAGAAGACTCCTCGCCACTAGGCTCAGAAGAAGATGTCTCCTGACGAGGTAACTCAGCCATCGGAGACAACGGAGCAGGGTCCAGCTCAGCCGGAGCCCTAGTAGCAGACGGAGCGGGGGTAGCTGACGGAGCCCCGACCGGAGTAGCAGATGGAGCCGGGGTAGCTAACGGAGCCTCGACCGGAGTAGCAGATGGGGATGGAGACGGAGCTGAAGCCTCTACCGCCTGAGTGGCTGCAATATGGTCGCCGCGCCTGGTAGAAGCATGCAAGCGCTCGTGTCGATCCGCTGGATCCTCACTAGTAGAAGCATGTCGTGACCTCTTCCTCCCGCCCTTCATTCTCGCTATCTGTGCAAAACAAACAAATTTAACAATACTTGTCATAATAAGTAAAGCATTTTCACATATGAGCATATCATTTGAGTCATTTTTTAACTTAATCAGGAAATTTCCAATCAATCGTTTAGCAACTAACCATAGGAAAAGGAAAATATAGAGAATTAGTTGTTAGTTTGCATGTGAATGTGATTAAATTAAATTTCTAGCTGTGTTAAGGTCAAGCAACCATCATCACAAGCAAAAAAAAACAATAAACAACTTTCCTAATTACAACACATGAAGCATATGATTTGAGCGCTTAATCTTTTCCAATAAACAATAAACAATAAACAACTTTCCTAATCACAACACATCAAATCTATCTTGATCTTTTCCAATTCTCAACAAATCAACAAAGTAATCCTGGAAGCTAAATACATGCCATGGTTAAATATTGGAAATAAATTTTGGAAGTCTGCACTGTCATACTGTCATATCGGAAAATCATTTTCCATTACCATATCGGAAAATCATTTTCCATTATCATATCGGAAATTGATTTTCCGATATTACAGTAAACCCAGAAACAGACCCAAATGCACCCCACTCGTGCCCGTACTCGTTTCATGGAATTTCAGGCAACAAAACACAACAAAACCTACCTCTAATCATCAATCAACTACCCTAGTGTTCAACCATTGACCTAATTCAAACTTCAAATGTGAAAATCATTGAAATCAAAACTTACCTTTTGAATGTAATGGAATGGGTCTTTGTGGGAGCTTTGATGATGATTAGAACCGACCTTGAGATGATTGAAGTGGTGGAACCGAGCTTTGAGAGAGGATGCGATTGAGGGAGGGAAATTTGGGTTTTGAAATAATGGGTTTCAAAACCCAAACTGTCGTGTTTATATGTTTTAAACACGATCGGTAAATGATTACCCGTTATAGAGTCGGGTAATCATTTACCGTTTTTAACTGGTTTTCTGGTAATTTCGCCCCCCAAGGTGGGGCGGGGGGCCTAATGGGTGGGGTGTTAAACCCAAATCCCTTAATTGGCCAGTTGTAACCATGGTTAGATGCTTATACCATGGACATTCAGTTGTGTAAGCATGCGTTTACCACCCTAATCTAAGCCATTGAGACGAGAAGGACCAATGATAAATTAAGTATAAATTATGTTTAGAATGAGAAACAAAAGTGTGTAGAAATATATATATATATATATATTATTTGTTGGTAGTACCTACTAACTAGTAAGTATGTTGCTTTTTTGGTATAAACTTCCGGTCACTTTTTGGATGCCGTTAGATTCGGGATTTAATAAGTATGTTGTGTGGGGATCGAACTTGAGACCTCTTCCCACACACTCAATCTGCGTTGCCAACTAAGCTACCCCCTCTTGGATAATATATCGTCTATCTCATTTCAACCCACTCATTTGTTTTATTTTTTTCCTCTAACTATTTCCATATTTCTAAGTGAAAATTGAAATTGGGTGAATTTTTTTTTTCCAGTTATATTATTTTTGGTTTCTTTTTTTTTTTTAACGACCACCTCAAAACGACGACGTGGAGTGTGTCTCTTCTCTCCAAACTCCATGGTCTATCTGTGTTTACAAAAACTAAGGATAAAAATTCAGTGGAAGCTTCTGCCACTACCTGCTTCCGGAGATGGGTTTACACGGTTGCCTCAACATCACAACCTTACAAAGTTTCAAGCTCGGTGCATTTCGCACTTACCCATCTTCACACCAAAGAACCAAAGCTCCATTCCTTTATTCGCAGAAACCATCATTGCCACGACCCATCAAAGCTCTCTCCACCTCCGCCGCCGCCGTTGAAACATCCCCGTCAACAACTGAGACTTCCGACGAAAAGGGTCATTCTCTTTTTCTCTTTTCGGTTTGGTTCTGGTTTCACTGCAACGAAACTGATTGGAATGGAAACTGTTGTTGGTGATGCAGGTGGGAAGCCTCAATGGAAAGCAACAATAGACTTCAAGTGGATAAAGGATAACAAGGAAGCTGTTGCTGCCAATATAAGGAACCGCAACTCTCATGCTAATTTGGACCTTGTGCTCCACCTGTATGACAGCATGTTTCACCTTCAGAAGGTTATGTTTCTTCTCTTCAATCGTCCCCTCTCTTTTTCATTGTCAATTCTAAATTATGAAAACACAGCAATGAAAAAAAAAAATTGGAAATTGTTGTGGTAGCATGTCTTAGAATTCCGGTTAGGCCTAACTCAAGCTAGCTTAGAGGTGAGGTTTGCTCTACCATTTGTTAGGACTTATTTGGCTATATCTCTAGTCAGCGTGAGACTTCTCAACATGATGGATTCAGTATATTCCATGATGAATATTTATAAATTAGTTGAATAAATCAATTTCTCTCTTTTAAAATAAGGTATTCAATTTAGAAGGAAAACTAAGGAATTACAACCATTGTGATTACATTATATACATCCACATGTATGAATAAAATTATAAAGTTGCTTAAGTCTTAGGTTATGTGTGGATATTTAGTGGCTAAAGTGCAAGATGAAAATTGATTCATGTTGCACTCATTTGCTATCCAAACACACACTTAACTGTTAATTTTTTAAGATATGACCATAATTATTCTCTTCTGCCTCTAAAATGAATGTCTCACTTTAGTTGAGACAAATCCTAAATATAATCAACTGCCAATGAAATGCTTGTCAGTATTGGGTACCATACCCTCAGTAGTAAGGTGGGTATTGGAGTAATGCCCAAGACTCTTTGTTATTAATGGCTTAGCTAATCTGTTTCTTACAGATAGCAGGAAGTTGAGAGGGTTCGTGGAGAGAGAAATGCAGTAGCTAATAAAATGAAAGGAAAAATAGAACCATCTGAGCGCCAGAGATTAATTGAAGAAGGTGCTCTTGGCACAGACCTTCACTCATCATGCTTCGCTTTGGTTTTCTTTGATTAAATTTCTTAAAACTGTCACATTTTGTCTGCAGGGAAGAAATTGAAAGAGGGGCTTATTGCTTTGGAAGAAGACCTGGTGAAGCTTAAAGATGAGCTTCAACAGGAAGCGCAGTCTATACCAAATATTACTCATCCTGATGTTCCGATAGGAGGGGAGGATTGTTCCACTATAATAAAGATGGTATATCAATTATCACAACTCTCTTCATTTTTTCTTCTAGAGTAAAAAGGTTGGTTGTTGGTCTTGTTCAGGCATCAATTTCTTTTGCTTAAATATTAATGTATCATGTGACTTTTTAGGTTGGCAGCGCTCCCAAATTTAGCTTTCCTGTCAAAGATCATCTCCAACTGGGAAAGGATCTTGATCTCTTTGATTTTGATGCTGCTGCAGAGGTATGCTATGATTAATTTAAGGCATTAAAGAATCATGTATTTGAAGCTTGGCTATTATTAGTGTCATTTTGAGGTGTAGGTTAATAGTATATGGTGTTAAAGGTTAATAGTCATTTTTATCCTGACTCGGTGTTGGAATTTATTTACTTAGCACTCTTATTATTTTCTTGGAAGTGAAGCGGGCCTTGGAGGTGTCATCTCCTCTTACATGAAAGTAACCAAGGATGATTTGTATATGTCATTAGATTGAAGAATTCTTGAACTTTGCAATTATGAAATGCTTCATGTCTGTCGCTGTTCTTGTGTCCGATATTGTTGGAAGACCTCATTCTAAGTGCTAACTTGGTAGTAGCTTGTTCCTTTTTTTTTTAAATCATGTTGTCATGTTGACGTTTGGATCTTAAAAGGAGCAAGGATATAATTGGCATGTGACTGTACTTTCTCAGATGAATCTAACATGCTGCTTCACAGGTTAGTGGGTCAAAGTTCTACTACCTGAAAAATGAAGCGGTTTTGTTAGAGATGGCTCTTTTAAATTGGACACTCTCAGAAGTGATGAAAAGAGGCTTTACTCCTATAACAACTCCTGAAATTGTACGGTCCTCTGTTGTTGAAAAATGTGGGTTCCAACCTCGTGCGGATAATACCCAGGTTTGTGAGTGAATATTTATTTGGCATTTAATTCTTTATCACTATGTGCTATTAAACTATTCTTCGGCTTCATGGTCATGGACATAGGATAGTAAGATACATAGCTGATGACAAACATGTGGCAACCATTTTAGCTGAGACAGTTTACTTGCTGTCAGAAGAACATTTATCTTCTAGAGTTCTAGTCCTTCCATGAGTTCCATCTTCTTTTATATTTTTCAAGCCATGAAACTTATATATCGGTTAGTCTTGTACTAAGGCCCAACCTTGTTTCATGATGCAAAGTATTGCAACATCATCAAGTTTTCCCTATAAGTCCTTCAGTTTCATGTTTTTTAGTTTGATGATTGAAGTTCATAGCTTCTGTTGATGTTTCATTATTTCATACCAACATCAAACAGATTTATTCCATCGAAGACAGTGACCAATGCCTTATTGGCACTGCAGAGATTCCTGTTGGGGGCCTTCATATGGATTCTATTCTTGCTGACTCATTGTTACCCTTAAAATATGTGGCATTTTCTCATTGTTTCCGTACCGAGGCAGGTGCTGCTGGCGCTGCAACAAGGTAATTAATTAACTGTAGAGCTTATTTTTTCCTTTCATGTCCCTAGCTATTGATTTGACCAGAGATTAAATCGTTAGTAATATCCAAACTTGTAATATAGGGGGGAGTTTAAACCCTTAAAATACTGCTTTGTTGCATATGTTGGCTAAATTTATTTAACCAGTTGAAGTTCCTATTTTCAAGTCCCATCCTACATGCCAATTTTAATGTTCATAACTATTTAGTTCTTCCAAATTTTTTGATATTGATCAATACTGAACAGGGGTCTTTATCGAGTTCACCAGTTCAGCAAGGTTGAAATGTTTGTTTTTTGCCGTCCGGAAGAGAGTGAATATTATCATCAAGAGCTCATTAAAATTGAAGAAGACATCTTCTCATCCCTTGGGTTACATTTTAAGTGAGACTTATTACTTTGTACATAGTACATCCTTCCTTCATAATTTAACATGATCTCATTACTGAGTTTATTATAACTGTGGGTTTTTCTGCAGAATTTTGGATATGGCTTCTGAAGATTTAGGTGCACCCGCTTATCGTAAATCCGATGTGGAGGCATGGATGCCAGGTTTAGAACGGTTTGGTGAGGTACTGCAACAACTCTTTCCCTTTCTTTCTCTTGAGACACATCTGCAAGCTTTGTTTGCTATGCCCCTTGGGCTGAGATTACTGCTTTCTCAATGTGATTATTAAATCATCTAAATGAATCACTGTGGCTGCATGCACTAGGGGAACTTCATTTGGTTTTTGTAACTTGTTAATTGTGATTACTGAAGCTTAACCATCCTTGAAAATCCAACTTACTGCACTGTTATTCCCTTGCAAAAGTCATGTGGCTTTCAATGTATAGCATGTTTAAAGCAGTTTAATTTCTCCTAGAGAAGCTACTCATAGAACTTAATTAAAAAATTACGGCGAAGCCAAAATTATGGTGGACAGAAGGAAAAGCTAAATGAAGTTGCTTCTGTCCACGACCCTTCACTGTGATTTTCTATTGTGTATTTAAACACGCACGAAGGATTTCTAAACATGCTTTGCTGAGCCCTTATTTCCTTGTATGGTTGTTATTATGACAGATCTCAAGCGCATCAAATTGCACAGACTATCAGAGCCGTCGGTTGGGAATCCGGTATCGTCCATCAGAAGCACTTGCACCTGGTCCAAAAAAATCTAAAGGCAACCTTGCTCCACCACAGTTTGTCCACACATTAAATGCAACAGCATGTGCAGTACCGCGGATGATTATATGCTTACTTGAGAATTACCAACAAGAAGATGGGTCTGTTCTTATCCCTGAGCCCTTGAGGCCTTTCATGGGGGGCCTTAACATTATAGCTAGAAAATCATAATATAATATATCATCATAACATTTGTTTGCATTTGATGGATGCTGTTGCGGCCTTAGATTGTGGTAATAGATGAGTTGAAGCAATTTCATTTGAATTAAAGTGGCAAAGATTAAGTAGTTATTTCTTCAAATAATAGGCTTTTCTTTTCATTGTGTAATAGCCACACGTATATAGAAAATACTCAAAATAGTGCATTTTTACCTTTTTATAAGTACTAATTTTAAGTTATAAAACTAAGGGTGTTTTTTTATTTTTGACACAGTTTGAGTGTGCTTCTAGTCAATCCACGTCTCTTTTGTCATTAGAGTGATTTTTTTTTTGCCAAACAAGAATTATTTATTGTTATCCTGTTTTGACTTGAACATGTATAGCTTCTGAGCTCAGAAATGAACTAAAACTAGTGAGTAGTTACACAATAGGAATGAAGAAATTACTTGCATCCATTGGAATCCCTTTGTAAAAAGGGGAATCATTAATAGCTAACGAATTTGGGTTGAGTTCTCAAACACAAGTACTCAACAAAAGGAAGCCTTAAAGTATGGTGGAAATTTTGCTTAAACCGGTCATGACCAAGAAACTACTGGTTTTGTTTGGTGAGTATGGAATATCCAACTTATCAATTTATCTGACAATCTTCTAGAGGCCCATGTAGGATTTAATAACTGGGCTGGAGCAATGAACATATTTGAAGCGGCTCATTTTATCATTGAGAAACCCATGTATGAACAATCCATTGACCAAAAACAAAAGGTCTATCTTTTTAAGAAATAACCATTGTTTCTGGAAAAAACAAGGAAGTGAAGAGCTGTGTATGTCATAGGATAGGATTCATCAAAAAGTGAGTTCTGATAATGTAATTTACAAACAGAAAAAAAAAAACAATAACATGTGTGAATGCTCCTGGCCCAATCCAAAAGATCTATTTTATGTTGTCTAAGATCTATATAAATGTGTAACGTTCACTCAGTGATGATTGAATCCCGCTCACTTACTATGTACATAAATAATCCAGCGTTTCTTCTAATAAATCCTAAAATTAGTCCTTCAAAGCTGTGTCACCACATTAATCCTTATAAAAAATCTGATCACCAAATTAATCCCTGAAAAATTCTAATGTTACCATGAAACTCATTTTTCACAATCATAATATAGTGATATTTTAGATATTTGAAGGAATAACCTGGTGATAAAATGGCTCAAGTGTCATATGTGAAATTTTCCAGGGACTAAATTGGTGACCAAAAGTTATAGAAGACTAATGTGACAAGTGTAACTTTTGGTGGACTAACTTAGCTCACTCTCTTTCTCCTTTTCTATTGCATTTCATTTTTCTTCCTTGTCGATATATACAGTTTGCCACCATGCCTTTTAAAACATTGGCAAAAGGATGATGCATGTGTTTATGTAACATGAGAAGCGTTTATAGGTGGTGTTTCTGTCCGACATAAACAATCAGGTAAAGGATTTGCATAAAATGTTTCTTCTGACCGAAACCTCTCCAAACCCCTTGTTCCTGAAATGGGCCCTTTTCTCTTCCTCAACAACCCAAGCCTGCCAACACAACAAAAAAATAAAAAAAAACATCAAATAAATAAAGGTTTTTCTGTTTGGTCAAATTGAGAATGATGCAAAAACTGTCATCTAGTGTATGTAATAGAAGAAAACATGTTTTAAATCAAGTCATGTTGCAAGCTGAAGTCAAATAGATAGAACTAGCCTAGGCTGTGAAGCTAGTTAGATTGAATTTATTCAATGAAAATGAAAATCCTTTGATCACTAAAAGCCTAAAAAGAAGAAATATCAAGGAATGATGATGATAATATAATGGCATGTTGAAAAAAGATCAAGCAATCAAAATGAAAGATGCAGATAAAAACATATATGGAACTTCAAGTTATCTAACTGAAGAAAAATACATATTAGCATACATATCTAGCAACCATAAAATTAATTAACATATACACTAATGCTTCGCCAATCACAAACCGTGTTCTATGGAGATCATTAATTTTATCAGACAGTTTTTTCCCCTCAGTCATTGATCCAACTGCCAGTTTATCAAATAGGCGAACAAGGGTTTTCCTGATCAAAAAAAGCGAGGACAGACAAAAACTCTGTCATGATGAACTGGGAAGAATAGCATACATAAATTTAAAAGATAAATATAACTTTTTCTGATTAAAGAGAGAGCCTTACCTGTCTGGAGATATTGTTCTTCCCCTCCCGAGATAACGACGATGGCCTTCAACGGCCCGTGCCATGTTTCCAGGGTAAGAATGCACAAAGACATCACTCTCGACAGATACAATATAGTCAAGAGCAGCCATTTGAGATGCATGCTTAGAAAAAGGTTCAAGCTCCTCAATGGATGCCAAGTTTTCCTAATAATGATTGATTACATTATTTTCAAATGTCAGTAGTTCTTGAAATAACATAAAAAGCTTAAAAAACTTTGCTTCAACCCAAGTTATTCACTTTATGATACTATGACATTTTTGTTACTTTAGAAATTTGCTACTGGTAATAATATAGACTTCTTGCCTTAAACTCAGCATCCGCCATAGAAACCCTTCATAGAATATTCGACTGCAACTAAATGAGTTAACAGATACAGGAGCTGGATCAAAAGCAAAATGCCACTAGCCAAATCTCTGTGGTTAGAGAATGGCTTATGATGTAAGCTCCATATGCACTTAAATAATGGATGAATTTTGTCTTATTTAGGATACATTTTCTGACTTCAGACATAACTCTCTTGACATTGCTTTCTTTTCAATTTAAAAGGTGTGTAATGCTGTATGATGTCATGATCATGTGGACGTGAGCAATATAAACCATTCTGATCAATACCTCATTTTATCAATAGTCAATAAGGTAATATATTGCTGATTGAAAAAATTTAGGCCAATCATGAAAGAGGTTGACAAAACCAAGGCACTATCATACTTTATTTATTACAATAGAAATCAGTCAAAAAATGCTTTATCAAACTTCAACAGAAATACTGTTATTTCTTACCTTGCTCAATATCAATGGATAGCGAGATCGCAGTTCCTTCATATGGGATTCGCCCCCATATATCTCCCCAGCAGCGATATATATTGGAGTCTTTGACGGATATCCAAGAGCAGTGAGAAAAATTCCAACTTCCTTTGGAGTTAAGGGACAAAACCCTTTGGACCTTTCTTCTATGGGATCAATAAATTTTCTTTTCCAATAAGAAGTATTCTCTCTACAAGTTTGGTTCATAGGAGTAACTTTCAAACATCAGATATCAGTAAAAGAAGACATGACATTTCAACTAATCATTTTGAAGCATCAATACCTTATAATCCTTAGCTCTTCAGCCTCTTCTGTAGATAAATCATGTGTGCAACCACTAAATGCAAGCATGTCCTTCTCGTAACGTAAATGCAACGCAATGTAACGACCAAATGACCTCATCCTCTCAACCAACATCTGCAAGAACCGAACAAGTATTTAAAGTGAAAAAGAATAAATAAAATTGTGATGAGAAAACAAACAGAGAAGAAAAAAGAGTTAGCATCTACTTATATACTTTTCCCATTTGTTCAATGCGAGGAGAGAAACGAAGGGCTTCATAACAAGTGCGGCAACGAAGCTTCTGAATATCTGGAGGTAGATTGTTATTTGCCAACCGAGAATCAGATTTGGAAGCGTGAATAACCTTTAGAGGTTATCAGTAGTAAGGCAATTGCACAATATGTTAGACATTAAGGTAAATAAATAATAGTAACATAGAAATTTATATATTAACAGTATCTCAACAAGTCTACATACTTTGTAGTGATTCCAAATGGCAGCAATCTCATTCTTATAGTAATCCATACCAGACCAGCTTTTGAATTGCTTGACCGTTCTGGTTGCCTTAAGCAGTTTCTTGGGAAGCTTCTTAATGATTTTTACATCATTAGCTAGAGAACTAATAAACCACTCTTCATCAAAAATATCAGAGAAATTGCTGCAAATAATACAAAAGACTATAAAATCTAATAATGCAAAATACAAAAGGAAGAGAACTATATTAGATAAAAAATATAGAATCCAAAAGTTACCTAGTATCATGCCAAAATGAATTTTTATCAAGTGCTGGAATTACAAGAGTAGCATTTATGATGCGAGCTATAGCTACCATATCACATATCTGTAGTAAAAGTAACAATTCTTCAGTTTCTAGCAATCAAACAATAAAGAACATCCAAATGTGACAAATGCATAGTCTTTAAGTTATTGATTTTTGTCATCAAGCAAACTTTTGTGTTTTTCTTTTTTGTATTGATTTGATGTAACATGTGGTTGTGTGACAAGAGAGAACTTTCTAACATCTAACAACAAACAAATAAGAATAATTGAAAGAGAAAGGAATCAGACCCCAGTGCGCATTTGATTGAGCCCACCATTTGTATTCACTAGAAGGTAACCTCTAGACTCTGTAGGAGCTGGAACAACATGTAACACTTCAATTAGGTAGCAATAAATAAATTAATCAAACACACTTAAAACTTGCAATCTAAGTTCAATTTTCTCACATGTGTAATTAGGAGAAGGCTTTGTACAGGGTAGAAACCCACGATTTGGTGGAGGCTTCCACAGTTTCTCATACTCAGAGTCTCGTCTTGAATCATTCAACTGTCAAAAACTCAACACACAAGCAATGAAAAAACAAAAAGAGCATAATTGCTTTGTACAATTTATGACACGCCAACATAACAGACAAAGCACAAAATTCAAATGAAAACAACATGTCCAAATCATATGACTAAATGATATAAACAAACATAAGAACTTGGCACTGAACAGAACAAAAAGAAATTCAACAATAATAGATAAAAAGAATATTGTCCTCACTAGAAGGAATGAAATGCCTCATAAACCACTCAACAGGAATGACACCTTTCATACACCTTATTTTTCTCTCTACCTCTCTCTCTTCCTATCACATCACATTATATATCACTTATGTCTCTTCTCTTCTTATCCTCTCCACTCTCTCCTGGTCTATACCTATTGGGTGTACACCAATCTTTGCTAGAAAGAAATTGATGAATAAAAAACACATTTTTGCAGCTTGGATGGCTTTGTGTAACAATCAGCAACTCACCTAACTAAGCAAGTGGGCTAAGATCATCTATTAGCTTCATGAATATAGTTCTTTTTATTCCAAGAAAATAGAAAGTAAAATGCTATTGGGATTAGACCATAGTGGAATTGGTTTTTAAGAACCCTTCTGGGTCGTTGTTGGCATCAATGCAAACAGAGAACATACATTCCGCGTGTGTTTGAATACCAATTGAATTAACACATTCATTTTAATCCATAAAAAGATTTCCGTTCACTTTTTGGCTCTACAGTCCGGTATCCAAACGGAGAAGCGGAATTTTGCCCCGTTAACTCAAATTTTGATCAACGCGAAAACAAACCAGCGCTAATCACATTCTCCGATTCTCATCAATTCATTCAAACAGATAAACCAATAAACCAGTTCTGAGATAGTATAGAGAGAAAAACCAAAAACCTTGGGAGCAGAAATTGGAGCCAATGGTAAATGAGGAGGAGCAAGCTCTCGAGTCCAGCTTTGCAGGTCACGTAACTGCCAAAAGGGGTGACAAAAACAACAAAAAAAGAAGCAAAATAGGCTCATTCAACAGAAAGTTATGCAGTTGGAGAAGAACACGGAGAACCCTAAAACAGAGAGAAGAATGGAAGATTACAAACCGTGGGAATGTTGAAGGTGTGATAGTAAGTAGGAGAAGGGGAAACATGAACATGAACAACGAAGAGAGAGGTGACAACCATTGAACAAACGGTTACAGCGATGAACCTCTTCAACATGCCCAATGGAACATTCACATTCCTGCTACTACTACTACGTTTCTGCTGCAACATTCTGATTTCACCAGCAAGGTTCAAACTTTTTCGCTCTGCACGAAAACCCAGAAAGCATTAACATTAAACAAATGAAACAGCAATGATTATTATTACTACTGCTACTACCTCGGACTCTTGGGGTGATGATCATGTTTTTGCATTGAGAAAACAAAAGCGGTGGTGGGTTCTGTGTGTGGTGTTCGGTTTTTCAATGTTGTGCGCTGTGCCACCTTGCTCTGAACGGTTTCTCCATTTCACGTCTCGTCTGTTACTACTCACACACACTCTGCTACTGGTTTGTGCTGTGTGTGTAGAATAAAAATGTGACCTTTATTTCATTCTCACGTTTTTTTTTGGCTAACCACATTGTTGACAAAAATTATAGGAATTTTTTATCTTTTATTTCAATTTTATTATATCAAATATTGAAAGGATTCAAATTTTGTTTTTTTTTTCTTTTCCTTTTTTCTAATGGATTTAATGTTTATGCACTGTAATAGAAAAAAGAATATGATTGGTTGTCCCATTGGGAAATAATACTTTAATTTAATTAAAATAAAAAAAATGTAATTAGTGTTTGATATGTGATATTAAATAATTGGATGTTAGTGTAAAGAAATTATAAACGTGCATCAAAATTAAACTCGGAAAAATATTTAAGAAACAAAAAATAAATTAAATTAAAAAAAGTCATTTTTTAAAAGTTATGAAAGTAGTTATCAAAATAAACAAGATAAATAATACTAATTGAAGAAAGAGTTTAATATACATGTAGTGCTACATTTATATCCAATGGCATTGCAACTTTGTTCCACATCATATTTTGAGTTTTAAAAATTATTGATTTAATTAACATAAAAAAAATACACGTCTTTCTCTCTCCTAAGTTGGGTTACATAATTGGTATAATGGATAGAAAACACTTTCCGCACTATCTCACATAGCGTTAGTGGCAAAGCTCACTTTTAGGGAGAAGGGACATAAGCTCACCCGAGAGACGGTTGCCTACCAACTGAGATTTTACTTAATGTATAAAAATTCAAACTGTCAACTTATGAGAATGTGAGAGTTAAACCCGAAAGTTGTGCTCAATTGTATCAACTCAAATTGGCTGTCAAGAGAATTAGTATAGTATGAATTTATTTTAAGAAAAAATATGGGTCTGCTAAATGACTCATGAGAGTCCATAATCTCAAACCACTTTTCACCAGCGTCGCTTCTCTTTTATCCCTCTGCATTCGTGGAGCAAAGGAAATGAAACACTACCGTCCCATGATTTTTGCCTCCGCGCTGCAACCTCAAAGCCTCAAACTAGAGAGCCCAGCCACACACCTGTCGACCAACAACACTAACCCAAGCCATCGTAGCCTTCCTTGAAACTTCCACACCAACCTCAATCCTTCTTCACACACAACCACCAAATCCCAACCTCCAGGCTGGATCCATCCCCACCATCGCCCTCAACGGTGTGACCAGTGCGCACCGTAGTCTCCTCTAGTATCGCCAATCTTCTTGTTGAGGTTGATTGCAATGTAAGTCTAACATTGCTAATGAAGGAGAAAAAAAAATCAATGAATGTATCTTGGAGAAGTCTCACATTGCTTACAATAGTAAAGAATGAGGGTTCCAAGGCTTTATATAGGAATCTCAAGCTCCTTGTTTCAACACACCAAAAACACCAAAGCAGTAGTACCTGAAAATACTTTTAAGTTATGCTCTTGTTTTTTAGAGTATTGTGAGATGTAGTTCAAATATTCAGTTTGGAAAGTCTGGGTGTACTAGGGTCATGAGGTGGTTGAGAGTGAAGTCTATGTGTTGTAACAATTTTCACTTAGTGTTTATTCTCTAGTTGTCGGTTTTGACAACGGCTGTGGTTTTTTCTCTAGTTTTAGAATTTCCACATTATATTCTTATGTTGTTGATTGCGCTTTTGGTTTATTTTACTTCTTCAGCTGTGTTATTTTCTAACTTTTCTCTCCCTCTCCACAATCTCTGGTATCTCTCTCAACTTATTGTGCGTTTGCTTGCTTCCACTTTTTCGGAGAAGCAGACTTTGTTGTTGTGTAAACCGGATGTGTTTGGGCCCATTTGTTTATCTCTTCACTTACTACTTTTGTTAAAAGAATATTGTAAAGAACATTGTAAAGAGGGCTTGGCCAGACGGATCAAAATCATGAGTTGTCCTTCTTAATATGAATAAACCATCATTGACGAAAAAAAAAACACAATAAAAAGTTCTTTATTATTTATCATAAAAAAAATAAACAACACTATTTATCGGTTTTTTAATCTTTTTCAAGGTCAATTTCATACCCTTTCAAGCTTTCTCCCTAGGAAGCGCTAAGCCCTTGTCAGTGTGAAGGCATAACTTGTTTCAAAAAATACAAAATCTCTTCGTGTTCTCTTTCTTTTCTTTCTTGGTCTCATTCTCTTCATCTTTCTCTCTTAGGGGTGCATTTGGTTCAAGGTCAAGACTATTTGTACCGTCTCCCTTTACTATCCACACCATCCCCTTTT
Organism: Lotus japonicus; assembly: GCF_012489685.1. Lineage (NCBI taxonomy): Eukaryota > Viridiplantae > Streptophyta > Magnoliopsida > Fabales > Fabaceae > Lotus > Lotus japonicus. The sequence continues at coordinate 80,093,797 of NC_080041.1, forward strand.
TTTTAATCCCAAAAATACCCCCAACATAGAAAACATACAAAGTAGTAAAAAAAATACTCTCCCAACCTCACCTTCTTCTTCCTTCTTCCTCTTCCACTCTCACCTTCCTCATCTCTATTTCATCTTCTAAATAAACACACCACACACCTTAGAGGTATTTGAAGCTCCAAATCAGTGTAGAAAATAAGTGAGTGAGATTAAGAGAAGAATATAAGCTCAAAATAGGTGTGATTTTGGAATTTTTACTGTTTTTTCGCGTAAATCTGGGTAGAATATATGGGTTTTGGTTCGTTTCGCTATTTAAACTGCGGACATTTTATTGCTACCAGTAAAGACGCCAATATGGTGATCAGCATCACCTGTGAAGTATTTTCACTGCATCATCTGTGAAGTATTTTCACTGCAGATTATGAGTCCAACAAGGAAGGGCATTGATAGGAGATAGTGATTGAAGGAAGGGCATTTTTGTCTAATAAATTATTTCCCTCACTTTTGGAGAGGGCACAAAATTGAGTTAGAAGGGATTTTGATCCCCTCACCCTCCTAAAAATCGAACCAAACAATACAAGTTTTGAAAAAAAACCCTCCCCTCCAATCAAACATTGTTAATCATGATCAAGTTGCTGGCATTATAGAATTACTCATACCACTTTTTATGAAGAACTTGAAGTCCAAAATGTTATTCCTCTGAAACCCTACCCCATGGCAAACGGTTAGCCTAAATACTTGACCATTATGATGGTGTCTTTAGTAGGAACAATTGAGACAATAAATATCTCAGAAGCATCTTCACAACTAATTGTTATGATTGCATGTCCGCGTTCATGCACAATTGCCCTTAAATTGCTTCGATTAGCTAAAACTTATATATATTAAAACTTATCTATGCTAATTGAACCAAACTCAAGGTCATTATCCATGAACGGACATGCAATTATAACACTTTACTGAAGATGATCTTGAGATACATTCAGCCTTAGTTGTTGCCACTAAGGACATTCTTGGAGAGGTCATATTTTCCGATTTAAGGGGGTCTATTCACGAAAAAGTTAGTTGCCGAGAAATGATTTTTTGGAAAAATAAAGTTAGAAGGTGTTTAGGAAGCCACAATCATTGCAACCATTCACCATACCTCTGAAGATGAGTGAAGTAATTGGTCGGTTCTTAAATCAAGTACTACCAGAGGGAGTCTGGAAAATGAATTAAGGGAATATATGAAACAATAATAATCCATTTGTGTGCATTTTTTCACCCACACGTCAAAACGAGAAATGATATAAAAGAGAGACAAATTTAAGATATAATATATGATGTGATATTGTGATAAAGAAGAAAATAGAAATATAGAGATAAAAATAAATTTACTTTTTTGAAAGAAGAGATAAAAATAAATTGAATGAAAATAGGATGCAAAAGGAACCCTGAAATTCAAAATCCAAAATGAACTGTGACTTTATCATAATGATCATGCTCGCCTCGAAATTGTGAGATCAATTAAATTAAAAAAAAAATTCTTTTTGTTAACATTTTTCTCAACTATTTAAAAAATGGTTTAATTATTTTTTGGTCCCTATGCTGTAGTTGATGTGCGATTTCAACCTCCCCCATAATTTTTAGCAAATTTAATCACCTACTTTTAAGTCATCCAATAACTTATATTTTCCTTCAAACTCCCAAGTTCTACTTTTCTAAGTGAAATATTATGAAATTGGTTTGATAAATTATTATAAACCTTCTTCCACTCAAAACTCACTAAAAAATTTATTAAATTAAAAAATAATATAACTTCCCCCCCTTTTAAACTCTTATATCATATTTCTATAAAACCCTTCAAATTTTATTAACTTCACACTAATTGTTTTACCTCTAGGATTTTGAAATTTATATTATCATATCTTATATAAAGCACTTCAAAATTATTGAATTAATTTTCACTATTTTTTTCACATTTAGAGTTAAAATTTATATTATATTCCAAATTCATCATTAGCCCCAAAATATTTGAATAGAAAATGAAAATTTAAGGATATTTAGTTGAAGAAAATTGACAAGGGGATCAAATTTATTTATTTTTAAAATTACAGTGACTCTTTTTTTGAAATTAATTACAGTGACTTAATTAGCTTGAAGAAAAGTTTGGGACCAAAACCACCTAAATATCAAAACTAGAGGGACCAAAAATAGTACAATTAAACTTTTTTCTAGAGTTATTTAAGGTGAAAAAATAATTTTTATATCTACAATTTTTAAATTTTACTATCTTATCTTATGCGTAAAGAATCTAAAAACTTGTAATTTTTTTTTTAAATAGTTTAGAAATTTTAAAAAAGATGGTGTACATGTAAAAACTGCAACTCCAAGTCTCCAACTAATTAAAACAGATTTGAAAGGGTTTTTTTTTTCTTGAAAGGGTTTTTTAATCCATAATTAAATAATACCCAGAGCAACCAGGCCGCTCAAAATTTTCCCTTTATCTTTCTTGGGCCATTCACGACCCACGCTTTTCCATTCTTCTCTTTGACCAAAAACAAAAATTTCTATAATCTTTAGTTTCTTTTATTTATTTAATTTTAATTAGCGCCATTTTAAATTCCAACCATTTGACAAGAGATGTAGCCCAAAAGGATTGACAAAAGAACAAAAAGGAAAGTCTGTGTTTGCTTTTCAGTGAAAAGTTTTCACCATAGCAGCCCTCAAAAAACCATCAATCAAAAATTGATCCCACGGTTCTTTTAGATTGTATATTCATATATTTTGTGTTTGATTTTTTATTATTTTTTATTTCAACATGTGCATTTAAAATTTTTAATGAAAGAAACTTTTTTCTACAACTTTATTTGAGTGGGTGTTATTCTCCATTAATATATAAATTTCATCTAAAAAGAATTAATTTGGAGTGAATTGCAAAAGTTTTTTGTCATAAAAAAATTGATGCAGTTTTAATATTGTAGGTGTATTTTGCACCATATAAATTATATTGAGGGTGATCTTTTCTTGTTGAAAACCTATGAAAAAGTTTCTACAACTCTTATAAGCAATCCAAGAGATAAATTAGATGTCTACTAAGTGAATTTTGGCTTAGATGTTAAAACAAAGGTGTTGCTCCATCATATTGAAATAGGGATATATAAAAGATGACTCATATTTAATTAGAATGGCAGATGACATTTTGATATGAATTTAGTGGCATTTGAAAGATAAAGTGATCATCTATAACTTAAGAAAGAAAGTAAGAAACCACGACTTCATTAATTCCAATTTTTGTATAGTCGAAAACCATTTGTCAAAATTATTGATGAGAAAATTTGAAATTTTACATCAAAATCAATTATTGGTTAAATAAAAGGAGTATACTACTAGTAACTTTCTCTATCCCCAAGCTACAGCCACCTCTACAGCTAGAGCGACTTTTTTACATCGGTGGTATATTTTTTACAAATATTTACTAATATAGTGCATTTTTTTTTAATTACCAAGTTAGTGTATATCGCCACTTAGAGTGGCGATACCACTTTTTTTTTCTTTTTTTTTTTGTTAAAATCGCCACTACCAGTGGCGATACCAGTTTTTTTTTTTACTTTCTTTATTTGCGACGGAAAATTCCGTCACAAAAATCATAGTGCAAAATATAACTAGCATTAGTGATTTTCTTCTTTTGCGACGGAGAATTCGGTCACGAAGCATATTCCGTCACTTATTTTTGCGACGGAACCCTCTCAAGCTTTCGTCGATAATTCAGTTTCCATAATTCATAAGGATTTTGTGACGGATAAAACTGCCGTCGCAAATACATATCCGTCGCTAAATTCTTTGTGACGAAGTACTTCTCCTCCACATTCTGTCACTAGTGTTGTTTATATTTTGCACTATGATTTTTGTGACGGAATTTTCCGTCACAAAAGAAGAAAGTCAAAAAAAAAAAAGATTGGTATCGCCACTGGTAGTGGCGATTTAAAAAAAAAAAAAGAAAAAAAAAGTGGTATCGCCACTGGTAGTGGCGATATACACTAACTTGGTAATTAAAAAAAAAGATACACTAAATTGGTAAATATATGTAAAAAGTATACTATCAAAGTAAAAAAGTCACTGTACTGTTATTGGGCTTACAATATTTGTATCAGGTGGGCTTACCGAATTTGTATTATTGGTCCAGGCGACCCATGACCCGAACGGGTCAAAAACTCCATAATATATAAAGAGGACACCGCCCATGCGGTGGGGGATCCAACACTTTTTGCTCATTTGCTATTTTGTCGTTCTCTACTTTTGTTGCTTAATTGCTTAGCCCTGACCGGAGTTCGAGACCGGAACATTGGCGCCCACCGTGGGGCCGAGGAATTCAATCCTAGGCTTCAAACTCACTAAAAATGGTGAATCGATCTGGAGCAAACGGAAGGGACAATCATGTTAACCATGAAAACGTTTCGCCCGACATTTTGCAACAGATCATGGCGGATCTAACTGATCTTCGTCAACACAATCAACAACTGCAAACTCAACTTGCTGAGATCAACCAAGATCGGGGCTTGCATGAGGGCGATCGTAGAATGGCAGAGATGGTGGTAGATTTCCAACCGTTCACAGAAGACATTGCAAACACAACCGTTCCAGATAACTTGAAGACTTTAGTTCTTGATTCTTATTACGGAGATTCTGACCCTAAGGATCATTTGGTGTATTTCAACACCAAAATGGTTATTGTGGGCGCTTCAGATGCTTTGAAGTGTAAAATGCTTCCTTCAACTCTTAAGAAGTCAGCAATGACTTGGTTTACAACGCTCCCACCGTGTTCAATTGCAGGGTTCATGGATTTATCGGCAAAATTTTTGTCCCAATTTTCAACTAGTCGCGCCCAGAAAGTGACTCCAGCAGCCTTGTTTAATTTGCAACAGAGGCATAATGAAAGCCTTCAATCCTTTATGGGGCGTTTCAATCAATTGTCAGTGCATTTGGAGGATAAAATGCCTGAAATTTGTATTGCGGCTTTTGAATTGGGTCTTCAATCAGGAAGTTTGAACAGCAGTTTGAGTCGTAAGCCCGTGGAGACAATGGCGGAGTTGCGAAGCAGGGTACAGGGTTTCATTCGGGAGGAGCAAAGTGATCCATTAAAGAGAAACCGTAAGAGTGCAGCGGTGGTTGGCCAACAACAGCAGTCAGATTCGAAAAAGGCGGCGGTTAACGATCAGCGTTCGGGCGGAGCGGTTACAAAAGGAGAGAGAGGTTACAATAATTCAAGTCGTTTTGATAACCGCTCTAATTTTCGAAATCGTGCTCAGCCTTATGGAAATCGTGGTTATGGGCAGTCGATGACGTGGACCAGAAACCAACAAGACAGGTCAACCCCACTTGCGGTTAATTTAACTGAAGCATTGCACATGTGTCTGGAGGCGAACACAATTCGTTTTCCTAAACAACCGAAACGCCCACCAGGCAACGTGGACAGAAGTAAGTGGTGTGAGTATCACCGAATTGCGGGACATAATACATACGATTGTTTTACCCTGAAGAAAGAGATTGAGGCTTTGATAAAGGCAGGTTACATGCGTCAACTGGAGGGGCGAAAGGAGTCAGAGGGAGCTGGAACCTCAACGAAACGGGATGATACAGGGAAGGAGATTGAAGAGTCTGAACCAAGGAAGCAAGCTGGAGGTGAAACTAAAGGGCGCATTCATTCTATATTTGGAGGATTCCGAGGAGGCGGTGTGACTAATTCTTCAAGGAAAAGGTATGTTCATTCTATTAATGTTGTCTATACAAATGATTGGGGAAGCTGGGGAATCAATCAGCCCGATATCACATTTACTGTTAGAGATTTTGAGGGAGTTCAGCCTCATGAAGATGATCCCATTGTGGTGATGTTAAAAGTCGCTGATTATGAAATTGAGAGGGTACTGTTGGATCAAGGGAGTTCTGCAGATTTGATATATGGCGATGCATTTGAAAAGTTAGGGCTTACGGAAACTGATCTGTTACCGTATGATGGGGCGTTAGTTGGTTTTTCTGGTGAGAAAGTATTTGTTAGAGGATATGTGGAGCTAAATACTGTGTTTGGTGAAGGTAAAAATGAGAAAGCCTTTGCCATTAAGTTTCTTGTGGTATAGTGTACATCGCCGTATAATGTGCTTATTGGAAGACCATCGCTCAATAAGCTTGGGGCGATTATTTCAACAAGACATTTAACGGTTAAGTATCCATTGGATAAGGGCGGAGTTGGAATTTTGAAGGCTGATCAGGTGGTTGCTAGGAAGTGCTATTCTGACAGTTTCAAGCAGTATGGTCACATGGGAAAAAGAGCAGTGAAGGAGGGACATAGAGTTTTTGGAGTTGATGTTGATCAAGATGAGGTTAGTTTGGACCCAAGAGAGGGCTTTTCAGATTTCAAGGTGACTCCAGAAGAGGAAACGAAGACAGTGAAGGTGGGTGAAAGGAATTTGAAGGTTGGGGTAAACTTAACTCCAATCCAGGAAAGCAGACTGGTGCAATTGTTAGCTGAGAACATGGACTTGTTTGCTTGGAGTGCACGAGATCTTCCAGGAATTGATCCAGAGTTCATTTGCCACAAATTGGCATTGAACCCTGGTGTGAAGCCGATCGCCCAGTTGAAGCGTAAAATGGGCGAAGAGAAAGCACTGGCGGTGAAAACAGAGACTAACAAGTTAATTGATGCAGGTTTTATAAGGGAAGTGAAGTATCCTACTTGGTTGGCTAACGTTGTCATGGTCAAGAAGAGTAATGGAAAGTGGCGAATGTGCACAGATTATACGGATTTAAACAAGCACTGTCCAAAGGATTCATACCCATTGCCAAACATAGATAAGTTGGTGGATCGGGCTTCGGGATTTGGAATGTTGAGTTTGATGGACGCATATTCGGGCTATCATCAAATTCGAATGTATGCGCCAGATGAAGAGAAAACAGCATTTATGACGAATCAAGCGAATTATTGCTATCAAACCATGCCGTTTGGGCTTAAGAACGCAGGAGCAACTTATCAGCGATTGATGGACAGAGTCTTTGAAAAGCAAGTGGGGCGTAACATGGAAATTTATGTGGATGATATGGTGGTCAAGTCAGAGGAAATGGGCGGTCATTGTACGGATTTGGCTGAGGCTTTTGGAGAAATCAGGAAGCATAACATGCGTTTGAATCCGGAAAAATGCTCTTTTGGAATTCAGAGTGGAAAATTTTTGGGCTTTATGATTACTCGGAGAGGAATTGAAGTTAATCCGGATAAGTGCAAAGCAATTCTAGAAATGCAGAGCCCAACATCGGTTAAAGAAGTGCAGAAGCTAACAGGAAGGATTGCGGCTTTGTCACGATTTTTACAATGCTCAGGGAGTAAGGCAGCTTCGTTTTTTCAATGTTTGAGGAAGAACAAAGCTTTTCAATGGACAGATGAGTGCGAACAGGCTTTCCAAACTCTAAAGGAGCATCTAGCTAAGCCTCCCATATTGTCAAAACCAATTCCAGGTATTCCGTTGTCAATTTTCATTTCCATATCAGATAATGCTGTGAGTTCTTTCTTATTGCAAGAATGTAAAGAGGAGTTGAGAATTATATATTTTGTGAGCCATGCTTTACAAGGGGCTGAGATAAGGTATCAAAAAATAGAAAAGGCTGCACTAGCCTTGATTATCACCGCCCGGAAGTTGAGGCCTTATTTTTAAGGTTTTCAAATCAAAGTCAAAACTGACTTTCCCCTACGCCAAGTACTTCAAAAGCTTGATTTAGCAGGGCGTATGGTTTCTTGGGCTGTCGAATTGTCAGAATTTGGTATAGTATTTGAGAAGAAGGGACAAATAAAGGCGCAGGGCTTGATAGATTTTGTGAATGAGATGTCTCCGGAAGAAAAAGTACCAGAAGAAGTGGAATGATTTTTGTCTGTTGATGGGTCATCAAATCTGAAAGGAAGTGGAGCTGGTGTAGTTTTGGAGGGACCAGGTTGAAGGTATGAAAAACGGTAGAAAGGGGGGGTTTGAATAACGTTTTCAGTATAAAACTTCCACCTTAAAGATTTTGACAAATCTTTCGAGAACTTAAGTGCTAAAGATAAGAGATAGAAAAGCACACAAGGATTTTATCCTGGTTCACTTGATAAATCACTCAAGCTACTCCAGTCCACCCGTTAAGGTGATTTCTTCCTTCTTAGAATGAAGGCAATCCACTAATCAGGTAAGAGTTACAACTGCACTTGAAACCTACAAGTGACTAACAATTACACTGACTTAGCTCACACTAAGATTCACTCTCTTAGTCTTCTCTAGGATCCGATCAGCCTTGATCTCCTAAAGGAACTAAACAAACTGTTTATCAAAGAATTGTTTACAAGAGATTTGCTTCTAAAAAGCTAATAGTAAACTCAATGAATTTCAGATGAAAGAAAAACTTAGAAGAATTTAAGATTGTCTTGCGCGTATGTGAATGCTTCTTCTACTTTCTTTCAGTCTTCAGCCTCTTTATATACTCCAAGGATTAGGGTTGAGCGTTGCATGGGAAATGCTACCGTTGGAGGGCAGTCCTGGAAAATCCAGCTTCTGCTGTGTCTGAGACTGTTAGGTAGGTCGTCAGGATAGTACATATGCTTTTGTACTTGGATAGCGACGCGACCTTTAAACCTAGGAGACTTCTGATCAGGGGAATGCTTCATATTGGAACTTGTGAAGCCGGTTGATCAAAGTCAGAGGGAAAGCCCAGATCCTCTGACCATTGTTTCTTCTGATTCTGAACTCAGAGGGAAGAACATGGTCTTCAGAGTATCTTGCTTCTGGACATCAGAACTTCACTAATCAGCTTCTGGATCTTCAGAGTCTTCTACACCATCAGAACATCTGAGCCTTCAGTGTTTCTTGGTTATCAGACTTTCTGGATCTTCAGAGCTTCTCGTGACTGAGTCCACATCAGAGTTTGTATAACTTCAGAACTTCTGAAGCTTTTCCACTGTTCATACTGAACATGGTGAATGCGAAAGCGTTGCTTGGGTAGCTTTTTATACACAGTGCTTCTGATTTGTGTGAGATTGAGTTGAGGTCAGAGCCTGCAAATAACACACTCAGAAAAACACGTTAGAGTACCACAATTGTTCATATCAAAAGGTTAACTTGTAATCATCAAAACATAGAGTTGTACTACTAGATCAAAACTTGATCTTACAATCTCCCCCTTTTTGATGATGACAAAACTAAGATTTTTGATGAACAATTCTTAAACATTAAATTGAATTCACTCAGAGTTTAGAGATATAGAATAAGACTTATCCTGATGTGAATAGTTTATCTTGCTCATTCTGAATTCAAGTCACTGCTTGATTCTGAGCTTAGCTCCCCCTGAATCTAATACTTGATGAAAACGTTAGTAAAGTCTAGATTCTGAGCTAAATGATATAAGAGTTCAGAAAGAGAAACTTATGACATAGATGAAAATCGAGTAATCAGAGCGCATAAGTAATCAGAGTCACGGACAGGGTATCAGAGTCTTGGGTAACAGAGTCAACTTATAATCACTTCAGAAGAAGTGAAATGTATTCCTTGTATTTTCCCAGTGACACATCTATGGTCATGAAGGTGGAACTCTTAAATTCTCCAAAAGAAAAAATAAATCACACTAACACATCTTACACATCAAAAACTGGGTTTACTCCCCCTTTTTGTCATAAGCAAAAAGCTTGGGGTGTGAAAAACTTAGCTTGAAGTACAAGGTACTCCCCCTTAGAGAAGGTCTAAGTTTAAAGGAAAAGAAAATGATGCAAGAATCAGAGTTAGGCGAAATAAATAGAAGAGTTAATGCAAGAGAAGAACGTTTACCACCGGTCAAGAGAGTAAAGAGAAGGGTCAGTTACCAAGAACTTAACCTCGAGAAACCGTAGGAGCATTAACTTTCAGAGAGAAAGTGAAGCCTATATAAAGTGTTGGAGAGAAAGGTAAGCTTCACACCTCGAACAAGTTTCAGTAAGAAAATGGCATCATACATCGTAGCACTAGAAGAGCTGAGGAAGAAGGCCTTTGAGGAGGACTTGTTCCTTAACATCAGGCATCCAGAGGGTACAACGACCATCGCGGAGCTGACACGGACACTGCTGGAAGAGGACCTGCGTCCAGAGGTGAAGAAAGACCTGAGGGAATTTCTTGCCTTCGTGGAGGAGGTGCAAGAACTCAGCCGGCTTGAACTCAAGCTGCTGGAAGAAAAAGAGAGTTTGGAAGAGAAGCTCAAGACCGCAGAAGAGATTCTGGAGAGGAATGAGCTAAAGGACAGGCTCAACAACATCCAGCATGCACTGGAGCGTCTGGAGAAGGATAGGTCAGAGCAGCGCCAGGAGTGCAGAAGAATGAGGAGGGATCCTCCATTCTAGACTTAGGGAAGGAATGGATGATGTAAACATAAAGAATGTATGATGTAAACAGAAAAATATTATGAATAAAAGGATTTTTGCAAACATATGTGACACAAATATATATAGATATGCATAGATAATCACAAACGAACAAAGTAGAATAAGTAAATAAAAAGAAACAGAGTTTAACAAAAAATAAAACAATGTTAAAGAAAAAGAAAAACGAAGAGATCCTAAAAACTAAGGTTTATCAGTTCGTCGCAGAAGTTCCATCATCATGTGCTTCATCTCAATCAGCATGGATTCATGAATGTCAAGACGCTGTTCCATGATGTCGAGTCTGGATGAGCTTGACTGAGCAGAACCGGAAGGAACATTCTGAGCAGCTTGAGGATCTGGAATGGAAGCAGAAGCAGCAAGAGTAAACACTACTGGTGCAAGTGCTTGGCATCTAAGAGCCTCAGCCTCAGCCTCAAGTCGTTCTGCCTCTAATCGGGCTTGTTCAGCTTGAGCTACTGCTTGACGTGCAGCTTCTTCTGCTTGAGCTTTCTTTCTCTTGGCTTCTTCAATAGCTTCAAGAAGCTTATGTCTCTGTTCTTGTTCATGAAGAGCCACCCTTCGAGCAAACCTTTGCTTTGCAGCCTCAATGCTCTGACTTCCCTCTGCATGCAGGAGCTGCATCATAATTGGAACTTGAGCCACTAGCCAAGTGCCCAGAGTGTTCCACTCATCAGCCACACGTTCAGCATTCTCACTGAGGTCAGTCTGACCGTGCACATTGCGTAGCATCAAAGAAGCTTGATGATAGAAAGTATTGATGCACTCAGAGAGAGATGTGGGTCGGAGGTGAGTGTAAGGGATTATGGAGAGGTTGGTTTCAGGAGAGGCTGGGTGATTGCTGCTGTGAGCTTCAGAGGCACCTTGTGGAGAGCCAATGTTAAACGTTTGAGCATTGGGTTCAGAGGTTCCAAGGTGAGGTTCTGAAGTTTCAACCAGAGGATGGGGTGATCTAACCGAGGATTGGTTAGACACTGATTGTTCGGGTTCAGGTTCTGGTTGAATAGGCTCTTGTTGGTCTGGGGCAGGGTGAGCTTGTTGAGCCAAAGGGTCTGCCTCTTGTAAAGGATTGACCAAGATAGGTTCATCTGGGTCAACTAGACGTTCAGGTCTAGGGCCAGGATATCTCCTAGGGCTTGGACAGGTGAGGTAATACTCTTCTAATGTAGACACCTTTTCTCTTCTGACCTCCATGAATTTTCTAATGGATTCAGAGTTATTGGAGGGAGAAGAATCAGCAACATTGGTTGGGAAGGATACAGGTGTAAAGGCTGTGGAAGAGTCTGTATCCGTGGGTTTGAGAGCCAGACGTTCTGATGCTCTTGGGACAGAGTGATCAGAGGTTCTGGGCTCAGGTTCTGTGTGGGTAGGCTCTGGTTGTGCATGAATGATGGGTTCAGAAGATAATGGGTTGTACTGAATGGTAATGGGAGAGGTAGGTTCTTCTGACCTAGAGGGTTGGTTCTGAAGCAAATTCCAGAGAGGTGCTTCAGTAGGGGAAGGTTGAAAGAATGAAGATCTTGGAGACTGTGGTGGAGAGGTGGTTTGAGCAGCTGGTTGGGATTCAGGAATAGGAGTGAGGGGATTTGAGGAGTGTTTGAGCATGGCAGATATAGGGAGTGCATCAAATAAATTCAAATCATCATCAGAAGCAAGTGCAGACTTACTTGAATGTGCTGATGATCTAGTCACTCTGGCAGGAGGTTCAGTCCTTCTGACCACTTCAGCAGCTGGTTCCACCCGAGTAGGCTTCACCACGATTCTGACCTGCTTCTTCTTCTTCTTAGGAGGACCATCCTCATTATCACTATCATCACCATCATCAGGCTTTCTCTTCTTCTTTTTGACCAGAGGGACATCTGATTCCTCAGAAGATTCTTCTAGGATCATCTTCCTCTGAGCTTTCTTCTTGGGAGGAGAAGGAAACTCTGGAGCTGGCGGCAGTCTGCTGAAGAATTCATCAAGATCAATTTCGAATCCTTGAGCCCTTAGGTCTTCAACATAGCACCTAATGGCGTCAGGATTGTCTGCCTGAGTCCACAGAGGGTAGTCATTCAGAGGCATCCTTCTACTTCTGATTTCAGAAGATGTGTCTTCACGAGCAGGGGCGATTTTCTTCTGGACCAAGCCCATCTTCTTCAGAGAATTTGCAGTGAAGACATCACTAACAATGGTGGTCAGATCCTCTACACATCCAGCATGGACCAGATCTTGCACCAGGTAGCTTTCAATGAAAAAGTCTGAGAGCAGTCTCCCAAAGGGGATGTACTTGATTGCTGACTTGATGGAGGCAGTGGTGCGAGACTTCCGGATACATTCCTTCAGGTAGGAGAACAGGAAGTAGGGAAGGCAGATCTTCTTCTGGTCTTGGATGAAGAACAACATCACCTTCTAGTTGAAGTTGATGTAGTCTGGAGAACTGCCCTTTGGTCTCTGGTTTATGCAGTGGAGCAGGATCTTGTGCCAGATTCTGAGCTTAGGATGAAGGTCCATCACCTTGTAATTCGTCTTGCCCGGTTTGTAATTGGTGTACAGGGCCTCGTTGATTGTATTCTTGGTGCTGGGTTTCAGCTTCGATTCCGTGAGTTGGAAACGATACCCAAAAGCAGTGTCTGCACCCAGCAAATTCACGAAAGACTTCTCCGTGATGATGATCTTTCTTCCAAGCACGTGAGATACCACCTGAGTATCATCACAGTCGGCGTGCTTCCAGAATTCCTTTACCAGTTTATCATACACCGGTCCTCGAAGTCTGTTGAAGTAATTTCCCCAACCTTGAACTTGGACTTCAGGACGAAGATCATACCCATTTGTAGCCAGGTTGTCGAGGTCGAATCTCCATTCTGCCAGGACTTAAAGTTCCTCAGGAGCAAATACGCAGTGAACGGCACAGCCCCGTTCTGCAATTGGAACAATCTGCTCTTGAGCTTGACCTTGATCTTGTGTCGGATTCTCAGGGCCCCTTTGACCCGTTGCTAGACCGACTACCATGTGAGGGAACTGAGGTGCATCTGCAGTAGATCTTCTGGTTTGACTCACCATTTTTGAAGCGGTTGAAGGTTTGAGGTAGAAGATGAAGGTTGAAAGATGAAGAGAGATCGAGAGAGAAATCGAGGATAAGCGGTTTTTGAAAAGCAGAGAGAGCGAGAGTGAAAACCGGAAGTGAAAGATATCGTGTGTGTATAGTGGGTTTTGACAAATAACCGTTGTTGATTCAAAAAGCAATTTAAGATCAACGGTTGAAAATTAAAGATAGGTAGTAACAGTAAATACACAAATCACACTCAGGAGAGAAGCACATCTACACGCAATCATAACAGACTGTCACACGGGCACAAGGAACTATGCATCAGAAATACTGACACACGTGTTGTTGTCTCAGCTTCAGAGTCAGTACTAGTGGGTACACACACTCTGATTGAGTTACCTTCTGGACTAGACATCTTCTGATCAAGAAGTATCATAGTCAGAGGTTCTGATCCATCTTCACTCTGGACAAAAGTCCATGTTTAGATTTTTCAGAATAAAATTAAATCTATCCTCTGCTAAGGGCTTTGTAAAGATATCTGCCCATTGATGGTCAGTATCAACAAACTTCAGAAGAAGTACGCCATTCTGTACATAATCTCCAATAAAGTGATACTTTACCTCAATGTGCTTTGCCCTTGAATGCAGGATAGGATTCTTACTCAATGAGATTGCAGCAGTGTTATCACAATAGATTGGGATATTGCTCTCAAGGATCTGATAATCCTCCAGCTGATGTTTCATCCAGAGCATCTGAGTGCTGCATATTGCTGCTGAGATATATTCTGCCTCTGCAGTTGATAGTGCAATGGTTGATTGCCTCTTGCTTGCCCATGAGACTAGATTGCTTCCCAGAAATTGACAATTTCCGGAAGTACTTTTCCTCTCTGTTCTGTCTCCAGCATAATCAGCATCACAGTAACCTGAAAGCTTATACTCTGATGTTTTCTTATACATCAAGCCAAGGTTAGTGGTGCCTTTCAGATACCTTAGGATCCTCTTAACAGCAGTTAAGTGGGTTTCCCTTGGATCTGATTGGAAACGAGCACATAAATGAACACTAAATAGTATGTCTGGCCTAGATGCAGTTAAGTATAGAAGTGAACCTATCATGCCACGATAGAGCTTCTGACATACTTTACCACTTTTATCTTCTTTCTCCAGAATGCATGTAGGATGCATTGGAGTCTTGGCCACTGTAGATTCCAGCATATTGAACTTCTTCAGAAGTTCTTTAGTGTACTTGCTCTGATGGATATATGTTCCTTCTGGTGTTTGATCAACTTGTATTCCCAGAAAGTACTTTAATTCTCCCATCATACTCATCTCAAATTCAGCCTGCATCATCTCAGAAAATTCTTTGCATAGAGATTGATTAGCAGAACCAAATATAATATCATCAACATAAATTTGCACAATTAAGATATCATCTTTATAAGTCTTGCAAAAAAGAGTTGTATCTACTTTACCCCTTACAAACTCATTCTCCAGAAGGAATGAGCTAAGTCTCTCATACCATGCTCTGGGAGCTTGCTTCAGACCGTAGAGTGATTTCTTCAATTTGAACACATGGTCTGGTTTCTTCTCATCTTCAAAACCTGGGGTTGATGAACATAGACTTCCTCTGAGATATAACCATTTAGGAAGGCACTCTTTACGTCCATCTGATGTAGAACTATGTTGTGATTTACTGAGAAAGAGATCAACAGTCTGATTGCCTCCAGTCTTGCTACTGGAGCAAATGTTTCAGTGTAGTCTATTCCTTCCTGCTGGCTGTAGCCTTGAGCAACTAGCCTTGCCTTGTTTCTGACTACATCTCCTTTCTCATTCAGCTTGTTTCTGAATACCCATTTCGTTCCAATAACATGGACACTCTCAGGCTTCTTCACTAAGCTCCAAACATCGTTCTTGGAAAATTGATTCAATTCTTCTTCCATGGCCAGAATCCAATCCTTGTTCTGAAGAGCTTCATCTATGGACTTGGGTTCAATTAAGGACACCAATCCTTTCAGACTGAGCAAGGTCTCTTCAGAGGGTCTGAAGGCAGATCTGGTTCTGACTGGTTCGTCTTTGTTGCCCAGAATCAATTCCTTAGGGTGAGCTGCAGTGATTCTGCTCTTCTTCAGAGTTTGTGAGTTAGAGGGACTAGCTTCTTCCTCTGGTTCATCTTCCTCTGGCTCAACTTCCTCTGGAGCTTTGCCTTTGTCAGAAACATTAATGCTTAAATCTGCAAACTTTTCAACTAGCTTTGACTGGTCAGAGTCAAGCTTATCGTCAAATCTAACATGAATAGATTCTTCAATAGTCTTAGCATCAGTATTATAAAATCTAAAACCTTTAGATCTCTCAGAGTAACCGAGCAATAGACACTTAGAAGATTTAGCATCAAATTTATGCAATCTATCCTTAGTATTGAGAACATAACAAACACAGCCAAAAGGATGAAAATAAGAAATGTTGGGTTTTATGTTCTTCCACAATTCATAAGGAGTCTTATTCAGAATTGGTCTCACAGAGATTCTGTTCTGAATGTAACATGCTGTATTTACTGCCTCTGCCCAAAAGTGCTTAGCCATGCCAGTTTCTTGGAGCATGGTTCTAGCCATCTCCTGAAGAGTTCTGTTCTTCCTCTCAACAACACCGTTTTGTTGAGGAGTTCTGGGACAAGAGAAATCATGTGCAATTCCATAGGAATCAAACAGACTCTCAAACTTGTCATTCTCAAACTCTCCACCATGGTCGCTTCTGACACGCACAATCCTACAAGCCTTCTCGTTTTGCACTTGAGCAATGAAGGTAGAGAACACAACATGAGACTCATCCTTGCGGGTTAGAAACTTTACCCATGTCCAGCGGCTATAGTCATCAACGATAACCATCCCATATCTCTTGCCACCTATAGACTCAGTTTTCACTGGTCCAAAAAGGTCGATATGCAGAAGTTCTAACGGCCTTGAGGTTGAGACAACATTCTTTGCCTTGAAAGGGACTTTTGTGAATTTGCCTTTCTGACATGCTTCACAAAGAGCGTCTGAAGCGAACTTCAGATTGGGTAAGCCCCTGACAAGGTTTAGCTTGCTCAGCTGAGAAATCTTTCTCATACTGGCATGCCCTAACCGTCTATGCCATACCCACTGCTCTTCATTAACAGACAAAAGACACTTCACATTCTGAGCCTCCAACTCAGATAATCTGATCTTATAAATGTTGTTCTTCCTCTTGCTGTTAAACAGAACAGAGCCATCGATTTGACTTACAGCCCGGCAGGACTTTTGATTGAATATAACATCATAACCCTTGTCAGCTAATTGACTTATAGACAATAAGTTATGTGTTAAGCCGTCTACCAATAACACATTATCAATGCATGGACTACTATCTACACAAATAGTACCAGTACCAACAATTTTACCCTTTTCATTTCCTCCAAAGCCAACTTCGCCTCCAGGCTTAAGTTTCAGCTCTCGGAACATACGCCTTTCTCCCGTCATGTGACGCGAGCATCCACTGTCCAGATACCATGATTGGTGTTTCAGTGGAGCTATCAAGGATATCTGCAACATAGATAATCTTGTCCTTAGGTACCCACTTTCTGGGTCCTTTCTTGTTAGTTACCCCAGAGGTTCTGATCACCTTGGGTGTCTCAACATGATATTTTAAAGGAATATTTGCATGATATTTAGTCATAGAGAAAGATCCCTTTTTAAGAGGGTTTTTAGCAACTTTAGCAGGTACAGGATCAGGCAATATGGTACCAGAGGGAACAAAGCATTCATACAAGGATTTAGCTTTAGACACAGAGGACTCATTTCTAATTGGTTTAGAATAGCCAATGCCATGCATTCCATTTCTGCTTACGCCATAGATCATTGAAGCCATTAAGCTTCTATCCACGCTTTTAGCTATCTTTGAAAAGACTTTTCATACTTAGAATCATTTCTACAATCAGAGGCATCACAGGCAACAATTTCTTCTAACTTAGCAATCTGGTTCTTAAGCACAGAGTTAGAATTGATCAAGGCATGATTATCATTTTTCAAATCAGAAATAATTTTCTCATGTTCAGAAGGAGTCTTGGAAACAACAGATAAGTTCTTTTTCAGCTTCTTATGCTTAGACAATAAGGAGTTATACTTATCCATAATATCAGACAATGCATGTTTCAGTTCAGAGGTAGAGAAAGAAGCGAATACCTCATTTTCATCGTCTGAGTTAGGATCTCCTTCTGATTCTGAGTCAGAGTCAACAACTCTCTTTGACTCTGCTTCCTTGTCTTTGACAATCGCCATGAGTCCTTGGACTTCACCATCAGAGTCAACATCCTCTGACTCTGATTCATCAAATGTCACCATCAGACTCTTCTTCGTCTTGAAGTGCTTCTTTGGCTTCTTGTCCTTTTTCAACTTTGGACAATCACTTTTGTAGTGCCCAGATTCTTTGCACTCAAAACATGTGACTTCCTTGATTGAAGACTTCTTCTGGCCTAAGGACTCATACTTTCCTTTTGCCTTTCCAGAGCCTTTGAACTTGCTCTGCCTGTGCTTCCAGATGCGGTTGAGTCTCTTGGAGATCAGAGTCAGCTCATCTTCATCAGAATCTTCTGATGCTTCTTCAGATTCCTCTTCTTCAGCTTGAAGAGCTTTTGACTTCTCAACCTTAGCCTTTTCAGATTTAGATTTCAAGGCTATGGACTTTTTCCTCAGATCTTGCATCTCTGAGCGTTTCAGCTCATGGCATTTCAAAATGCTGATGAGTTCTTCTAAACTCATATTCTCAACGTCTCTCGTGAGCTCTATTGAAGTCACTAAAGGCATCCAACTTTCAGGAAGACACCTGATGACCCTTATGACATGATCTTTTGTTGTGTAGCTCTTGTTGAGAGGTCGTATGCCAGCTACAAGCAGCTGAAATCTGGAGAACATTTCTTCAATGGACTCATTTGGCTCCATGATGAAGGATTCATATTTTTGGATCAAAGACAATGCCTTTGATTCTTTGACTTTCTTGTTTCCTTCATGAGACATCTTCAGAGATTCGAAAATGTCTTTCGCAAACTCACGATCTGTAATCTTCTGGTACTCTTCATAGGAAATAGCACTTAGAAGAATTGCTCTTGCTTTGTGATGTTGTTGTTGGGTCCAGGTGGGCCAGCATCCTGCCTGCAGGTAGCATTCGAAACGGGGCGCTGTCTGCTACGCTATAAGAAATAACGTTGCGCCCTCACTAACACCAATTGGTTTTGGCGTAGTGGTAAGCGCGTGATCCTACAAGTGGTATCAGAGCCAGGTCCCGTGTTCGAATCCCACGGAAGGCATGCTGTGCAGCTAGTTTGGCTGGCAGGTGCTGGGGGGGGGATTGTTGGGTCCAGGTGGGCCAGCATCCTGCCTGCAGGTAGCATTCGAAACGGGGCGCTGTCTGCTACGCTATAAGAAATAACGCTGCGCCCTCACTAACACCAATTGGTTTTGGCGTAGTGGTAAGCGCGTGATCCTACAGTTGTGAGTACAGCTTCTTTTGATCTGCAGTCATCTCTGACCTTGGGATCTTCTTGCCATCTGCATCAACTGGACGCTCGTAGCCATCCACAATAATATCCCAGAGATCTGCATCGAAACCCAGAAAGAAACTTTCCAGTCTATCTTTCCAATATTCGAACCTTTGACCGTCGAACATAGGAGGCTTTGCATTGTAACCATCTCTTTGAGTTTCACTGGTGGTGGCAGCCATTGTTTTTCACACCGGCCCGGATCACTGAACACTGTTAGGTGTGGTAATCAGAACTTGCGCTCTGATACCAATTGAAGGTATGAAAAACGGTAGAAAGGGGGGGTTTGAATAACGTTTTCAGTATAAAACTTCCACCTTAAAGATTTTGACAAATCTTTCGAGAACTTAAGTGCTAAAGATAAGAGATAGAAAAGCACACAAGGATTTTATCCTGGTTCACTTGATAAATCACTCAAGCTACTCCAGTCCACCCGTTAAGGTGATTTCTTCCTTCTTAGAATGAAGGCAATCCACTAATCAGGTAAGAGTTACAACTGCACTTGAAACCTACAAGTGACTAACAATTACACTGACTTAGCTCACACTAAGATTCACTCTCTTAGTCTTCTCTAGGATCCGATCAGCCTTGATCTCCTAAAGGAACTAAACAAACTGTTTATCAAAGAATTGTTTACAAGAGATTTGCTTCTAAAAAGCTAATAGTAAACTCAATGAATTTCAGATGAAAGAAAAACTTAGAAGAATTTAAGATTGTCTTGCGCGTATGTGAATGCTTCTTCTACTTTCTTTCAGTCTTCAGCCTCTTTATATACTCCAAGGATTAGGGTTGAGCGTTGCATGGGAAATGCTACCGTTGGAGGGCAGTTCTGGAAAATCCAGCTTCTGCTGTGTCTGAGACTGTTAGGTAGGTCGTCAGGATAGTACATATGCTTTTGTACTTGGATAGCGACGCGACCTTTAAACCTAGGAGACTTCTGATCAGGGGAATGCTTCATATTGGAACTTGTGAAGCCGGTTGATCAAAGTCAGAGGGAAAGCCCAGATCCTCTGACCATTGTTTCTTCTGATTCTGAACTCAGAGGGAAGAACATGGTCTTCAGAGTATCTTGCTTCTGGACATCAGAACTTCACTAATCAGCTTCTGGATCTTCAGAGTCTTCTACACCATCAGAACATCTGAGCCTTCAGTGTTTCTTGGTTATCAGACTTTCTGGATCTTCAGAGCTTCTCGTGACTGAGTCCACATCAGAGTTTGTATAACTTCAGAACTTCTGAAGCTTTTCCACTGTTCATACTGAACATGGTGAATGCGAAAGCGTTGCTTGGGTAGCTTTTTATACACAGTGCTTCTGATTTGTGTGAGATTGAGTTGAGGTCAGAGCCTGCAAATAGCACACTCAGAAAAACACGTTAGAGTACCACAATTGTTCATATCAAAAGGTTAACTTGTAATCATCAAAACATAGAGTTGTACTACTAGATCAAAACTTGATCTTACACAGGTGGAGTAATTATTGAGCAATCTCTCAAGTTTGACTTCAAGGCGAGCAACAATCAAGCAGAATATGAAGCAATAATAGCAGAGGTGAGGCTTGCCTTGGAGATGAATGTACGTTGTATTGTAATAAAAACTGATTCTCAGCTTGTGGCAAATCAGATAAAGGGAGATTATCAGGCGAAGGATGTTCAGTTGGCTAAGTATTTGGTAAAGGTTCAAGAATTGTTGAAGTAGATGGACAAGTTTCAGGTAAATCATGTTCCGAGGGAGGAAAATACAAGGGCTGACATACTATCCAAACTTGCAAGCACGAAGAAACCAGGTAACAACAAGTCTGTGATTCAAGAGACTTTGAAGGGTCCAAGTGTGAAGGAGGATGATGTTATGATGGTAACGGGCGGAGCAACTTTAGATTGGATGGATAGAATTCGAATGTGCCTGGAAGCGGATGGATCAGATTTAGCTCTGTTTTCAAAGGACCAGATACGAGAGGCGAGTCGTTATACAATGATGGGTGGACAACTTTACAGGAGGGGCGTAGGAGTACCATTGTTAAGGTGTGTTAGTAAAGAGGATGCAGAAAGGATTATGTTTGAAGTGCATGAGGGGGTTTGTGCTAGTCATATAGGAGGAAGATCTTTGGCTTCGAAAGTGTTGAGGGCAAGATTTTATTGGCCTACGTTAAAGGGCGATTGTATGGAATATGTTAAGAAATGTGAAAAGTGCCAAGTTTTTGCTGATCTTCACAGGGCACCTCCTGAAGTTTTAAGTTCAATGAGTTCTTCATGGCCATTTGCAATGTGGGGCGTAGATATTCTGGGTCCATTCTCTCGGTAGGGGCGCAAGTCAAGTTTGTTTTGGTGGCGGTGGATTATTTCACAAAGTGGATTGAAGCAGAGTCAATGGCGAAGATTACAGCTGAGAAGGTTAAAAAAATTTATTGGAGGAAGATAATCTGCAGGTTTGGAGTGCCAGCAACCATTGTTTCTGATAATGGAACACAGTTTACAAGCAGGAAGGTTAGAGATTTTTGTGCAGAGATGAGAATTGAGAACAGGTTCGCCTCAGTTGAACACCCGCAATCTAATGGGCAGGTTGAAGCAGCAAACAAGGTGATTTTGAATGGCGTGAAGAAGAGATTGGGCGAAGCAAAAGGATTATGGGCAGATGAATTGATCACAGTGGTTTGGGCTTACAACACAACACCCCAATCCACTACTGGAGAAACACCTTTCAAGCTTGCTTACGGAGTTGATGCAATGATTCCAGTGGAGATACAAGACATGACTTTTCGAGTGGCTACATATAAAGAAAACCAGAATCGGGAAAATGTTCTAGTGGACTTGAACTTGGCAGATGAGGTAAAAGCAGAAGTCCGTTTAAGGGAGACTGCAGTCAAACAAAGGTCAGAAAGGCGTTATAATACACGAGTGGTGCCTAGAAGCATGAAAGTGGGCGATTTGGTATTACGCAGAAAGGCAAAAGGTCCAACCGATTCAAAGCTGACACCTTACTAGGAAGGCCCATATAGAATTCTGCGAGATTTGGGGCAAGGGGCTTACCACTTGGAGGAGTTATCTGGGCGCAGGGTTCCAAGGGCATGGAATGCACAACACTTGCGCTATTACTACAGTTGGAGTTGTGTTCTGTTTGTTTCGTTTTAGTGTGTTTTATTCTGTTCAAAGACTACGTCGTGTTCGTTGTTTGTGGTTTCTGTATTTGTTTAAGTGTCAAGACTATGTGGTTTGTCTATTAAGACTTGGTAGCATGCACTCTTTTCTCTACCCATTAGGGAGAGTTTTTAACAAGGCATGATGTTAATTGTTAATGAAAAAACAGGTATGCACTCTTTTCTCTACCCCAGGCGGGAGAGTTTTTAACGAGGCATAACCTTTAAAAATTTCTTGAGTGCTTTGTTAGCATTTAAGTTACTTTTCAACTTAGGTCTATCAATTGGGCGATTCCAGACAATTGAGAAAGAGTAAGTCTTTTAAAACTAGAGCGTTTGGCCACGAATTCATAAGCATAGCCTTAACTTGGATTAAGCTTGTCCAACTTAAGCACAAAGTCTCCAAGCGAGCAAATTTCTATATCAGAACAAATTGCGCTTCTGATCTTTTTATTTTTGATTCACTTCAAAATGCAAAGGCCTTATGAATTCAAAGAATAGTTGTGAAAGAAAAATCAATTTTTTCTTGGAACAGAAAATTTTGGTAAGCCCAAGGCTTTGAGTTTTATAAGAATTTGTCAAAGCTTTCTTCATAAGGTAGACAACTTGTTAAGATCAACGCTTTTGTGGATAAACGAATCCAGAAGAAAGGTATTTTCGCAGTACATTATTTTCATATTCTTATACTGTTATAGCAGTACTTTAAGTTTAGAGAACATCATAACTTTCGAGTTAGATTACTCAGTTAGTACTTTTTAAGAAGGAAAGAGAGATTTTAGAGGAACATAAGTGATTTTAAAGCATAGTATAGGGGTGACTCTTAGATTTTGAACTTAAAACTTTGTTGCATTAATATTAGAGGGGGGCGTTACATTTAATTTAAAGCGGGAGATGCAGGAAGTAAAAAGCAGGAAATTAAATCAACCGTTTGGTATAAGACCAACGGAGAACAAAACATCGTTTTAACTTTTCTCAAGAAGGGGTTAATTGCTTTCCCCTTCGCCCTCTTTGTTGTTGTTGTTGTTGTCTTTGTCTTCTTCTCCGGCTTCTTCTTCTTCTTGTTCTTCTTCTTCTTCTTCTTCTTCTTCTTTATCAAAGTTGGGCGTGATTAACTTTCCTTCAACGATCCTAGCGTAAGGATCAACGCCTTCGGTCTTGATAGGCATGTCGGGATTTAGGAACAAGATTTGTTCCTTAGCTTTGTTAAAGCCAGCTTCAAGTTGGGAGAGAATGGAGGCTTTCAGAGACGTCGCTTCAGCAGAGAGGTCATCAACAGTCTTGTTCAGAATTTGTTTTTCTGAGGCCAAAGAGTTCGCCTCTTCCTTCATTTTTTGTGTTTCTTCTTCTTTCGCCTTCAACAAGGCTTCATTTTCTTCCAAAGTCTTTTTGAGTCTTTCCAGGTCCAAAGCCAGATCAGCGGCTTTCTTCTCGTTAGCTTTGTTAGATTTTTCCAACAGCTTCATCGTGGACTTCAGCTTTTCATTCTCTTTTTCCTTATCTTCAAGCTTCTTAGCACTAGAAAGCCCATCAAAGCTGGTGGACTCAATTTCTATCATTTTGGAAATTGCAGCAATTTCCAAGCTCTTGGTCATGACAGCTTGACATGCCTCCTGAAGCCCAATTTTTCTTATCTTTTCCTTATCAGCTTCAAATACAAGGTTCGTTTCCACAAGGGAGTTGAAGTTGATTCGGGAATCCCATAAGGAAGTGACTTCCTCAGAAGTCATATCCTCAAACTCTTTCAGTTCGTACTTCCACGAGGGCGGTGGAGCGCTGGAAGAACCATACTGATTCGCCCCTTTGGTGGCGATTTTTTCCAGTGAAGCTTGTATGGCGATTTTCTCAGCAGACTTCTCAGAATTCTGATTTCTTTTTCTTCTTTTCTAGGCTGGATTCTTCTCAGTCTCAGAGTGACTACCTTCAGGTTCGGTCAGGGACTTGGCAGGAGATTGCTTTTTCTTCAACGCCTGTTGCTCGCGGCGGAAGCGGAGAATGTCGTCTTCAGAAAGGCGAGACATCTTCGCTGCAAAATGCAAAAGCAGAAAATAGCAGTTAGGAGTTTTGCATAAATTTTTGGGTGAGTCGAATTAAGAAGAAAAAATGTTCTTACCAACAAAATAGGATAAGTTTCTTTTCTTGAATGCTTCATAGAAATCATAAAGGTTCAAATGAATTGTGGATAAGAAATCAACCTCATATTTCTCATCAGGGCTAAGAGAGGATTCGGGAATATTGTGGATAAGTTGGGGTTTATCAGTCCAATAGAAAGGGAATCGTGGGGTTCCGTCATCAAAGTAGAAAACATCTTTACTTTCTTCGGATTCCTTTAATTTGAAAAATTTGGATTTCCAATGTTTAAAATTACTCCTAAAGAGAGTAAACACCCCACGCCCCCTGGCAGAGGATAGGGAAATATATTCGCCCTTCACCTTCATGCCGGAAGTTTCGAAAAAGAAGAAAAACTTCTTGCAAGTGGGTATTATGCCTAGGCAGACGCATAATAATTCAAAGGCTCGAAGGTAAGCCCAACCATTAGCAGAAAGCTGGGTAGGGGCGATGTTCATTAAGGTTAAGCAGGAACAGGTAAAGTCAGGAAGGGGCAGTTTGTATTCAAGGTCTTGGAACAAGGTTTTAAAGAGGTAAGTGTGATTTTTACCATTCGGGTCAGGTTTACCGAAACAACAGGGTTCATCAGGGGCACAGGCGACTATATCTAAATGTGCATCATTACCATCAGCCCTAAAATTATATTGGGTTATCAAATCCATCACTTTAGGAATAGTGTGGAAGTCGCTGTATCTAGTAGCAATTGATCGTGAGATCCATAGGGAGTCAGCAACTGGAAGTTCTTTACGTTTCTTAGGTGATTTACGAGGATTTTTGGCAACCATTTTTTAGAGCGAAGTTTCCTGAAAATTAAGAGGAAATGGGGTTTGTCCATGGTAGTCAGTATCGTGCGTATCGCACGATACGTATCCCGATACGATACGAAAATCAACCAAACGATACGTATCCCATGTATGTATCTTTTTGTGTTCGTATCGTGACCTGTATCGCACATATCGCATGAGTATCGCACGATACGTATCCCGATATGATACAAAAACAGTTTTTCAAATGTCGTTTCATCTTACTCCCCTAGAAAAATTAGGGAGTGAGCATTTAATTTCATTAAAAATTAGTAAATTGCTCTAAAAAGTGATGTTTTCTTTGATTCTTTCACCCTTTCACGTTCAACTTCACTTCAGCAGCCCTTTCATGTTTCACGTTCAACTTCAGCAGCCCTTTAATGGCTTGGAATTAGGGAGTGGGAATTTAATTTCATCTCTTTGATGTTTAGTACTTTAGTTTGGCTTATGACTTGGAATTAGGTTGAACTTGAACTTTGTGAGACTATTTTTCTACTTATGACTTGGATCTTTGATTATTTTGAACTATATTTAGATGATATATTAGTATATTATTTAATTTATGACTTAATTTTTTTTGTGTCCGTATCTTACGATACACGTTACGATACGATACACGACACGGAATTAGGGTCTAGCGATACACGATACGTATCTCGATTTGACTACCTTGGGTTTGTCAGGTAGGAGTTTTTTGTGTGTAAATGGTGAAGTAGGTTGGGTAAACAAGTTCTAAGTTTTGGGGAAAATTATTTATCTTTAGAGAAGTGATAGAGTGATTTTAAGTTTAAACAGGAGAGACAGGATAGAAAAATAGAAAAGATGAATAAAAGTTGAAGAGAAGAAGAGATTACCAGGAAGAGGGATGATAAGATCTGGAAGGAGATGGGAAGTGTTTCTGGCGAAATTCCCAGAAATTCTTCAGGCACTCGAAGCAAGGCAGTGAATGTTGTTTGGAATTATAGAGAAAGTTACTAAAAAGTTGGGAAGGTAGAGAATGGTAAGAAAAAGATTTTGAGTCACGTTTTATAGTGTTGGTGGGTTCCAGGCGCGTCGATTCATCTTTAGGCAGAATCGATAAACTTTGAAACGTGTCTCTTTAGGGGCCTTTAATTTTTACCTTGGAAACGTTTCTGGAAGGGGAACGGGTTTGCGTGTAGATAGAGTTGAGAATAGGTAATTATTACTTTTGTACCGTTTGGTAGATTTATGTCAGTGGAAATTAAATGCCGAGTGGAGGCGAATTTTGGGAAACGTCAGGCATCGTTTCACCATGAGGTTTCAAATTTCAAAATATTTGCATATCTTATTTGTGATTATGACAGGAATATGACAGTGACGTGATGGGAAGAGATTTCAGTCAGAATCTTAAAAAAGAGAGCAGGTGGAGTAATTTCAGTAATCGACAAGGGCGAAGCTTCTTTTTGCTTATTGAAAAAGGTGAAGCTTCCTTTGTTTGTTACAGGGGCGAGGCTAATGTTGTTCATTATGTGACATCTTTTGCATGTAACAGTTATCTAAGTTTAGCGATTACTGACTTTATATGTTTAGGGGCTTTGAGTATTGTATTGTGGGCTTACTTAAAAGACACGCTGCACCTTAAAATGGCTTTTTAAGCTTAGGTGTCTTGTGGGCTTGTGTACTGTTATTGGGCTTACAATATTTGTATCAGGTGGGCTTACCGAATTTGTATTATTGGTTCAGGCGACCCATGACCCGAACGGGTCAAAAACTCCATAATATATAAAGAGGACACCGCCCATGCGGTGGGGGATCCAACACTTTTTGCTCATTTGCTATTTTGTCGTTCTCTACTTTTGTTGCTTAATTGCTTAGCCCTGACCGGAGTTCGAGACCGGAACAGTCACCGAGAGCAATGGAACTTGATACACTTATTATCTCTATGCATAGTTTCTCTAATTATTCACCTTCAATATTTGTATGCAGCTTTTACTCAAATTTTCTCTATCTCCATTTGTTGATTGGATTAATGAGGAATTTAATTTTTAAAGAATTCAGTTAAGCTTAGAAGTTTTTTTATCTAAAAATTTAATTTCAAGTTACTCATTTTAACCCCTCTATAATGTTTCTTTCACACTTCTTTTACTATTTTACTTTTGTGATATATAAAAGAAAAAAATGAGTGATATGATAAGTAATGTAACAGAAATTGTAATTAAATATAAGAAGAAGAAATAGTGAAAATGAAATTGAAGAAAAAAAAAATTGACCAAAGATTTTGGTGAAGCCGTGCCACTTAGTGCCGTGAAGATTGGATCTATTTAGGTCTTCTATCTACATTTGCTTTGCTTACTTGTACCGTATTTTCTATTTCTAAATCTAGCGTGCTGAAGTTGTGGGACATGATATTAATTTTTAGTTATCTTTTTGGTGCTAATTAATTCAGCTGTTTCCAACTTTACAGCACATGCAAAGAAAACAGCATGTAGAATTTATAAATGCACCGATAGGAATTTCTCATTTTATATATCTCTTTTCTTTTCTCATCATATTTTCATATTTCGACACAATATTAGTCACAAGGTTCTGCCACAAAATCACATTTTGAGCAGTACTTCTATTCTATTCAGATCTCTTTCAATAGAGATATATGAGTGGAATTGGGGCTGGTTTTTTTATACATTATCTCTCACTTTCTTTTTCTTCATATTTTCTGTTTCATATCACATCTATTTTTGTATCTCTATATTCTACACCTAGCTATCTCACTCGTTCTATTCGTGAGAACAGTCGATCTTAAACAGCTAGCCAACTCATGCCATCCAATGTATATATAATTAATACATGTTTCTCTGCGCGCGTCTCTAGTTGTCAATGAAATGAACTGAATATTATTTTTTGACTTCTCTTCTCTTATTCACATCTATACCCGCCAGGCCAGAACATTATTACAATTAACAAAAAATAGATCGGAAGAATCAAATCTATAAAGGAAGGGGGAATGATCTAATCTCTGACATACTGATCTCGTGCACAATTTAATACACGTACTGACACTGTACAGTTGTGTACTCTACGTACTTCCAAGTCCAGCTATATATATGCACAAATACAAATATATTTGATCTCATGATGAAAGGTTTAAAAATGACTTCTAATATATAATCCTTAATAAATTGTCCGGATCGGATCAAAAAAATTAAACAATTTTACTTAGAAACTATATATTAACATAAGTTTTCTCCTGTATTTAATTTTGGATTTAGAACCAAGGATTTTCAAATTAAAACATGCACAAATTATTTGATTTGATATAAGCGAGGTTAGAAGCAACATGATACTTGAGGAGAACAGGGTAGCACAAGTTATAAGACACACTTTTCTTTATATACTAATTAAAGTTAGTTGTCTTGTGGGCTTATGAACCGATTGACATAAGTGACTTGGATACGAGCGACTTAAACTAAAATGGCGGCTTCATTTTCCTAAAACGGGTGACGTGCTAAGGATTGAGCTAGCTAGGCTTAGGCGATTTAGGCCTACGAAGGTGAGCTGTCACATGAGACACGCAAGATTTAATTTGTCCTTTGTCGTATACTTTATATATTCTTGATGATTAGGTCAAACTGGAACAACCCCCATAACCTGAACATGCAGTTACATAGTTAGGGGGCGATTGCACATTAGCCTAGAATTTCCATTGTACATATATGTGGTCGAACTGCCTTAGTTTTTTTTTTTGATAAACAATATGAAATATATTAAATAGAAGTACAAGTGGCACTTCAACCCAATACAATAGAAAAGGAGAAAAAGAATACAAAAGTGATAGCTTAAACAATGCTATCAACAAAATATCCTCCTAATAGAATCGAAACCCACCACCCACCTCCTCCTTGGTGAAGGATTATAGAGGTATACGACAATAGAGTCGAACTGCCTAATAGAGTCGAACTGCCTTAGTGATGATCATGTTCACTTTTAGAATATAAATACTGAGTTTAGAATTGAGTCTTTTCAGTTTTAGCTTGGTCTTGAAATTCACTTTGTGAACAACAAACTTTTTAAAAAGAAAAATGATCAATAGTACGAAAATAAAGTTACACGAATGATTCTGATTGGCTATTATTTTCAAAGTTATACAAATTTCAGAGTGTGTACTCGTCAAAGAGCAAGTAATATGATGACACATTTGTATTTGTTGGTTTTATCAAACTTATGTCCATAACGTATAACAACACTCTTTTAAAAAACCTCATTTTGAATTATGTTGGATCTAATAAAATCAAACTCCACTTAATATATTTCTTCTGGATTGTCTAAATCACTCATATGGTGATTTGATCTCATCTTTGGTACGAGCAAATTGTAGATCTAGCAGCGGATTTCATAACTTTTTCCTTTATTTTTATTTTTATAAATGGACTTATTGGAGACCACTAGGATGAGATTAAATCAGTCAGTCTCACGAATGATTTAAACAACCTCAATTTTCATCATCTAAACCTTGTGCATCGATTTATATACAGGATTAATACACATGCATAATGAGATGTATATCTCATTTTCTTTCTGCTTTGTGTGTGTAGAAAAGAATTTGAGAGATGTAACACTAATTAATGAACCGTAGTCCGTATACCACCCACATGGACTAAGGGGTGGAAACAAATGAAAGAATTAAATTGAAAAATCTCTAATTGAAGATCTTGAATGAATTAGCATAGTGATTATCATCACTATAACTAGCTAGGTACGTACGGTGAGCGTTTCTCTTAAAGAACTTGCACGAACCATCTTAGCATGATTCTTTTCCTCCATTATTCTCTTGCTCTTCTTAGGATGAAGCAACTTGAACCAAAACCCATTTTTCTTATCACTTTTCTTTTCCTCCATTCTAGTTTCTCTTAATCTTGTTGTTGGAAAAACAGCCATTGACCTGCTCTTGACGAGTCCACCACCTTGCTTGCCACTGAAGAGAAAGATCGAAACCGGAGCATGATGATGCATTGGACGATGGGGAGAAGCACAAGAAGAAACCGAAGACGAAGAGGACGAAGAAGATAAAGAAGAAGAACAAGAAGAATCTGAATGAGCTGCTCTTTGATGAGAGGAAGATGATGCTGGTGATGATAGTTGATAAAGCTTATCCTTCAAACAAAGAGAACAAACACCAGGTGCTTGACGATGTTTGGGGTGCTTCTTGCAGCAACCATTAAGGTTGAACCTCCCAACTATGTCTTTGTCTTTGGAAGATGGTCTTCGTAGGTTTTTTGCCATGTTAGTTAATTCCTTCAACAATTGTCGATTTGAATGTGAGCAAGTTGGTTTGATATATAGGGTTGTGTGTGTGAGGTGTATATGAGTTTCCTTGTTAGTTCATGGGAGTTTCCTCAAAATGGTCTTTTTGACAAGTTCAAAAATATGTACTATATCTATGACTTTGGAATTTCTTTCTTGTTGAAATAAATTAAAATGAACGATTGTGATGGACGCAAAGGTAGGATGAGTCGGTGGCTGTGATCGATGATGTCGGAGTGTGGTGGAAAAGACCAAACCTTTTTCTGTGGCTGGGGGCGGCGTGGAATATATATTAACTCAAATCAAAAGAATTAAAATTGGGTTGGCGTGGTGGACAAAATCAAATCAACCAAACCACCCTGGTAAACACGACTAAACGTGCCCGTTTTGCATTTGCTCTTGAGTTTTGACTATTCAGGAATGAGAACAGGTACTCCTTTTTTTGGGTTGAGTTTCTTTGGGTTTATTTATATGGAAAAAGATGCTAAGATATCTTTAGCTCAAAGTAAAATATTACTGGGATTGTGTACAACACAAAACAGTAATATTTTTATATACTACTTTTTTTTCTTTGTTTCTTTTTCTAGTACATCACATTATATATCATATTTCTCAAGTGGTAAGAGCTAGTGACATAAGGGTTGGATGGGATAAAGGGTGAAGGGTCTCGGGTTCGAACCCGAAGAAGAGTTTAATTTACTAACATTTCGAACAACTAACATTTACCTATAAAAAAAATATATCATATTTATAATTATTTTTCTCTCTTCTCCTATTCTATATTTAGGTGTCTACAAAAATTGGTACGTCAATCTTTACTGATATTACATTCACAGCCTAATTCACTCCACCGCAAGAGAATGATAAGAAAAATTAAAGAGAGAAGTAAGAGATGACGAAAATGTGTGATATAATAAGAAGAGAAGAATGAAATCGGATGGAAGAAAAAATGATTTAAATGTGTGTTTACAAGAAAGTTTAAAGTGCTTAGGAAAGCCAGATCCCACTTTGCAAAGAGGAAAACGTGGACGGAAGAATGAGAAAATATTGGCATTCAATGTAACGGGATGTTAAAGCAAATAAACCCTAAAACCGGTTACTCAAATAAAGGAATAATAGGATGAGAAGAGACAAGTTATTAAAACAAAGTGATCTCATCAAAAGGGAAAAAACAATATAAGAGGTAAAGGTATTGAAGTGTTTAGAAGTGGTTGTTTACCTTATTTTGTGGTGTTAAATAATCAATAATAAGAAAGTCAATAGAGTTTAAAATAAATGAATTAGGAATTATACTGACTTTTTTTCTTAGTTTTTTTTAGGATTAACTGTTATATTAGTCCCTGTCTTTGTCTCGCCGTCTGATGTAGGTCCTTCCCCGGAAAAAATTTTGTCTGAAGTCCTCTTATTTGAAAAGTGGTTGGAGCAGGCCCTCGCCGGAGCGCATGTGTGGCTTGGTGACTAGGATTAATGAACCCACGTGGCATTAAAAAATAAAAATCAAATTACAACTCAGAATTTTAAACCTAATTAACCTATTTCTAATTAATCCTAACTTAATTAACCAAAAACTAATTTCCCCCCAAACTTAACCCAATTCACACCAAATCAACCCTACCCCCAAATCAACCCAATCCCAATATGAAGAAACAGGGTTCTCCTTCCTCGTAAGTTTACCTTAAGTTTCGTTCTTCCCCTACCATCGTCTACCATCGAATTCTCCGTCACCGTTCGTGTTCTCGTTGGTTTTCTTGCTCTGGCTCAGTCGCCGCTCATTGTGGTGTCCACTTCTGGTGCTTCTTCAAAGTAAGTTTCGTTCTTCCTCTCCTCTTCAATAATGACATGTGGTTTTGGGTTTGGGGTTTTTGGTTCGTTGTTTTGGGTTTATGGTTTTCCTGGGTTCTTCGATAATGGCCTATGGTCCTATATTAGCATGCTTAGGGTTTTCGTCTACAATGACTTAGGGTGCAGGGATGGGTTTGAGGGTTGCTATATTAGCATGCTTCACTGTTGTTTTCTGTGGTTGATAAATTTGTGATTTCGCAGGATGGTTTCTACACTGGTTGTGCGACATGGTGGTTGGTTTGGAAGTAGTCCTTACTGGCATTACTTCGGTGGTGCCAAAAGTCAGTTCCATGATCTTGATGAGTCTAAATGGTCCTACTCTAAGACTGTGGAAATTGTCAAAGGTCTTGGCTACAAAGAGTTTGATTTACTATGGCTTCCTGATGAGGATGTTGACTGGCATGTTTTCAGGAATTACACAACAGATATGGATGCCAAGGAATTTTCTAAATATGCAGTTGGAAATGACCATGAAGGTGTTATATTTGTGGACAATCTATCCAAAGACCCTCCTACTCTACCTACTGTAGTAAAGGAAAAGAAGAAAGATGCCAACAAGAATGTTAAGGTACAAAAACTAAGGGTGAGAAAGTCAGGTAGGTTGCAAGCAATGGTGAGACAAGGAAAAAATAAGGGACCTCCTAAAGTTGTAGAGTTATCTGATGATGAGCAATTTCCTAATGAAGTTGCAATGCTACAAAATGAAACTGTTCTCCCTGAAACTGTTCTCCCTGAACCTGTTCTCCCTGAAACTGTTATCTCTGAAACTGTTCTCCCTGAACCTGTTCTCCTTGAAGTTGTGATTCCTGAACCCGTTATCCCTGATGTTGTGGACCCTGAAGTTGCAGTTCCTGAAGTAGTAGATGGGGTAGATGGTGATAAAGCTGGTGAGGATAACCAGGAAGAAGAAAATGATGATTCTGATGTTTCTGAAGTTGATAGGGTCGATGATAGTGAAGAAGAAAGGGATTTAGAAAATGTGGAGGAAGTTACAAACCCAGGATTTGCTCAGGCTGAGTCCCTATTGAATGAGCACATTACTCAAATGCTTCAACAAACTACAGCAGATAATGATGATGGGGAAAAGAGAGATGAGACAGATTTATGTGGAGGCTATGAGAGTGAGGACCTTGAAAGTGTCCCCACTGATAGTGAGCAGGAAGGGATTCCTAGGAGAAGGTTTGAAAGATTCAATGAGGATGACATGGGCCCAGATTTCAAATTCACATTGGGTATGGAGTTTATATCACTTACACAGTTCAAGGATGCCCTCACTGACTACTGTACGAAAAATAACAGGGAATATAAATTCAAGAAGAAT
Organism: Lotus japonicus; assembly: GCF_012489685.1. Classification (NCBI taxonomy): domain Eukaryota; kingdom Viridiplantae; phylum Streptophyta; class Magnoliopsida; order Fabales; family Fabaceae; genus Lotus; species Lotus japonicus. Next base: position 80,127,214 of record NC_080041.1, read on the forward strand.
GACAGTAAGAGATGCAGGGTTGTATGCTTGAGTGATGACTGTCCATTTGTGATCTCATGTAGCAAAGTTGGAAACAAACAGACTTATAGAATCAAAACTCTTAAGGGAGAGCACACGTGTGCAAGGGTTTTTGATAATAAGTCTGCCAATGTTAGATGGGTGAAGAAAAATTTGTTGAACAAAATCAGGACTGTAAACAAAATTAGCACAAATGAGATTGTTGATGATTTCAGGGTAAATCTGGGAATTGGAATTACCAGATACAGAGCTTGGAAATGTAAGAAGTTGGCAACTGAGGAGGTTGATGGAGCTGCTGAAATGCAGTATACTTTGCTTTGGAGATTCAGCAATGAGTTGAGAAGGAGCGATGCAGGTAACACATGCAAAATCAACTTTGTGACACCAAGAGCTAGCTTGCATCCTAGGTTCCTCAGATTTTATATGTGCTTAGAAGGGTGTAAGAGAGGGTTTCTGGGGGGATGTAGGCCATTTATTGGCTTGGATAGATGTCATCTGAAAACAAAACATGGAGGGATCCTTTTGTCAGCTGTAGCTCGTGATCCAAATGAGGAATACTTCCCCCTTGCCTTTGCTGTGGTTGAATCAAAGAACAAGGACAGTTGGAGGTGGTTTATGGAGCTGTTGATGGATGACATTGACCCTACAAGGTCAAGTAGATGGTGCTTTATCTCAGACCAACAAAAGGTAAATATATATATTCTTTCACTTACAATTATTACAATGTCATGGTGATAATCTAATTGTCTGGCTTGTGTTATGTTATCATCACAGGGTTTGATGGAAGTCTTCAAAGAAGAGTTGCTCCAAGGTTGTGATCATAGGCTGTGTGTGAGACACCTGTATGCAAATTTGAAGACAAAGTTTGGTGGTGGAGTTCTTTTAAGGAACCTGATGATGGTAGCCGCAAAAGCTACATGTGAAGAAGAATGGAGGGAGAAAATGAAGCTCATTAAGGAAAAGAATCTGCTTGCCTATGAATGGTTGATGGAGAAATCAACATCTTCTTGGTGCAGGCATGCATTTAGCATTTGGCCCAAGTGTGATGTCATCATGAACAACCTCTCGGAGTCCTTCAATGCTGCAATTATTTTGGCCAGAGACAAACCTATTCTCACTATGATGGAGTGGATTAGGACCTATGTCATGGGGAGGTTTCCAAAGATGACGGAGAAGCTTAACAACTAGACATGTCAGATTATGCCAAAGCCACTTAAAAGAATAGGATTTGAGGTGGGAAAGAGCAAGAACTGGATTCCTAGGCAAGTGGGAAATGAGAAGTTTGAAGTTCGCCATGCTCACACTTTGCAGAGGCATGTTGTAAGCTTGAGGGACAGGAAATGCAGCTGCAAATTCTGGGAGATCAATGGCTTTCCTTGCAGGCATGCAGTGTGTGGAATTAACTTCAAGGGTTATGATCCAAAGAGCTATGTTGATGATTGTTACAAAAGAGGTGCTTTCAGGGCTACTTATGAACATGAAATCACTCCACTTCCTGGCCCTGACTAGTGGATTGTGACACCAAATGACCCTGAGTGCATTCTGCCACCACTGTTTAAGAGAGGTGCAGGGAGGCCCAAAAAATTGAGAAGGAGGGACCCATATGATGACCCTAATCCAAACAAGTTGAAGAGAGAAGGTGCTTTTGTGAGGTGTAGCAGGTGCAACCAGTATGGACACAATAAGAAAGGCTGCAAAAACCAATTGAAGAAGAGATAGAGATAGATGCAGCAGAGCTTGATGCCTAGATGGATGCAGTACTGGAGAAATTGATGGAGACTGAATCACAACATGCCACTGCAGCTCCAGCTCCAGGTGATGAAACACACCAACCAACAACTGGTCAGAATAAGAAAGATGTATTAACACTAAACCCTACTAAATTTTGTTTGTTCATAATTTTGTATTTCTTGAATGTAATGCAACTTGTGTATTGAAACAGAAAAAAGGTAATAAGAGGTGCAGTGTGTGCAAGCAATATGATCACTATAAGACAAGTTGTAAGAAATACCCAAAGAAAACCCCCAATGAACCAACTTCTCTACCTGGGATTGTGATAAGGGAACCAACTTCTGCTACTGTCCAAGTCCCTCACAATAATGGAAAACAGGTATTTTCTAAACCCATAATCAACCAATAAGCTTTAATTTCACTTTGTGAACACAAATTATAGCAAACTTTTCCTTATGATTTTTTCAGAAAGAAAAGGTACCTGAAATTCCTAGATCTTTTGATGATGGCTGCATTAAAAGCAAATATATAGCTGCACTAATTCATGACAATGGAGGGGCGACTACTTCATGTTCTATGGTTGAAAATCCTGAACCTGGCAGCTCAGATCCAGCAGGTACTGTAGCAGATGCAGTACATCAAATGGAGATAATAGAAGAAGAAGAAGGTGGAGGAAATGTTCCAACACAGTGCAGTGTTGTGATGGACAACACCCTTGGAGGTTCAACTTGACTGTGATTTGGATGAGGGACAACTTTAATGGAGTGAGAATCTTTTTTTGTCAAAAGCAGCAGATGCACCACATTGCCACTAGGGTCGAATTTTTTGTAATATTTAGGGAGTGGGGATTTGTGGACCACAAAACTATAGCCACTTGCTTTTGTTATTAAAACAGGCTTTTATGTTGTTTATGTTGTTTTGTTTGCTGTGACTATATGGTCCAAACAACAAGTTCATGTTTAAGTCCTCCTTATGTATTGATGTTGCACTTCAAATTCAAGGTTAAAGTCCTTCTCTTGTTTCTGTTTAAAGTTTTGCATCTTTACTTACATGTTTGACTTCATGTTTAAGTCCTTATACTATCATTTTTCTTTCAATGCTAACCGTGTATGGTAAAGGAAGTAGGAATGAGACATAAATGAGAGACAACAACTTTTCTTTCATTTCATTAAGTTGAATTCATGCTACACAACAAGTATTTCATCCCACAAAAAACCACATACATCCCCTAAAACAAACAACCAAATTCATTCCCTAACACAAACCAACCACCCTAAAACAGAATTAACTTGAAACCCTTCAACCCTTCAAACTCTTGCCATACAAAAACACCAGAACTGTGACTATCCAAGAAATCAGAGCAATCAACCGTGCAACATTCTTGTGAAATGTCTCAATTTCAACCTTCTTCTTTAACTTCTTGATCTTCTTCTTCAAATCAGGTCCAGGAAGCACATAGTTAGATGAATTGTCAATCTCATAAATGTCAGTTACATGCCTGGGTTGTCTTTCATCAACAGGATCATCAATCCAAAAAAAGAAATTACATGTGCCTGGTAACTGAAAGTGTAGAAAAATTGAAGGGTTATCCAAAATTGAAATCCAAATAGAAGGGTTACCCAAAATTGAAATCAAAGTATACAACACTTACATGCCAATTTCTGCATCTCAAAAACCTCCTTTCTGAGTTCACTCGAGTACTAGCAGTGTAAATCATGAGAGGAAGACCACAAGGACTGTAACACCCCAAATTCGGTGGCGTCACTTTAGTAACCAAAATAAACTTAATGCGGAAAAACGTGAATATTTTTTTTTTATAATAATAACTAAGACAAGACTGAATTAAATAAAACCCAAAAGCGAAAAGCAATAGAACTAATATACAATATATAAACAGCCCCCACTGTAGTAGTAACCTCGTCACGAGTAAACCTCCAGTGACGGAAAGAAAAGTGTAACGCCCGAAGGCAACATATACAAACCAAATGAAAAGGGTGAAGTGCCCGCAACACCATCCCTCAAAACTGAGAATCAGCTGACCCAATGGCCTGAAAATAAGACCTCCTAAGTCCAACCAACTCTCTGTGATTCCCGTAAGGAAACCACACAAAAAGCTATAGGCGGATCTACCCTGTCCCCTAAGTAACAAATGAAGCAAGACTGTCAGAGCTAAAACTCTACTCCTACACTAATCCTAACTCGAGGAGCTCATACCAACACTCAAACTATGTGCTAGCATGATCGTCGTCTGAATCAGAATCCAGAACGACCAAGTCTACTAACCCTATCCGTCCTCCCCTCGCAACCGCAGTGCGCTCCGATGCTGGACTCATGGGCTTAGGGCCCGAACCTTGATCATCAATGATCGCAACGGAGGGTGCACTAGACCCTGCCGAAGGCACTCCCACTGGAATCTCCTCTGAGGGATCCTCCTCCTCTGAAGATGACGGTGGCGGCGGTGCTCCTCCGAATCCTGGTCCGCAGTGAACGCCCGGTGGCAAGTTGAAGCTGATAGAGCATCGCCTCAACACTCCTGACCTCAAGAGTCCTCCACTGTCCACGTGATCCTCCATGATACGCCCCGAATACGTCGCTCGGTGGCTCGCGGGGTCAACCACCCACGACCCGGGGTCGTCCTGATCTATCATCTCATACCTAATCCCCCCCGAAGGGTGGACCATGGTGTACCAGTCCGCAATATTCATCTGACAAAAGGCGTTGTCCGCCAAAACACACACAGAAGACGCGAGGGTCAACTCTAAAGAACTATGTAGATAATAAACCCAATAGGTACAATTAATAGATAGCCACTTAGGCTTATAACTAGAGATATCATTCCTAGGGTTGCATGTTCCACAAAATCATAACGACAATAATAACAATTAGCATGTTCCAAGTAAGTTTATCAAATAGCAACCACACTCATCAACTAAGTCAGTATGCATGTTGCGTGATATGTATGCAGGTTAACCCAGTCAACCAATATGCAATCCGGAACGGATGGACATCAACAGATCAGCCCTTCACCAGCCACGGTGGTGCCATTTCGGCCCGCGTGTCTCTTACTCCAACAACAACGGTAGTCAGATCAGCCGTAACCCGTAGGTCTGCCATTTCGGTCTGCTACAAGAGACGTCTACAGACGCTCTATCACGGAAATCCGGGTCTTATGACCATTTTGGAATCCGACGAGGTCCAGAGTACGTCCTGTGTTAATACCCCATTAATGTTGCATGAATGCAGGATGATTAGTCAAACAACGTCTCCGTCCTCACTCGACACGTCGCCACGTGTTCTAGGTAAATTAAAGTTTCTAAAAGCTTACCCTAAGGTAAAGTCGATTCTGCGACAAAAGACACACTTCACAACACACATCGCTGCTCCAACAGCACAAGAGTATCACATACTCGGGAACTAACGGTTCCCCGGACTTATCCCCAGGATAGCCCCACAACATAGCTGCTCCAACAGCACAACAACCTACGCTGCTCCAACAGCACAACAACCAACGCTGCTCCAACAGCACAACAACAACAGACTCAACACTTGGATCCGACGACACTTCTCGTTTTCCAAAACTATGATTTCCATCCAAAGCCTCCTTTCGAGATTATTACCCTTACTTAAAGATTTAGAGGTTGTTTAATGTCTTATGAATTTTCTTTTCAAAATAATATCCTTTTTAGTCTTATCGCAATTCCTATAAGTTCTCGGGATCTTCGAATCCCCAAATGACTCCAGAGAATGTCTCGATCCATAAACCCTATACAAGGCCCGAACCTCGTTCGTCCTATCAAACTTTCTCAAAACTCTCAAAATAAAATCGGCATGACCTGCCCGCTATTCTCACCGTTCAGAATCTCAGATTCCAGTACAGAGCATATTTAAATCATCACAATCAACAACATGTCATATATCAATAAATCGCATCACAAACACTTAGCACTTAGCATATACAGCATGCACCACACATCCTAGATTACCCACATAGCACATAGCATGTAAGTCAATCTTCAAAAACATTCAGTAGATGAATCATCTACATTGTCAGCCGAAGCCTCAGAAAACATTTTCAATCACACACAATCTCAGTGCATAAACAGTAAACAATGTCGAAATATCGACCCTAAGCATTAACTAGAGATTCAGTGAGAAGCCCTCACCTGTAGGTTCTCCCGAATGATCAACTAGTGCTTCCTCGCACTCAAAGTGTTGTTCCTCAGGAAATTCCTCGAAAGTTCCTTTAAAACAAAATCACAGAAATACTATCAGAATCTATCGGAAACTAAGCTATCGATACTTACTATGGTTACTCGAAGTAATCTATACTCTAAGGTACGATAAACTAGCGCGAAAGGACAAGTTTTCGGAAAAAGGAAATTTCTTCCTCCCCCTTAATAGGGCTCGGCCACTTTGGCTAATTATGGGGCTCGATTTTTCTTCGATCAAACTTGGTTCCTATGCTTTCATAAGCCGTAACTAAGGGTATTCTGAACTCGGAAAAATTATCGGATCAAAAACTGTCGCAGGGGTATTTTGGTCATGATTTTTAACTTAGGATTTTCAAAACTGAAATCCCAAAAATAAAATTTTGCAGGGACGTTACTAACGACGTTTATGACAACTAATCCTACTAACACTAAGCTAAGGCGATAGTTTACAGCCTAAAGGTTGGAACTTTACTCAAAAACTACATAAATGGGTATTTTAGGCTAGAATTGATTTCGGCGGAATTCCGGCGACATAACGGAAAATCTAATCCGGCAGAAGTGATCTTGGGCACATATAGAAGAGGTTTAGAATCAGAAATGAAAGATTCAGGATAGTTTTGCAAAAACCCATAAACTATCCACTCAGAAAACTCTACAGAAAAGCTATGGAAAAAGCGATCAGAGGTAAGGATTAGCGACTATACCTCGAAACCTTGAAGCAGCAACTGATTAATCAACGATCAAGCAAGGTATGAACAAAAACTCTTCTTCCTTCTTCCTTGGATGAGCTCGCGGATTTGAGGAGAGAAAATGGAGGAAAATTTGAGTTTTTCTTCCTTTCTTTGCTATATATAAAGGTTGGAAATTCGCGGGAAAATGAAAGTTTCGCGAATCTGATTTTTCTGGCGACATTCTCCATGAATTCTAAGATAGGTTTTGGCAAAGGAATTCCTAAGCTAAGAAGATGTCTCCTTGTATTTTTGGCAACTAATGCAAAGTCGGTGCAAAGTCGGTGTAAAACTATTTTACCCGATAAGTTGCTTTTTGCCTCGAATGTCGGAATGGAAAACTTCCTTCTGAAGAAAGATTGAAATCATCAAGAGAAATGGGTGTACGCGTGTAGAATATCCATTTGAAGCTCTGAATAGATAAAGTCCCCATAGTCGGGTGATTCTAGGGTTTTGAAATACCAGGGATTCGGTTTCGGTAAACTTCCGATGATTGGAATCGGACGTTCGTAGATCCTAGAGTTTCGCCTCGAGACGATCGTGATATATGGAAAAAGAGAAGTTCTAACATTTCTCTGAAGATTTTTGGAATTAACTGCCATCGTGCCTAAAAGTGAAAATTAGCTATATACTAGGGTTTCTGACCTAGGTTTAAGCGTGTAACGATCGTGCTATAACTTTTATCGATCATAATGCAATCCTTGAACTTTTCCTGAACTTTCTCCTTCATAAATATATTTCATTTAATAAACTTTCGTTCAGGTTTCCCTTCACATTACATCAACCCTAATCGTGAATAAGAAGTTTATTCACTTAGCATGAACTTAAAAACTCGGGCCTTACATTACTACCCTCCAAAAAGAAAGTTTCGACCTCGAAACTTAAGGGTTAGTAAAAAGTTCTGGATACTGTTCTTGAATCTTCTCCTTCAGCTCCCATGTCGCATCACCAGTGTCTTTATTCCAAATAACCTTCACTAACTCGATCTCTTTCCCTCTCAACTGTTTTATCCTGGTGTCACCAATGCTAATTGGCGGTGTCTCGAAAGACAGATCATCCTTCAACTCAATATCATCCAGCTTGATAACATGGGTCGGATCCGCAATATATTTCCTCAGTTGTGACACGTGGAATACATCATGAATATTTGATAGAAATGGAGGTAGTGCAATCTGATATGCGACTGGTCCAATTCGACGAGTGATCTGATACGGTCCAATGAACTTGGGCGTAAGCTTCTTTGACTTGATTGCTCGACCAACTCCCGTCGTCTGAGTAACTCTCAGAAATACATGATCTCCTTCTTCGAACTCCAGAGTTCTGCGCCTCTGATCTGCATAACTCTTCTGTCTACTCTGAGAAGTCCTCATCTTCTCTCTGATCTGCTTGATCTTCTCAGTGGTCTGTTGCAGAAGTTCTGGTCCTACCAACAGATTTTCTCCGTTTTGGTACCAACACAAAGGTGTTCTACACTTGCGGCCATACAAAGCCTCATACGGTGCCATACCAATGCTCGTATGAAAACTGTTGTTGTATGTGAACTCAATCAATGGCAATAAGGTATCCCAACTGCCCTTGTTGTCTAACACGCAAGCGCGTAGCAAATCCTCCAACGACTGAATAGTTCTCTCAGTCTGTCCATCAGTCTGCGGATGATAAGCAGAACTTAGTCTCAGCCTCGTTCCCAAAGCTTCTTGAAGAGCTCCCCAAAAATGTGATGTAAACTTCGGGTCTCGATCGGATACAATACTTGTCGGTACTCCGTGAAGTCGTACAATCTCCGCTATATATATCTCTGATAGTTTCTCCACGTTGTACGTAGTCTTCACCGGTACGAAATGAGCCGACTTAGTCAGTCGATCCACGATTACCCAAATAGAATCGGATCCCTTCTGAGTTCTTGGCAAAGCCACGACGAAATCCATCGATATGCTATCCCATTTCCATTCTGGCACATCCAAACTTTGTAGCATACCTGAAGACTTCTGATGCTCCACCTTCGCCTTCTGACATGTCAGACATGCAGCTACATACTCAGCCACTTGTCTTTTCATTCCTGGCCACCAAAAATTCACCTTCAAGTCCTGGTACATCTTCTTCATTCCAGGATGAATGCTTAACTTGCTCTTATGACCTTCATCCATAATCAATCTTCTCAAGTCAGGGTTGTTAGGCACACAAACCCTATCCTTGCACCGTAGGATATTGTCACTTCCTACCTTGAATTATGGGTCCTTACCTTCACTTACCAAATTTCTTTTCCCGAGCAGAAACTCATCTTGTAACTGTTGGTCTCGGATTTCTTCCATCAACCCATTGGTAATTCTGATCATCCCGAACTTCAGTTCTCCCTCGGATAATTTCACATCCAAGCTCAAATCTCGAAATTGCTCTAACAGCTGCAGCTCCTTCACCATCATCGACGAGATGTGCATCTTCCTGCTCAAGGCATCAGCAACAACATTCGCCTTCCCAGGATGATATTGCAGAGTGAACTCGTAATCTTTGAGAAATTCCATCCACCGACGCTGTCTCATGTTCAGCTCCTTCTGCTCAAACAAATACTTCAAGCTCTTATGATCACTAAATATGGTGAAATTGCATCCATATAAGTGATGTCTCCAAATCTTCAGCGCAAATACGATTGCAGCTAGTTCCAAGTCATGAGTCGGATAATTCTTCTCATGCACCTTCAGTTGTCTTGAAGCATAAGCAACCACTTTCCGATGTTGCATCAGCACACATCCCAAACCTTGATGCGAAGCATCACAGTATACCTCATAAGGTTCCTCCGGTTGCGGTAAGACGAGTACAGGTGACGTCGTCAACCGTTCCTTCATCGTCTGAAAACTAGTTTCGCACGCTTCAGTCCATGCAAAAGGTTGGTCCTTCCTCGTCAGTTGAGTCAAAGGTCCAATTATCTTCGCGAAGTTCTCGATGAAACGACGATAGTACCCCGCCAAACCGACAAAACTTCTGATCTCCGTCACTGTCTTCAGCCGTTCCCACGACAATACGGTCTCTACCTTTGCTGGATTCACAGCTATCCCCTCCTTAGAGATCACATGGCCTAAGAATTTTACCTCTTTGAGCCAAAATTCGCACTTAGAAGGATTGGCATACAACTCCTTCTCCCTCAGCACTTGTAAAACTTGTCGCAAGTGCTCCTCATGGTCTTCAGCATTCTTTGAATAGATCAGAATGTCGTCGATAAACACCACGACGAATCGATCCAGGAATGTATGGAAAGTCATATTCATGTAAGCCATGAATATTGCCGGCGCATTTGTCACCCCAAATGGCATCACTAAGTACTCATAGTGTCCATAACGGGTTCTGAATGCCGTCTTCTGGATATCCTCGGTCTTGACTCTGATTTGATGATAACCCGACTTCAGGTCGATCTTCGAGAATATTGTAGCTCCTCGCAGTTGATCCATCAAATCATCAATTCTAGGTAACGGATACCTATTCTTGACGGTTACCTTGTTCAATTGTCGGTAGTCGACACATAATCTCGACTTCCCGTCCTTTTTCTTCACCAATAATACTGGCGCTCCCCAAGGTGAAACGCTTGGTCGTATGAATCCCTTCGACAAAAGATCTTCGAGTTGGGACTTCAATTCCACTAGCTCCGCAGGTGCCATACGATATGGTGCAATCGAAATTGGCCCTGTTCCCGGTACGATGTCTATAGCAAACTCAATGTCGCGCACAGGCGGCAATCCAGGTACATCGCCAGGAAAAACATCCGTGAATTCTTTCACCACTGGAATACTGCCAACTTCTGGATTCCCTTTGCTCTCCAAGCTTAGCAAAACAGAATACTCCTGAGATCCCTCGTTCAAAGCGACGCTGATGTGATTGGCAGATAGATACTCGGAAAGATCCGAATCAGGGAATACCACTCTCTTTCGGTTGCAGTCCAAAAGACAATGATAGCGGGACAACCAATCCATTCCTAGGATAACATCTAGGTTCTTAAGAGTTAGGCATACTAGGTTAGCATGGTAGATCCTATTGTTGTATGTTATCGGACAATACATACATGCTGAATTAGCAAGTAGAGTCTTGGCAGGAGTAGCAACTATCAGATCGAAGCTCAAAGCAGTAATAGGAAGTCTTAATCTGATTGCACAATCTCTAGAGATAAATGAATGCGTTGCTCCGGAATCAAAAAGTACGGATAGAAGATTACCGTCAATCCCGCAGTCGCCTCTAATCAGTCCATCGACTCCCTCAGCATCCTCACCATCCATGGTGTAGACTCTCGCCTTCGCAGCAGGACGCTTCCCTCGAGCTGTGTTGACGGTTGATTCCGCCTTTGGTACCTTACACTGTGCCGCAATATGCCCCAGTTTATTACAGTTGTAACATTGAGGCCTCGTGTCGGGACAATCACGAGCATAATGCCCTGACTTCCCACACTTGAAGCAAATCAGTTCCCGGTTCTGAGTCTGACCTCCTGAACCACCAGCAGCACCCACCATGGGCCTGTAAGATCCTGATGCAAACCCTCTACCAGCAAGGCGCTGATACGGCCTCCTGTTCTGAAACCTCCCCCTGTTCTGAGTATTCTGGGAGCCCGACCTCATCGGCCCTCCAGTTCCAGCCCGGTTCAACCTCCGGTTCTTCATCAGCTCCACTTCAGTGGCTTTCTCCACCAATGATTGGAATCGCATGATTCCCAGTGGCCTCACTGAGTCCTCAATATCCGGCCTCAGTCCATTCACGAAGCGCTTGCACATGTAGCGCTCGTCAACATGATCATTAAAGAATTGGAAATGCTTCGCCAAAGACTCCAGCTTCGAAGCAAATTCCGGTACAGACATAACTCCCTGGCGGAGTGTCAGAAACTGCGCCTCCCTCTCATCCCGGGCACTTGTCGGAAAATACTTTTCCAAGAATGCAGTCCGGAACGAGTTCCAGTTAATTTCGTCATGGTTGGCTTCCATGATCCCCCTGGTGCCCTTCCACCAGTATTCAGCATCTCCCAGCAGAAGATAGGTCGCCATGCCCACCTTGGCACCCTCAACAGTTTGCAGAACACCGAAAATCTTCTCGATTTCCTGGATCCAGAGATCCGCTGCGTCTGGATCAGTACCACCAGAGAACTTTGGTGGGTTTTGCCTCCTGAAGTCATTGAGGCCTTTGTTCTGGTCCAGAGTTATTTCCCTCTGGCGCTGATGTTGTTCACGTGCTTCTTCAGTAGCACGCCTCATGGCATTATCATTTGCCTGTGCGGTTACCGCTTGGGCCTGCGCTGTTACCGCTTGGGCCATAGTGGCCATCATCTCAGCTAGCTGGTTAGTATTCACCATATTCTGTTAAAGGAAGCAAACAGTCAGTACTTATCATAAGATAGCATCTAGCATCACTATACAATATGAGTAAGCAATAACTTCAATCAATTTTTAAGCGAAAAATCGCTTGCAGACAATCAATTTTCACTCTTTGCAGAGTCACACAACCTAGCACATAAGACCTATTCCCCAACAACTCCCGAAAGACTCGACCGTGCTCTGATACCACAATGTAACACCCCAAATTCGGTGGCGTCACTTTAGTAACCAAAATAAACTTAATGCGGAAAAACGTGAATATTTTTTTTTTATAATAATAACTAAGACAAGACTGAATTAAATAAAACCCAAAAGCGAAAAGCAATAGAACTAATATACAATATATAAACAGCCCCCGCTGTAGTAGTAACCTCGTCACGAGTAAACCTCCAGTGACGGAAAGAAAAGTGTAACGCTCGAAGGCAACATATACAAACCAAATGAAAAAGGTGAAGTGCCCGCAACACCATCCCTCAAAACTGAGAATCAGCTGACCCAATGGCCTGAAAATAAGACCTCCTAAGTCCAACCAACTCTCTGTGATTCCCGTAAGGAAACCACACAAAAAGCTATAGGCGGATCTACCCTGTCCCCTAAGTAACAAATGAAGCAAGACTGTCAGAGCTAAAACTCTACTCCTACACTAATCCTAACTCGAGGAGCTCATACCAACACTCAAACTATGTGCTAGCATGATCGTCGTCTGAATCAGAATCCAGAACGACCAAGTCTACTAACCCTATCCGTCCTCCCCTCGCAACCGCAGTGCGCTCCGATGCTGGACTTATGGGCTTGGGGCCCGAACCTTGATCATCAATGATCGCAACGGAGGGTGCACTAGACCCTGCCGAAGGCACTCCCACTGGAATCTCCTCTGAGGGATCCTCCTCCTCTGAAGATGACGGTGGCGGTGGTGCTCCTCCGAATCCTGGTCCGCAGTGAACGCCCGGTGGCAAGTTGAAGCTGATAGAGCATCGCCTCAACACTCCTGACCTCAAGAGTCCTCCACTGTCCACGTGATCCTCCGTGATACGCCCCGAATACGTCGCTCGGTGGCTCGCGGGGTCAACCACCCACGACCCGGGGTCGTCCTGATCTATCATCTCATACCTAATCCCCCCCGAAGGGTGGACCATGGTGTACCAGTCCGCAATATTCATCTGACAAAAGGCGTTGTCCGCCAAAACACACACAGAAGACGCGAGGGTCAACTCTAAAGAACTATGTAGATAATAAACCCAATAGGTACAATTAATAGATAGCCACTTAGGCTTATAACTAGAGATATCATTCCTAGGGTTGCATGTTCCACAAAATCATAACGACAATAATAACAATTAGCATGTTCCAAGTAAGTTTATCAAATAGCAACCACACTCATCAACTAAGTCAGTATGCATGTTGCGTGATATGTATGCAGGTTAACCCAGTCAACCAATATGCAATCCGGAACGGATGGACATCAACAGATCAGCCCTTCACCAGCCACGGTGGTGCCATTTCGGCTCGCGTGTCTCTTACTCCAACAACAACGGTAGTCAGATCAGCCGTAACCCGTAGGTCTGCCATTTCGGTCTGCTACAAGAGACGTCTACAGACGCTCTATCACGGAAATCCGGGTCTTATGACCATTTTGGAATCCGACGAGGTCCAGAGTACGTCCTGTGTTAATACCCCATTAATGTTGCATGAATGCAGGATGATTAGTCAAACAACGTCTCCGTCCTCACTCGACACGTCGCCACGTGTTCTAGGTAAATTAAAGTTTCTAAAAGCTTACCCTAAGGTAAAGTCGATTCTGCGACAAAAGACACACTTCACAACACACATCGCTGCTCCAACAGCACAAGAGTATCACATACTCGGGAACTAACGGTTCCCCGGACTTATCCCCAGGATAGCCCCACAACATAGCTGCTCCAACAGCACAACAACCAACGCTGCTCCAACAGCACAACAACAACAGACTCAACACTTGGATCCGACGACACTTCTCGTTTTCCAAAACTATGATTTCCATCCAAAGCCTCCTTTCGAGATTATTACCCTTACTTAAAGATTTAGAGGTTGTTTAATGTCTTATGAATTTTCTTTTCAAAATAATATCCTTTTTAGTCTTATCGCAATTCCTATAAGTTCTCGGGATCTTCGAATCCCCAAATGACTCCAGAGAATGTCTCGATCCATAAACCCTATACAAGGCCCGAACCTCGTTCGTCCTATCAAACTTTCTCAAAACTCTCAAAATAAAATCGGCATGACCTGCCCGCTATTCTCACCGTTCAGAATCTCAGATTCCAGTACAGAGCATATTTAAATCATCACAATCAACAACATGTCATATATCAATAAATCGCATCATAAACACTTAGCACTTAGCATATACAGCATGCACCACACATCCTAGATTACCCACATAGCACATAGCATGTAAGTCAATCTTCAAAAACATTCAGTAGATGAATCATCTACATTGTCAGCCGAAGCCTCAGAAAACATTTTCAATCACACACAATCTCAGTGCATAAACAGTAAACAATGTCGAAATATCGACCCTAAGCATTAACTAGAGATTCAGTGAGAAGCCCTCACCTGTAGGTTCTCCCGAATGATCAACTAGTGCTTCCTCGCACTCAAAGTGTTGTTCCTCAGGAAATTCCTCGAAAGTTCCTTTAAAACAAAATCACAGAAATACTATCAGAATCTATCGGAAACTAAGCTATCGATACTTACTATGGTTACTCGAAGTAATCTATACTCTAAGGTACGATAAACTAGCGCGAAAGGACAAGTTTTCGGAAAAAGGAAATTTCTTCCTCCCCCTTAATAGGGCTCGGCCACTTTGGCTAATTATGGGGCTCGATTTTTCTTCGATCAAACTTGGTTCCTATGCTTTCATAAGCCGTAACTAAGGGTATTCTGAACTCGGAAAAATTATCGGATCAAAAACTGTCGCAGGGGTATTTTGGTCATGATTTTTAACTTAGGATTTTCAAAACTGAAATCCCAAAAATAAAATTTTGCAGGGACGTTACTAACGACGTTTATGACAACTAATCCTACTAACACTAAGCTAAGGCGATAGTTTACAGCCTAAAGGTTGGAACTTTACTCAAAAACTACATAAATGGGTATTTTAGGCTAGAATTGATTTCGGCGGAATTCCGGCGACATAACGGAAAATCTAATCCGGCAGAAGTGATCTTGGGCACATATAGAAGAGGTTTAGAATCAGAAATGAAAGATTCAGGATAGTTTTGCAAAAAACCCATAAACTATCCACTCAGAAAACTCTACAGAAAAGCTATGGAAAAAGCGATCAGAGGTAAGGATTAGCGACTATACCTCGAAACCTTGAAGCAGCAACTGATTAATCAACGATCAAGCAAGGTTTTGAACAAAAACTCTTCTTCCTTCTTCCTTGGATGAGCTCGCGGATTTGAGGAGAGAAAATGGAGGAAAATTTGAGTTTTTCTTCCTTTCTTTGCTATATATAAAGGTTGGAAAATTCGCGGGAAAATGAAAGTTTCGCGAATCTGATTTTTCCGGCGACATTCTCCATGAATTCTAAGATAGGTTTTGGCAAAGGAATTCCTAAGCTAAGAAGATGTCTCCTTGTATTTTTGGCAACTAATGCAAAGTCGGTGCAAAGTCGGTGTAAAACTATTTTACCCGATAAGTTGCTTTTTGCCTCGAATGTCGGAATGGAAAACTTCCTTCTGAAGAAAGATTGAAATCATCAAGAGAAATGGTGTACGCGTGTAGAATATCCATTTGAAGCTCTGAATAGATAAAGTCCCCATAGTCGGGGTGATTCTAGGGTTTTGAAATACCAGGGATTCGGTTTCGGCAAACTTCCGATGATTGGAATCGGACGTTCGTAGATCCTAGAGTTTCGCCTCGAGACGATCGTGATATATGGAAAAAGAGAAGTTCTAACATTTCTCTGAAGATTTTTGGAATTAACTGCCATCGTGCCTAAAAGTAAAATAGCTATATACTAGGGTTTCTGACCTAGGTTTAAGCGTGTGAACGATCTGCTATAACTTTTATCGATCATAATGCAATCCTTGAACTTTTCCTTGAACTTTTCCCTTCATAAATATATTTCATTTAATAAAACTTTCGTTCAGGTTTCCCTTCACATTACATCAACCCTAATCGTGAATAAGAAGTTTATTCACTTAGCATGAACTTAAAAACTCGGGCCTTAATTACTACCCTCCAAAAAGAAAGTTTCGACCTCGAAACTTAAGGGTTAGTAAAAAGTTCTGGATACTGTTCTTGAATCTTCTCCTTCAGCTCCCATGTCGGCATCACCAGTGTCTTTATTCCAAATAACCTTCACTAACTCGATCTCTTTCCCTCTCAACTGTTTTATCCTGGTGTCACCAATGCTAATTGGCGGTGGTTCTCGAAAGACAGATCATCCTTCAAACTCAATATCATCCAGCTTGATAACATGCGGTCGGATCCGCAATATATTCCTCAGTTGTGACACGTGGAATACATCATGAATATTTGATAGAAATGGAGGTAGTGCAATCGATATGCGACTGGTCCAATTCGACGGAGTGATCTGATACGGTCCAATGAACTTGGGCGTAAGCTTCTTTGACTTGATTGCTCGACCAACTCCCGTCGTCTGAGTAACTCTCAGAAATACATGATCTCCTTCTTCGAACTCCAGAGTTCTGCGCCTCTGATCTGCATAACTCTTCTGTCTACTCTGAGAAGTCCTCATCTTCTCTCTGATCTGCTTGATCTTCTCAGTGGTCTGTTGCAGAAGTCTGGTCCTACCAACAGATTTCTCCGTTTTGGTACCAACACAAAGGTGTTCTACACTTGCGGCCATACAAAGCCTCATACGGTGCCATACCAATGCTCG